>NC_071517.1:43979810-44302291 GCF_027887155.1 Malaclemys terrapin pileata | reverse complement strand
AAGAAGGATGTGGAAAAATTGGAAAGAGTCCAGCGGAGGGCAACAAAAATGATTAGGGGTCTGGAGCACATGACTTATGAGGAGAGGCTGAGGGAACTGGGATTGTTTAGTCTCCAGAAGAGAAGAATGAGGGGGGATTTGATCGCAGCCTTCAACTACCTGAAGGGGGGTTCCAAAGAGGATGGAGCTCGGCTGTTCTCAGTAGTAGCAGATGACAGAACAAGGAGCAATGGTCTCAAGTTGCAGTGGGGGAGGTCCAGGTTGGATATTAGGAAACACTATTTAACTAGGAGGGTGGTGAAGCACTGGAATGCGTTACCTAGGGAGGTGGTGGAATCTCCTTCCTTGGAGGTTTTTAAGGCCCGGCTTGACAAAGCCCTGGCTGGGATGATTTAGTTGGGAATTGGTCCTGCTTTGAGCAGGGGGTTGGACTAGATGACCTCCTGAGGTCCCTTCCAACCCTGATATTCTATGATTCTATGATTCTAAGTTGATTGTATCTAGTTTGCATATCAATTCCAGCTCAGCAGTCTCTCCTTGGAGTCTGTTTCTGAAGCTTTTCTGTTGTAAAATAGTCACCCGCAGGTCTGTCATAGAATGACCAGACAGGTTAAAGTGTTCTCCCACTGGTTTTTGAGTATTATGATTCCTGATGTCAGATTTGTGTCCATTAATTCTTTTGCGTAGAGACTGTCCGGTTTGGCCAATGTACATGGCAGAGGGGCATTGCTGGCACATGACGGCATATATCACATTGGTAGATGTGCAGGTGAACAAGCCCCTGATGGTATGGCTGATGTGCTTAGGTCCTATGATGATGTCACTTGAATAGATATGTGGACAGAGTTGGCATCGGGCTTTGTTGCAAGGATAGGTTCCTGGGTCAGTGTTTTTGTTCAGTGATATGTGGTTGCTGGTGAGTATTTGCTTCAGGTTGGGGGGTTGTCTGTAAGCGAGGACAGGTCTGTCTCCCAAGATCTGTGAGAGTAAAGGATCATCTTTCAGGATAGGTTGTAGATCTTTGATGATGCGCTGGAGAGGTTTTAGTTGGGGGCTGAAGGTGACAGCTAGTGGTGTTCTGTTATTTTCTTTGCTGGGCCTGTCTTGTAGGAGGTGACTTCTGGGTACTCGTCTGTCTCTGTCAATCTGTTTTTTCACTTCAGCAGGTGGGTATTGTAGTTTTAAGAATGCTTGATAGAGATCTTGTAGGTGCTTGTTTGTGTCTGAGGGATTGGAGCAAATGCGGTTGTATCTTAGAGCTTGGCTGTAGACAATGGATCGTGTGGTGTGTCCTGGATGGAAGCTGGAGGCATGTAGGTAAGTGTAGCAGTCAGTAGGTTTCCGGTATAGGGTGGTATTTATGTGACCATCGCTTATTAGCACAGTAGTGTCCAGGAAATGGACCGCTTGTGTGGATTGATCTAGGCTGAGGTTGATGGTGGGATGGAAATTATTGAAATCATGGTGGAATTCCTCAAGGGCTTCTTTTCCATGGGTCCAGATGATGAAGATGTCATCAATGTAGCGCAAGTAGAGTAGGGGCATTAGGGGATGAGAGCTAAGGAAGCGTTGTTCTAAGTCAGCCATAAAAATGTTGGCATATTGTGGGGCCATGCGGGTACCCATAGCAGTGCCACTGCCTTCAAAGTATTTATTGTCCCCAAATGTGAAATAGTTGTGGGTGAGGACAAAGTCACAAATGAAAATAAATGAGTTCATGGAGTGATTTAGTCACATAGCTCATAACAAATAGGACATATTAAAGAGGAGAGAAGAGAGGAAATGTGTTTAAGAGTTCAGAGGATATAAAAAGAGTAACAGGAAAAAACACTGATGCGGTGCAGAGATGTTGTTGGGGTGACACATTCTAATCTCAAGCGACTGGTCGCTGTAAGGGAAACCAACGCCCCATGTCTATAATGAGACACATTTGCACTTCTACAATTTTCATGCACGAATGTCAGATGCAACAGAACCGCTAAAACCACCTCGGTGCATCGAGGTGCAGCCAGGCTAGAACAGAGCTGTGCAAACGCCCACTCCCAGCTACCAGCCGCCCTGGGCCCTGTGCAGCCATGGGGCTGAGCTAGCGCCAGCTGCAGGGGTCAGGCAGAGCTCCTGCTGCGCCATCCCCCAGCCTGTGGGGCTGGCAGTGACCTGCAGGCCGGCCAGTGCTGCTCTCCCTGCAGCAGGAGCAGTTAGCAGAGGCCAAGCCCGGCTTTACCAAAGACCAAGGGTTAGGAGCTGTTGTGTTTCTGCAGCATGTGTCCAGGTAGGGACAAGCGTCCGGCTGCACTAACTTGCAGTTGGAAGGAAATCCCGCCTTGTGACACGTGGAAACCTGCCCTCTAACAGGAAAGACCAATCCCTTTGCATTTTCAATCCCTCTGGCCCTGCCATGGGCTGGGCCTGCAGCTTCGCGCCAAGCCGGAGTGGGGGGTGGTCCCGGCAGTGACAAGGGCAGAAGGCGAGTGATTGTATAAAAGCCTGAATCGCTCTGCTCTCGCAGTGAGATGGGCCGTGCTCCTTGGCACTGCTGGCAATGCGGCCTGTTCTCCATACACGTCCCTTTGTTTGTGAGGCTCTGACTTAGGATACGTCCACACAGCAACATCCCCGTCCCCTCCGGGGTCCAGAGACTCAGGCTCACACAGCACGGCTAATAGTAACCATGAAGCCATGTGGGTTCTGGCTCACGTCCGGGCTCTGAAACCCAGAGATGGGGGGTGGGTCTTGGACCCCAGACTCCAGCCCAGTCCCAGACATCCACACGGCTATTTGTACCCCACAGCCGCAGCTTGACCCCGGTGAGCTGCTGAGGTTTTTCTGCTGTGTAGATGATCTCATAGTGTCTCAAAAGCTTTTCCTGCTCTGGGAGATGTAGAGTTTCTGGCTAACAGGTGTGAGCAACGGACACATGATCAGGTGCGGCCATTAGCAGCAGCGGATACATTTCCCGGAACAAACAAGGTCTCTGTTGAGAGGCTTTTAATTGCATAGACAGGGAACAGCTGCAGCTGTTTTGCAGGGATAATGTGTAACCAAACCCGCAAACTAAACATCCCTTCCCTCAGCAAGGCAAATAACTGCAGAATAGCTCCTGCCCCGCCTGTGATTGTACCAGAAACACCTGGGGCCTGGTTCTCACACACACGCCCTGCTCTTGGAGCGGGAAGGGATGGGCTTTGTGCACCCTGTGTTGGCTTCGGCTCTGGCCCTAAACCCCCGACACTGGGTGCTGGGAGCAGGGCTGGTTCGGAACCAAGAGACGCCGGCGCTGCAGCCATGGGGCGAGCTGGGGCTAGTTGCTGGGGGGCAGGCAGAGCTCCTGCTACGTTATCACCCGGCCTGTGCGGCCAGCGGTGAAGTGTGAGCCGGCCAGTGCTGCTCTCCCTCCAATGGGAGCCAGTCACCTGAGGTCACACCTGACACTGCCAAAGGCCTCGTCCCTCAGCTGCTGTTTGTCCGTCTGCAGGAGCTGGGCAGGGGCTGGAATTTCCGTTCGCAGGAAGTGTCGGGTTTTGAAGTTGACATTCCTTCCAAACGGGAACGAAACGGCCGAATTCGGACTCTCCCGCCAAAGAAGTGTCTAAAATTTGGCTTTCAGTCGATCGTTTCAATTTCAACTTTTAAATTTTCTATTGAGATGCATAACGTAACGTAAACTCAAATTCAACATGAAGAGTTTCACCCTTCTCAAAGCCAATCACTTTGTAGAACAGCTTCCATATGAGGAGAGATTAAAAAGACTGGGACTTTTCAACTTAGAAAAGAGACAACTAAGAGGGGATATGAATTGGCCCGTTCCCACAGAACATTTTGATTTTGTCCGACCAGCAAAGTGCGTTGTGCTGTGAATGGGAACAGACTCCCATGGGCACAAAACAGCATCTCCTTTGTTGTGTTGTAGTTTTGCAATTGTTCACTGTTTCAATCCATTCATCTATATGTAGAAATATCTGCAGCCACCCCTACTTCGTGCAAGGCCAGGCCGGTTAGCAAACATCTGAAACCACCAGTTCTGCAACTAGGATGACCAGGGTTGTTTTTTTTTTGCGACACCTCCAGCTCAGTCTCCACATAACAACCTACTTCTGCAAACTGCTTTCCATGACCACGCTAGGAGGTCACCTCATGGTTTTCAAGCAGCAGGCCAGTGTCTTCACTCCAAATCCCATTCTCTTGAGCCCAGAGCAGTGGGTGTATTTCATCTCAGCGCTATATTGGGACTGTCTGGCCTTGGTTCTCTTCCGTGCCATTGGCCGGGGCTGTCGCTTCACACACGCTCAGAGCAGGGGGTGTCACTGTAGTGATGACGTCAGACTGTGACTGGGAGATGTAAGATCCAGGCTTGGCCACAGTTACTCTGCTGCCGGCTGGGAGACAGAACCCGGCTCTTCCTCGGTGCTCCTGAGGTATCAGCCTTTGCTCCAGAGACAGCCCTGCCCTGGTGGTGCTGGGGGATGTGATCAGCTCCTCCTCAAAGCTGGTTTTGTTGCTGTGTTTGCATATGAACAGGACCGGGGATTTTGCACACAGGGGAGGCCTGGCGTCCCTAGGGCAGGGTAATGTTGCAATAACTGTGTAGATGTTTCTCCATTGTGAAGCTGGACTCTCCGGCCCAGCTGCAGGGTTCGTTCTAGGTCTCAAGTCATTTGAAATTTTTTATTAATTAAGTTTGCAATGGCCCATTGACAAACTAGCAAACAACGGGCCAGGTCATCAGCAGGTGTAAATTGGACCTACTGTCCATTGACACCAATGGAGCTACGGCCGATCGACGCGAAGTGGGGATCTGGCCTGGGGCTGGTTTGAGATCAGGACTAAGGGAGCGTAGAAAAGAACATTTGCTGTCCCTGCGGCTTTGCCCACAGTGGGAAATGTGCACAGGCCGGATAATGTGTTTGAGCAATGCAGGCAGTTGCATCTGTCGCCATCAACGGGTGAATTTCCCAGAACAAGCAAAGCACCAGTGAGAAAGTCTTAGCTGAACAGAGGGAAAACAAGGGCAGCTGGTTGCGCAGATACAATGATTAACTCCCCATGATTAACACCGCTTGTCACAGTCTCCCCTCATCAGAGGAAGCACATGGGGCCTGGCTCTCAGTCACACAGTCCCTGTGGTTGGGCATCAACATGGTGCATTCAATCAATAAGGCAGGTTCAACAAATGAGGAGGCTGCCCCTGTGCTCCCCGTGTTCTGGGTCTCTGCAGGGTCCTGCCCAGCCCTCAGCAGAATTTAGAGCAGCCTCAGGGCTGTTCTAATTTACATTCTGCTCCCTAGGGGCCCTGGGCAGCATGGGTTAGCCATAGGGCAGTGTGCTCTGGACACCTCCCCAATCCACCCCCTATGTGGGGGGCCTGGGAGCAGGGTGTTTGCAAGTTCTTCACAACAGCTCCAAACCAACCATGGAAATCCCTTGTATAGGGAGTTTCCAGGGGGCTGTTTGCATCCGTTTTAAGGTGCATTTACACTTCCAGAGCAGCACAAAGCAACCTGATTGTGATGGAGAATCAGGCCTAAGTGACACCTGTGGACAGAGAGCGAGGGGAGATTCGGCTTTGGGAACATCTGAGTCTCACTTTGCACAAGTGTAAGTGACTTTGACCAGGCGGAGGGCAGGGCAGACAGACCCCATGTGTCAGCACGAACTATCCAGCTACCCTGGCAGGGGCTGGTGGGCTCAGAAAGGTTAGAGAAAATTCTCACTGACCCAACATGAAGGGGCGGGAGGTTCTGAACAGATCCAGGGTGAAGGACACATGGGGGAAGGTTGCTCTTATGATTGAGCCAACAGGCTCGGAATCAGGAGATCGTATTTCAAGTCACAGCTCTGCCACTGAGGCCTTGGATGACTTGGGGCAAGACTCTGTGCCTCAGTTTCCCTCATCTGTAAAATGGGAACAAGGCTCCTTCCTTTGTCTATCTTCTCTCTATCAGCTCTTGGGGCAACAGCTGTGCCTATCTCAGCCGAGGCCTCTAGGTACTATTATAATACACATAACAATACTCTAGCTTATGCCAGGAGATCCAGCGAATGGTGGAGGGGTCAATGGAGTGGTGTTCCACACCCCTGACACTCCCCCTGCATCAGCGGCGGAAGGAGCCGGCTGTCGGCATAGTAACCCAGCGCCTCCAGCTTTACACCAGCAGGGCAATTCTCCACAGGCCATTTCTGGCCAGAATCCGGATCGTTTGTGCCGCCCGAGTGGAGCGACGGGGACGGACGGACCCTAACCGAGAATCCAGCGCAGCGTCTCCACGCCCATGGATGTCCCACATGCTCTGAGAGCTCAGCTGGGGAGGAACAGCCCTCAGGTTCCAGGTGGTGGTTCGCTGCCCACAGTGAGTGGTCACTCAGCTTCTCTCCTGAGCAATGAGAGATCTGGGGGGCAGCGCCCCCAAGCAGGGACCCCCGAATTGTTACGTGTAGCTGAGAACAGGGATAGCTGCTCTACAAAGCTCTCTAGAGGTTTCCACAACCACATGTGTGCCAGTGAGCAGTAGGGGCCGTCTGGCATAGGGGTGGCTGGTCGCCCAGCACAGGAGGTGCCAGCAGACCAGACTCTGGTGATAAGACTGGAGTGGGGAGAAAGGTTTTGAAATTCGAAATGTTGATGAACATTTTTTTATGAAACTTTGATGGATTAAAAGGGACGATTTTCTGGGCACATTTTTCAACCTGCTCCGATGTAAACCTTACAACGGAAGGTCGATTTCTAACATAAACCTTATAACGCACAGGAGGCAGAACAAAGTTCAGGACATTGGCACTGAGCTAGTATAAAACATTCCCGGGCTTTCACGACTCCCTTGCTAATAATAGACGTCTGTTTTGTATCTGACATTGATCTAACTGAGAATGGAAAGCACCTGACATCCTTGCTCCCAGTAGCGCTCTGACATAAGACAGAAACCACAGCGGGTAACTGCACAGATACATTCAGTTTCACGCTGTGAATATCGGGCAAGGTGTCAAATTTGAATCCACTCAAGAGAAATGACCTTCGGTACCACAGGACATCCCCTGACTCAGAACTGTGTCTGGGATCATTTAGGAGTCTAAGGGCTGGTCTACACCAGAAGCTCTCCCACGGACATAGCACTGTCCACACCAGTGGTGTAACTTATGTCATTCAAGGGGACTCAGTTGGTCCCACCCCGGAGCAATGTACATTATACCGAAGTAAGTGGTAGTTAGACAAGGTCTCTGTGACAGAGTTGACGATGGGACAATTCTAAAAAAATCTTCATTGAGTTATTTGACCTACACTGGTAAATTTCACACCCAGGTCTTTATTACGTGCCATTAACGTACTCCCATGCTCGGAACTTTCCCATGTTTGAAGAGATGGGATACCATAGCAATAGTATATTTATTACTATTGTTGCCCCTTTGGCCTGAGCCGTTTGCCCGTATTCAGGGCCTTGCAGGGTTGTTTCCATTAGAATGAGAAATCGGTGACATGAGTCAGGTCTATTCTTGGTGTCATCTCGTGTATTTCAGAAGAATATCCACAGAGTCCTTGTTTCCATGAACACAACAGAAACAAACAACCACAGGCCTTGTACTTGCTCAGAAATTCCTAAGTCTGCACCTCCATTGAGCTCTGTGCCCAAAAAGTCTCTCTGCTCCCTATCAGGGCCATGCTCACAAATGTTTCCCCTGGCTTCCTGCCTCTCACGCACACAGACTGCAAACCAGTCTCCTAGCCCCTGCATTTGCAATCAGGGAAACCCCTTGGCTCACATGGCTTAGCTGTGCCCTGCCATGTGCCTTGGATGGTCCCTCCATTGTTCCCAGCTGCCTTTACTACAGAACAGGGGTTTTCTGGCTTCTTCCATTGAGTCGGACAGAGGGTGCTTAGCCACCCAGTGACTCTGACGAGGTCTGCGACTGTCTTAGGAGCAAAGACTCACTTGATGGCATCCATCAGCATCTCCCACCCAGCAGAGCAGTATATTTGTGCAGTGTCTAGCACAATGGGGCCCAACCTTGAGGCTCTTAGATGCTTTCTTTAGTATTAATAATAATAATTTCCCTGTGGAAGGCTTTAAAGAAGAGTTGGGAATGATTTAGGTAGCAGTATATTCAAACTGAAGAAGGGAAATGTCCCATCTGGCTGACCAACGGTCTTTTCATTCATTAGGGTCATGGGATAGTCAAATGCAATTTGCTCTGTGTAAATGGAGACAGGGCTGGGTTGAACTGAAGCCCCAGGGGTCTGGAGGCCTCAGCAGTTACCACAGAGAGGAATTGTTCCATGGTTTATTGCCAAATCACATTGGCAGGGGAAGCTCCTCAACTGAAGAGGTGGCTGTGTTAGCTCTAAATCATATTTCATAACTCAGGAGTCACAGCAGAGCTGAACTGGTCAACATTTTTCATTGCAAGACAGATGTTTCTATGGGAAAATTTCACCTTTGACAAGATTTTGGGAGAGTTTCATCAGAAACCAAAAATGTTTCCATTATCAGCAACCAAACTCTCCCCCACCCCACCCCCAAGTTATAAAGCAACTGAAAAATTTCAACCAATCCGGTGTAAATTCTCAGCAACACCAAAAAATTTTGGCCAAAAATTTCATCTGGGTGCACCAGCCAATCCTCACACGGTGTTTATGAATATAAATAGATTCATGATTGTGAGGTGCTCAGATACTATGGTGACGAGGCCATATAATGAGTCCGGGGACATCTTTGTTAACGTGGATCAGGAGGGATTCATTTATTAACAAGCTGCTCTGGGATCTGCATAAAGAACAGAGGCTCCATTCCAGGAAATGATCTCACAGAGTTCTTAGTCCTTCCATTGCTAGAAATGTCCAGAATGTTTTATCACAGAAAAGTGACCTCTCCACCCAGTCCAAGGCTATCAGACTGTTTCCCCAGGATCCTGCCCCTTGTGCAGTCATTAACACTAGTGCAAGGTAAGTATCCAGTGTTGGGATTTGGAAGCATTTTGCACTGGTGTAAATCAGGCCCCGCACACTCCTGCAGAGATCAGACTGCAGCCCGACTGGCTCTGGCTTTCTCATCACTGAATGGGGAACATTGTCAATTTCTGGCAACTCTTAATCAGTACCACCCGATATGGTTCATTCCTGAGTAGGATGCAGAGGACAATCAGAGCATTAATGGGCAGCTGTGACATTTATTTTCCATGCATCACTAGCGTGACAGCGTGACAGTATTACAGTGCCAATAACTAGCTATTATATAAAGGGGTGTAAACACAGCTCACAATGAAATGCATTCATGGAGAAGAACAACAGGAATGATCTGAGGCTGGGAACACCTGCCTTATAGTGAGAGACCAGAGTTGAGAGCAATTATCTGACTGTATTGTGTATTCCACGCAAACCACAGTTTTGGGTCAGCCAAAACTCTTTGTGAATTCATCAAATCATTTAGGCCAAACAATAAAATTGGGGGCTAGATTCTCCACAGGACTTAGTGTCAGTTACTAAGTCACTGGAGGAGGCGGGGGTGCCAGGGCCCCCACTGATACCCAGTGGTTGGGGCACTCACCCGGCACGTGGGAGGTGTGGGTCTATAAGCCTCTACATGAGGAGAAGGTTCTGAGAGCAGACGGCTCTTTACTCTCACAGACAAAGGCCGATTGAAATTCAGGGCTGGACGTTGCAGCAGGACAAATTCAAACAGGAAATAAGGCCCAGTGTTTTCACAGGGTGGGTGATTAACCAGTGGAGCAGCTTCCCCCAGGACGAGGTGGATTCTCCATCACTTGGAGTCTTTGCACCAAGGCCAGATTGGTCTTTCTAGAAAACACAGTCTGGTTCAAGCATGTCGCGGGCCTGATGGCTGAGTCACTTGGTGAGATTCTTTGGTCTGTGCGTTGCAGGTCAGGCTAGATGAACAATAATGGTCCCTTCAACCTTTAAAATCTATGAATCTATAAAACCTATGAGCTTATGGAAGTACAAACCCGTATAGTCAGTTAGTCAGTCTTTATCTTTCATATGGCTTCTTTCATATAATTAGTCAGTTTCCCAGTTTTGTGTGGGTCTTCCACACAGTGGCAGGGGAGAATCCCATTGAAAAACATAGCGAACGGTTGAAAAATGACCGAAAATGAGATGTGTAGTCAAAAGCAGGGGTGGGGACCGACATTGGTTTGATCTCATTTTCTCATATTGCGACAATCAGGTTGGTGGGGACCGATAACCACTTGTTGTGAGATGACTAAGCGTTAACGGTGTCTTCACATCTGTCTCAACACTGCCAGGGAGACCGTAGCAGCCTCAGCTCAGAACTGGCGCCCTCAGGAAAAGCTCAGTCCGGCTTTTACACCATTCAGGGCTCTCCGATCTGGAGTTCCCAGGGGCAGGTAACCAGCCGACAATGGGGCTTTTCTCCCCTGGGCCTGGCTTCACAAGGCCTCCCAGGTACCACGTAGGAAACCTCCCTACACACGGTACTGTCCCACGCTGATCTTTGATGTTCCGAACATTTCCCTGAGATTAGATCACCTCCCTGAACAGTTACGTACAGCCCGACAATAACACACCAACAATTGCATTTTACAGCTAAAGCCCCCCGAAGGTATGAAACGGAGTTCAATGAGGTTTTATTTAATTTGTGATGCTTAATCCAGGATATGACAGAAAACTGCCCTTTGTCACAGCTCTTGGATTGCAGGGCCTTAATAAAGTGCAGGTCCTGTGGGTGGTGGGGGGTCACTCTCTGACCCCCTGCTGAAGCCCCTGGCGTCTGTATTGTCCTGCAAGCTGCGGGCCCTGGCGCAGTGCACTGGGCTGTGTGTGTGTCCCAGATTATCGAGGGAACAGCTGGATTTGCACGTGGGTGGGATGGGCGAGGGCTCCGCTCACTCACTTGTTTGCTGTCTGTGAACAGGAGCCTGGGTGTCTCTCAGCACTGCAGGGCGTGAACAGCTGCCCAGCAGAGACATACAAATGGTGTCAAGATAAACGCTTTGGGCTGGTTGCTCAGGCGCGCCCGCGTCTGCTCCGTACAGCTGAGAAGGGAAAATGGGGACACGGCAGCTTTGCTCTTTGGACCAGCCCAGGGGCAGGGGGCTGTGTTGACCTCCAGCGTAATTCCAGCAGCCTCAAGGCTGCTGTAATGGCACCGCTCTGCTATGAACCCCCGAGGGGCCCATCCTGTGGCTGGGATGGCTGGAGTCTCTGCTCCCTCCCACCTCTCTGGGATCCCCCCGAGTCTCAGCCTGCCCCAGCCTGGGTTACCTCTGAGTCCGAGCAGGCGGAAGCAGGCTCAGAGATATCTCACACTTCCATGTCTCTGCCCGGCCACCTCTGCTGGGCACTGCCCGGGGATCGCATGGGCCTGGTGTCGCTGGATCTGAGCCAACTGCTGACAGGGCAGAGGAGACGGATGCTGTGTGTCAGCTTCTCAGAATTACTTGTGGCTCAGTCTATTTAAGTGAGACAGTGATTTTCTCACATAGCACTTCTCGTCTCCCTTCCCATTATGCTATATGAGGGTTTCTGAGAACCATGAAGTCCTTTCTGTGCCGTGTGGGGCAGGGGAAGGTGGTACCAACTTACCCATTGCAATAACCAGGGAGAAGCTGCAGCATTTGTCCAGCTCTTCCTCTCTTTGGAGTCCCGGCTGGGGGGAGTTTCTGGCCAGTAGGCTTTGAAATATGGCAGGGCCATGAGATCTCACGGCGATGCCTCGACAATGGCTCCTTCCTGCTGAGAGTCAGGGTGGAGTCTGATTTCTGCCAGAGATGAGCAATGCTCCGAACAGGAAAGGCAGGGCAATTCCTGTGGCGCTGGGCTGACAGATTCAAACCCACCTGTGGGATTTGGCTGCCCAAATGTAAATGAGAATTGGGTTTCCAAACCCCTTAAGCAAGTTGGGATAGATCACATCTGTTCTGCTCCCACACCCCACCCGGAGACTCAGCCAGCTGCGTGGGTGTCTCCAGACAGAAGATATTCCATCATTGCACCGTTTACATCAGGAGAACCTCAAGAAACTTTCCCTCAGCAGCTCTGTCACACAGCGCCACAGTCAGCAGCTGTTTTGGTTGTGTGGCCCATCGGTCAGTGTGTTATGTGTCCCCCGGTGTGCCCAGTCCACAGAGACTATAAGCCATCACTGCCCCTGCTTCTAAAACCTGGCTCTCTAGTTCAAGCTGTAACTGTTGGTGTGTTCAGCTGTGAAAGTCCCTGGTTTAAATCTGGATATCACCTAACATCCCTCTTGAGGCTGGGGAGGTTCCTCCCCTCTGGAGTTACACTGGTGGATGAGTTAGAGGAGAAGCCAAACCCACCGTGTCTGATCAGCCAGCTGGAAATGCAGGCTTGGTGTTCTCTGGCCGAGGAGCCACACAGAAGACGTACCAGGAGGATTCATAGATTCATAGATTCTAGGACTGGAAGGGACCTAGAGAGGTCATCGAGTCCAGTCCCCGGCCCTCATGGCAGGACCAAATACTGTCTAGACCATCCCTGATAGACATTTATCTAACCTACTCTTAAATATCTCCAGAGATGGAGATTCCACAACCTCCGTAGGCAATTTATTCCAGTGTTTAACCACCCTGACAGTTAAGAACTTTTTCCTAATGTCCAACCTAGACCTCCCTTGCTGCAGTTTAAGCCCATTGCTTCTTGTTCTATCCTTAGAGGCTAAGGTGAACAAGTTTTCTCCCTCCTCCTTATGACACCCTTTTAGATACCTGAAAACTGCTATCATGTCCCCTCTCAGTCTTCTCTTTTCCAAACTAAACACACCCAGTTCTTTCAGCCTTTCTTCATAGGTCATGTTCTCAAGACCTTTAATCATTCTTGTTGCTCGTCTCTGGACCCTCTCCAACTTCTCCACATCTTTCTTGAAATGCGGTGTCCAGAACTGGACACAATACTCCAGTTGAGGCCTAACCAGCGCAGAGTAGAGCGGAAGAATGACTTCTCGTATCTTGCTCACAACACACCTGTTAATACATCCCAGAATCATGTTTGCTTTTTTTGCAACAGCATCACACTGTTGTTATTTATATTTAACAGCATCACACTGTTGTTCATATTTAGCTTGTAGTCCACTATAACCCCTAGATCCCTTTCTGACATACTCCTTCCTAGACAGTCTCTTCCCATTCTGTATGTGTGAAACTGATTGTGCCTTCCTAAGTGGAGCACTTTGCATTTGTCTTTGTTAAACTTCATCCTGTTTACCTCAGACCATTTCTCCAATTTGTCCAGATCATTTTGAATTATGACCCTGTCCTCCAAAGCAGTTGCAATCCCTCCCAGTTTGGTATCATCTGCAAACTTAATAAGCGCACTTTTTATGCCAATATCTAAGTCGTTAATGAAGATATTGAACAGAGCCGGTCCCAAAACAGACCCCTGCGGAACCCCACTTGTTATGCCTTTCCAGCAGGATTGGGAACCATTAATAACAAGTCTCTGAGTACGGTTATCCATCCTTTGTAATCTGTCCTAGTTTCCATTTTTTATATGACTCCTTTTTATTTTTTAGATCATGCAAGATCTCGTGGTTAAGCCAAGGTGGTCTTTTGCCACATTTTCTATCTTTCCTAACCAGCGGAATAGCTTGCTTTTGGGCCCTTAATAGTGTCCCTTTGAAAAACTGCCAACTCTCCTCAGTTGTTTTTCCCCTCAGTCTTGATTCCCGTGGGACCTTACCTATCAGCTCTCTGAGCTTACCAAAATCCGCCTTCCTGAAATCCATTGTCTCTATTTTGCTGTTCTCCCTTCTACCCTTCCTTAGAATTGCAAACTCTATGATTTCATGATCACTTTCACCCAGGCTGCCTTCTACTTTCAAATTCTCAACGAGTTCCTCCCTATTTGTTAAAATCAAATCTAGAACAGCTTCCCCCCAGTAGCTTTTTCAACCTTCTGAAATAAAAAGTTGTCTGCAATGAAGTCCAAGAATTTGTTGAATAGTCTGTGTCCCGCTGTGTTATTTTCCCAACATATATCCGGATAGTTGAAGTCCCCCATCACCACCAAATCTTGGGCTTTGGATGATTTGTTAGTTGTTTAAAAAAAGCCTCATCCACCTCTTCCACCTGGTTAGGTGGCCTGTAGTAGACTCCTAGCATGACATCACCCTTGCTTTTTACCCCTTTCAGCCTAACCCAGAGACTCTCAACACTTCCGTCTCCTATGTCCATCTCCACCTCAGTCCAAGTGTGTACATTTTTAATATATAAGGCAACACCTCCTCCCTTTTTCCCCGTCTATCCTTCCTGAGCAAGCTGTACCCATCCACACCAACATTCCAATCATGTGTATCATCCCACCAAGTTTCAGTGATGCCAACAATGTCATAGTTGTATTTATTTATTAGCACTTCCAGTTCTTCCTGCTTATTACCCATACTTCTCGCATTTGTATATAGGCATCTAAGGGTATGTCTACACTACGAAATTAGTTCGAATTTATAGAAGCCGGTTTTATTGAAATCGGTTGTATACAGCCAATTGTGTATGTCCACACAATAAAATGCTCTAGGTGCTCTAGTCGGCAGACCGCGTCCACAGTACGAGGCTAGCGTCGACTTCCGGAGCATTGCACTATGGGTAGCTATCCCACAGCTATCCCACAGTTCCCGCAGTCTCTGCCGCCCCTTGGAATTCTGGGTTGAGATCCCAATGCCCGGATGATGCAAAACAGTGTCGCGGGCGGTTCTGGGTACATGTCGTCAGGCCCCTCCCTCCCCCGTCACAGCAACGGCAGACAATAGATTCGCGCCTTTTTATCTGGATTACCTGGGTTACCTGTGCAGACAACATGGAGCCCGCTCAGCACAGCTGAGCTCACCGTCACCATATGTCCTCTGGGTGCCGGCAGACGTGGGACTGCATTGCTACACAGCAGCAGCTGCTAACTGCCTTTTGGCGGTAGACGGTGCAGTAGACTGGTAGCCTTCATCGGCGATCTGGGTGCTGGCAGCCGTGGGGCTTGCCTTTTGGCAGTAAATGGTGTATTACGACTGTTAGCCGGCCTATTACAAGTCGGGTCATCGCACGTTAGCAGAGTCTTCCCTGAGCAGCCGATTGTGCAATAGGCCTGAAGACCATCGTCATACACCGCCCCGTATTTGCTGCCAAGCACCCAGAAAGATGCCGAGGGCTATCAGTCACGCTGCACCGTCGTCTTAAGATGTAAAAAATAGATTTTCTCTGTATTCATTTGCTTCCCCCTCCCTCCGTCAAATCAACGGCCCGCTAAACCCAGGGTTTTCAGTTTAATCTTTGGGGGGGACCAGTCTGTGACAGTTGTTTGTGTCTCTCCCTCCCTGATGCACAGCCACCGTTCTTTATTTTAATTCCCTGTGCCTGTACGCCATGTCGTCACTCGGCCCCCCTCCCTCCTTTCCCTAGGCCGTCAGATACTACGTTTGCGCCACAGCTCGAGCCGAGAAGCGGTTCGCGCCTTTTCTTTGAATTCTGGGTTGAGATCCCAATGCCCGGATGATGCAAAACAGTGTCGCGGGCGGTTCTGGGTACATGTCGTCAGGCCCCTCCCTCCCCCGTCACAGCAACGGCAGACAATAGATTCGCGCCTTTTTACCTGGGTTACCTGTGCAGACAACATACCACGGCAAGCATGGAGCCCGCTCAGCTCAGCTGAGCTCACCGTCACCATATGTCCTCTGGGTGCCGGCAGACGTGGGACTGCATTGCTACACAGCAGCAGCTGCTAACTGCCTTTTGGCGGTAGACGGTGTAGCATGAGTGATAGCCGTGGGGCTGGCAGCCGTAGGGCTGCATTGCACCAGCCCCTTGCAGGCGATGGTATATTATGACTGGTACCCATCGTCGTCGTACTGGTATGGCTGTCAATCATGGCCACCTGGGCAGACATGCTACTGTTTTGATGATGACGGTTACCAGTCATAATATACTATTTTCTGCCAATTGCCCAATATTGTCTGCTAAGCACCCAGAAGAGGCCGAGGGCGATGCTGGGTGCTGGCGGACATGGGGCTGGCAGACGTGGGGCTGCATTGCTACACAGCAGCAGCCCCTTGCCTTTTGGCAGATGATGGCATATTATGATTGGTATCCATCATCATCGTACTGGTATGGCTGTCACTCATGCTGCAGCGTCGGCTGCCACCTTAAGATGTAAAAAATAGATTTGTTCTGTGTTCATTTGCTTCCCCTTCCTCCGTGAAATCAACGGCCTGCTAAGCCCAGGGTTTCCAGTTTAATCTTTGGGGGGACCATTCTGTGTGACAGTTGTTTGTGTTTCTCCCTGTTCCTGTACCTGTACGCCATGTCGTCACTCGGCCCTCCCTCCCTCCCTCCCTCCCTCCCTCCCGCCCTCCTTCTCCTGGTCCATCAGATACTACTTTCGCGCCTTTTTTCTGACCAGGCGCCATAGCTAGCACTGGGATCATGGAGCCCGCTCAGATCACCGCGGCAATTATGAGCACTATGAACACCACGCGCATTGTCCTGGAGTATATGCAGAGCCAGAACATGCCAAGGCGAAACCCGGACCAGGCGAGGAGGCGATTGCAGCGCGGCGACGAGAGTGATGAGGAAATTGACATGGCCATAGACCTCTCACAAGGCACAGGCCCCAGCAATGTGGAAATCATGGTGTTACTGGGGCAGGTTGATACCGTGGAACGCCGATTCTGGGCCCGGGAAACAAGCACAGACTGGTGGGACCGCATCGTGCTGCAGGTATGGGACGATTCCCAGTGGCTGCGAAACTTTCGCATGCGTAAGGGCACTTTCATGGAACTTTGTGACTTGCTTTCCCCTGCCCTGAAACGCCAGGATACCAAGATGAGAGCAGCCCTCACAGTTGAGAAGCGAGTGGCAATAGCCCTGTGGAAGCTTGCAACGCCAGACAGCTACCGGTCAGTCGGGAATCAATTTGGAGTGGGCAAATCTACGGTGGGGGCTGCTGTGATCCAATTTGCCAGGGCAATGAAAGACCTGGTGATAGCAAGGGTAGTGACTCTGGGCAACGTGCAGTCAATAGTGGATGGTTTTGCTGAAATGGGATTCCCAAACTGTGGCGGGGCCATAGACGGAACCCATATCCCTATCTTGTCACCGGAGCACCAAGCCACTGACTACATAAACCGCAAGGGGTACTTTTCAATGCTGCTGCAAGCCCTGGTGGATCACAAGGGACGTTTCACCAACATCAACGTGGGATGGCCGGGAAAGGTACATGATGCTCGCGTCTTCAGGAACTCTGCTCTGTTTCGAAAGCTGGAGGAAGGGACTTTCTTCCCGGACCAGAAAGTGACCATTGGGGATGTTGAAATGCCTATCGTGATCCTTGGGGACCCAGCCTACCCCTTAATGCCATGGCTCATGAAGCCATACACAGGCAGCCTGGACAGGAGTCAGGACCTGTTCAACTACAGGCTGAGCAAGTGCCGAATGGTGGTGGAATGTGCATTTGGACGTTTAAAAGCGCGCTGGCGCAGCTTACTGACTCGCTCAGACCTCAGCGAAAAGAATATCCCCATTGTTATTGCTGCTTGCTGTGCGCTCCACAATATCTGTGAGAGTAAGAGGGAGACATTTATGGCGGGGTGGGAGGTTGAGGCAACTCGCCTGGCCGCTGATTACGCGCAGCCAGACACCAGGGCGGTTAGAGGAGCACAGCAGGGCGCGGTGCGCATCAGAGAAGCTTTGAAAACGAGTTTTGTGACTGGCCAGGCTACTGTGTGAAACTTCTGTTTGTTTCTCCTTGATGAACCCTCCAACCCCCCCCCCCCGACCCGGTTCACTCTACTTCCCTGTAAACCAACCACCCCACCCCACCCTCCCCTCCCCTCCCGCTTGCAGAGGCAATAAAGTCATTGTTTTTTCACATTCATGCATTCTTTATTAGTTCCTTACAGAGGTAGGGGGATAATTGCCAAGGTAGCTGGGATGGGTGGGGGAGGAGGGATGGAAAAGGACACACTGCATTTTAAAACTTTAACTCTTATTGAAGCCCAGCCTTCTGATGCTTGGGCGATCATCTGGGGTGGAGTGACTGGGTGGACGGAGGCCCCCCCACCGTGTTCTTGGGCGTCTGGGTGAGGAGGCTATGGAACTTGGGGAGGAGGGCTGTTGGTTACACAGGGGCTGTAGCGGCGGTCTCTGCTCCTGCTGCCTTTCCTGCAACTCAACCATACGCTCGAGCATATCACTTTGATGCTCCAGCAGACGGAGCATTGCCTCTTGCCGTCTGTCTGCAAGCTGACGCCACCTATCGTCTTCAGCCCGCCACCTCTCCTCTCGTTCATGTTGGGCTTTTCTCATCTCCGACATTGACTGCCTCCACACATTCTGCTGTGCTCTATCAGCGTGGGAGGACATCTGCAGCTCCGTGAACATCTCGTCCCTCGTCTTACGTTTTCTCTTTCTAATGTTCACGAGCCTCTGCGAAGGAGAAACATTTGCAGCTGGTGGAGGAGAAGGGAGAGGTGGTTAAAAAAGACACATTTTAGGGAACAATGGGTACACTCTTTCATTACAAGGTCGCATATTTCGGCTTGCAGGCAGCCATCGTAGGCCACAGTGTTTTGGCTTATTTAACCTTCTTAACATGCGGGAAAGGTTGCAAACAGCAGCGCATTTCCCATATCAAGGATGAATTGGGTTGTCCATTTAAAATGGGGTTTCAATGTAAAAGGAGGGGGCTGCGGTTTCCCGGTTAACATGCGGCACAAACACAAGTAAACTACCCCCCCCCCCACACACACACACGATTCTCTGGGATGATCACTTCACCCCTCCCCCCCACCGCGTGGTTAACAGCGGGGAACATTTCTGGTCAGAATAGCAGGAACTGGCGCCTCTGAATGTCCCCCTTAATAAAATCACCCCATTTCAACCAGGAGAGCTTTCTGGAGATGTCCCTGGAGGATTTCCGCTCCATCCCCATACACGTTAACAGACTTGCTTGCTTTTTTTTTGTAATGTTTACAAATATTTACAAAGTTACACTCACCAGAGGTCTCCTGTGTGCCCTGAGGGTCTTGGGTGAGTTCGGGGGTTACTGGTTCCAGGTCCAGGGTCACAAACATATCCTGGCTGTTGGGGAAACCGGTTTCTCCGCTTCCTTGCTGCTGTGAGCTACCTACAGTACCTCCATCGTCATCTTCCTCGTTCCCCGAACCGTCTTCCCTGTGTGTTTCTCCAGTGAGAGAGTCATAGCACACGGTTGGGGTAGTGGTGGCTGCACCCCCTAGGATCGCATGCAGCTCCGCGTAGTAGCGGCAAGTTTGCGGCTCTGCCCCGGACCTTCCGTTTGCTTCTCTGGCTTTGTGGTAGGCTTGCCGTAGCTCCTTAATTTTCACGCGGCACTGCTGTGTGTCCCTGTTATGGCCTCGGTCCTTCATGGCCTTGGAGATCTTTTCTAATACTTTTCCATTTCTTTTACTGCTACGGAGTTCAGCTATCACTGCTTCATCTCCCCATATGGCGAGCAGATCTCGTACCTCCCGTTCGGTCCATGCTGGAGCTCTTTTGCGATCCTGGGAGGACTCCATGACGGTTACCTGTGCTGATGAGCTCTGCGTGGTCACCTGTGCTCTCCACACTGGGCAAACAGGAAATGAAATTCAAACCTTCGCGGGTCTTTTCCTGTCTACCTGGTCAGTGCATCTGAGTTGAGAGCGCTGTCCAGAGCGGTCACAATGAAGCACTGTGGGATAGCTCCCGGAGGCCAATAACATCGAATTCCGTCCACACTACCCCAATTCCGACCCGCAAAGGCCGGTTTTATCGCTAATCCCCTCGTCGGAGGTGGTGTAAAGAAACCGGTTTAAAGGGCCCTTTAATTCGAAAGAAAGGGCCTCGTTGTGTGGACGTGTCCAGGCTTAATTCGGTTTAACGCTGCTAAAGTCGACCTAAACCCGTAGTGTAGACCAGGCCTAAGATGCTGGTTTGATCTTGCCTCCCAGTTTTGCCCTGACCCTCTTTTCTCTCTGCCATTATAGCCCACGCTCCCTCTTGTTTCCGACCCATCTCCCAGGTCTCCATGTTCCCCACTTTCCTGTGGGCTTTGCTCACCTGTCCCCGTTTAAAGCCCTCCTCACTAGGTTAGCCAGTCTGTGTCCAAATAGGGTCTTTCCCCTCCTTGAAAGGTGAAAACCATCTGGTTGAGTACAAGGGGAGGGTGTCAATGGAACAGCCAATTACATGGAAAAGTGGCAGATTTAAACCCCGTAGAAGGCACTGCTTTAATCACACAATTAGCCAGCGGAACTCACTGCCACAAGAGACTATTGAGGGCAAGAGCTTGGCAGGTTTCAAAATAGGAGGAGGCATTTCTATGGATAATGGAGCACCCAGAGGTGTAATAGTAAAGATTCTGAAAGACACCCAAGGGTTTTTGAAGAGCTGTAAACCCTCCTGCTTTCAGGGCATATGAACATAATGGCCATACTGGGCCAGACCAAAGGTCCATCTAGCCCAATATCCTGTCTTCTGACAGTGGCCAATGCCAGGTGCCCCAGAGGGAATGAACAGAACAGGGAATCATCAAGTGATCCATCAATCTGTCCAGGGCAGAAGACAACCTCTAACTATTGGGGGTCAGGAGGGAACTTGCCCCTCAGTGCAGGGGATTAAGTGTTTTCTAGACCATCCCTGACAGGTGTGTGTCTAACCTGCTCTTAAAACCCACCAGTGATGGAGATCCCACAGCCTGCCTCGGTAATTTGTTCTGACGCTTCACGACCTTGATAATTAGAAAGTTTTTCCTAATGTCCAACCCAAACCTCCTTTGCTGCAATTGAAGCCCTTTGCTTCTTGTCCTGTCCTCAGTGGTTAAAGAGAACAATTCCTCCTCCTCCTCTTTATACCAACCTTTAAATGCTTGAAGAATGTCATCATGTCCCCCTTCAGTCTTCTCTTCCCTAGACTAAACAAACCTGGTTTTTTTCAATCTTGCTCATGTGTCATGTTTTCTAGACCTTTCATCATTTTTATGGTTCTCCTCTGGACTTTCTGCAATTTGTCCACATCTTTCCCGAAGTGTGGTGCTAAGAACTAGGCACCACACTCCAGCTGTGGCCTCATCAGTGCTGAGTAGTGTGGAAGAATGATTTCTTGGGTCTTGACTAAAACACACCGGCTACTAAATCCCAAAGATGTAGACGGACCCAGTGGCGTAGCCAGGTTTTAAGAGCAGGGGGAGCAAACATAAAAAAGGCTTCCCCCCACTTGGCTCCTCCTCTGGCCACACACCCCCTTGGCTCCTCCTCCGGCTGCACCGCGCCCCCCCCCCCCCGGCTGGTTCCTCCAGCCGCACTGCTCCCCCACCCATCGCTCCTCCGGCCGCGCCACCTCCCCGTTGGACCCATCCCCCAGAGCAGCACTTGGCAGCATCCCGGGCCCCCCACTCTCCCAAGGGGCTGTCCCCACACCTCACTTTCGGGGGCATCTTCCTTGAAACCTGGGGAGCTGCTATGCCCATGCCACCCGGGCACCTACCTAACCTACCCCCGCCGCTCCTCCACGGGGCAGCGCGGGGAGGGTGCCGGACCCGGGTGCTCGCCAGCCCCTTCCCCCAAAGCTCCTTGCCCCGAGGGAGCGAGGGGCAGCCCAGGGGGCAGGTGCCGGGCCGGTACTCCCGTGTAGTGCTGCGGCCCTGCAGGAAGCTGTAGCTGTGGGCGGTGGGGGCGGCCAGCAGCAGGAGTGGGCCAAGGGGAGCTGCGCAGCAGGGCTGCGCCAGCATCGCCATGTTTCTGCCATGAAAGATGCAGCGGTGAAGGGCGAGTGGCAGCAAGCAACCTCTGCCCCCCCCCTCCTGCTCCAGGGCGGCCGAGTGCCCCCTCCCCCACCGCGGGTGCGCTGAGCCGGGCCGTTCTCAGCAAGGCAGCCGGCAGCACTGAGGCCAGCCAAACGGAGCCTTTCCCCCAAGGCTGCTGCTGAGGCGCCCAGCCTCTTCCCCACTCACTGCTTCCCCCCCCGGCTGCCGGCCTCCCTATTGCCGGGCGGCTCCCCCCGCTGCCACGCATACTCCCCCAGCCCAGCCCAAGTGCTCTGGACCTGAACGGGCCCAGCAGCGCAGCCCATCCCCGCTCTCTACCTGGCCGCCTGGCGTGCTCCTCCAAATGCGCCCACCGCCCCCCCTCCATGGCTCCTCCAACCCCCTGCTGCCCTTCAGAGAGGAGCGGGCCCCGCCCGCTGGCACCATATAAGGTAACCCCTAAGGCGCCGCTTTTGAAAAATGTGCTGAGGGGAAGCAGCTGCTTCCCCTGCACCCCACTAGCTACGCTACTAGACGGACCCCGGATCTGATCCAGTCCGACAACTGCTAGGATCCTTTAAAAATCAGGCTTGTACTGGACAGCTCATTACTGTCTTAAATTAGAACAGACCCCGCATTTTCCACCTTCCAGGTCGAATGACAGTTTCTTCTTCATTGCTTTCCTTGCTGCTTTTGGAGCTCTCTGAGTGCACAGCAATATAATACTATGGTTTATTTCAGGCAGCGTCTTTTATATAAACCAGGCACCATCTCATCAGGGGTTTGAAATGCCCTGTCTGCTGGAGGTACCCATGTGGCTCTACAGGGCATATTGACATTCTGTAGCATCTCATCTTTCGTTTAAAAATAAAAAGTAAGTGTCTAGCCATCACAGCTGCAAAGGAACCCTTCTAAATGTGACCCACATGTAACCGATATAGTAACATATGCCTGAGTCTGCAGAGAGCCTGAGCCAATCTCTCCAAGGAGGGGGGGGAACTTCCTCGCATGTCACTGAGATGTACAGAGAATCCAGAACAATGAATCAGAGAGGTGTGAACGCTCCACCCCGTTAATGTCAAGAAGTGTTAAGTCTTAAGTGTAATGGTGACACATTGAAGCCAGCATTAACCATTTCTTTGCTGATCCTTTTAGCAGACTGGAAAAGGATGAGAGAAAGGAAGAAGCAAGCGTGAGGAAACATGTTTTTGAAGAGATGAACACGCAGGAGATGGAGTGATAACAACACATCTTAGAAAGATCTACCGTCTACTTATCTGTCTTAGTGTTCACCATGGCAGCCATCACTATCTCGAATAAAGCTGGTTGGAAAAATGTATTCTTTCCCCCCGCGAAAATGTTGACATTTTAGCAAAAGACTGAAAATCTTTCAACATCCGTCGATAAAAACTTAACAGACACTGGCCGTGAAAAATTTCAGTTAATCAAATACCCAATTTTCCATCAATTAACAGTTTGGATGGGAAATTTTTGACTCATTCTACTCTTGATTTCGAGATCTTAGATACTGTATTATCGAATGAGCATGCTCAGTGCTTCTCCAGTGCGGACATCCTGTTCCCTTTATCGATGGGTCAGCTCCGTGTTTTATCAGTACCAGGAAGAGAAGATGTTAATATCAGCCATTATCAGACTCAGTAGCAGACAGTAGCTTCTTTTTTAAAGTGAAGTTAAAGTTCTTTAAAGCCAGGCCGCACAGAAACCATGTGGGAGGGGCACCCCAGTTCTTTGTGTGCTCCCCAAATTCCACACCACGTCCCCAGGAGTGGAGAACCTCATTGGCTCAAACCAAATCCCTGGGCTCCTCTCCACAGCTTTTGGGGAGGGAGCGATTAGCCCCAGAAATACGCGCTGGGCTCAGACATGGCACCATTGACTAGATCCGGGCAAGGACAAACCCTCGATGGATACAAGGAACCTTTCAGGGGCCCCGTGGGGAGTCCCCCAGCCCTCCCCACCAGCCGCAGCACAATGTACTGAGTCCCCAACACTGCTACATGCACAGTACCAACTAATCTAACCCGATTACAAATCCAAACAGCCCCTCCCTCCTCCTCACCAGCCCCCGGCTCTTAGGGCTAGAACCACAAAGGTCCGTAAGCGCTGCAGGACTCAGGTTATCAGGGCCGGCTTTAGCAGGTGCGGGGTCCCACGCTGGGACACGAATTATCTCGCACACCCACCTAACTCCGCCCCGGCCCCAGCCCCCTCCCTGCCCCATTGGATCCCTCCCCAAATCCCCGCCCTAGCCCCACTCCCTCACTGCCCCATTGGAACCCTCCCCAAATCCCCGCCCTGGCCCTGTGTCTTCCCCAAGCATGCTGCATTCCTCCTCCTCACCCCTCCCTTCCAGGTTTGCGCTGATCAGCTGTATGGCGGTGCACGCACTGGAGGGAGGGGGGAAAAGCAGGACATGGCTTTTTTGTTGTTGTTTTTTTTCCCGCTCCGCCGGCAGTCCTAGACGTTGTGGGACCCTCTTAGGAGCGGGGCCCTATTCCGGGGAATCGGCCGAATCGGCTTAAAGCCGGCCCTGCAGGTTATAACCTTTAGCCCAGTGGCTCGGCCACTCACCGAGGACGTGGGGCACTCGAGGGTTCAATCTCCCCCTCTGCCTGATGGGGAAACGGGATTTGAACCTCCCACAAGAATGCCCAGCCATGGGGCTGGAGGGGATCCTGGGGCAGGGCTCTCTCCCTCTCGCCTGTCGAAGCTGTTCCACTTTGTATGAATAATCAAACAGGCATCAGAGCAGGGGGACTGGAGCCTGGATCTCCCACCTCCCAGGTCTCCTAACCACCAGACTCTTTTTCACTCCCAGGCTGGAGTGTCAAGGCAGCTGCCATCCATCAGGGCCAATTGGTCTATAAACCAGGAGACGAGAAGTCTGGAGGAAAGGGTTGAGTTGGTGCCGAGCCCAGGGTGGGACATAATTCAGACAGCCTGAGATTCCTGTTTTTCTGGGGCTTGGATTGAACTGGTTTTGTGCCCTGGAATAGCAGCACTTTATCGTGAGTTAGGTTTGTGAGACCCCCCAACTTCACCAAATAACTGTGTCAGGGGCCAAAGTCAGGAAGAGAAGAACAATGGTAGGAAAAGGTAATCTCCCCGCACTCCAACCTTGTTTATTTCCTCTAATGTTCCCATTTATTTTAGTATGTCTCCAGCATTTCCTTTCCTTTGTCAAAATGCTGCCTCTTTGTACAAGGACCCGGCCCAGACTGGCACTGTTAAATCAGCCTGAACCAGCAGGAGAATTGGTTCTTGTAACAGCGAACCCAAACCTCTCCCATGTGAAGTCACAGACGCTGCCTTGGTTTCCCTTGTCTTACTAGGCAGCTTAGCTCTGCAGTTCAACCCCCCCCCCCCCGTTACCCCTTTGCTGGAGGCCAGAGGAAAACAAAACAATAGCGATCTCTGACCCAGTCCCCTCCATGCCTGGCCACAGCCCTGTCTCTTGGTCCTTCTCCCACCTTGTCAGGAGTTCAGCCCCTCAGCGCAGGGGTCTGAGCTCACCACATCCAGCTTATGTGCTCCCTCTGCCATGAGCACCTGCCCTGGTCCATCTGCTGCATTTCAGCTTCTCCCCACTTCACTCCCTCCAACACGCCGATCCCTGTCCCCTCCTCCGGGTACTGCAGGAGCCCTCCTGGATCCAGCCTCCCTCTCAAGCCCTTTCCACCCCCCAGGCACTGAGGGATATGCCCCGAGCTCCTGTCCTCTCCCACATCACCCATAAACTGCCCTCCACCTACTAAGCAACACGGGACATTCTTATATAAAGCTCCTTTCCCAGCATGCCTTGTGGTGAAGCCTATTGTTCTCATCAGCCCTGGGAACTACAAGTCCCAGGATTCACCTGTCCGGGGCAGAACTGGGCAGGGAACCCCTCTTAAAGGGCCAGCATGCCCTGCAACAGTTCTCCCAAAAGCTGGATGGGAGTGGGTGGGAGGTGGTGAGAAAGCCGTCTGGGGGCTGCCAAGCCCCCGGTGCAGCCCTCACGCCCTTGGCAGCCCTGCCACATCTGTCTCCACCCCAGCTAAGATCTTCCACATTCCTCTGGGTGTGGGGCAGCTGTGGGGCCGTGGTGGGGCTGTGTCGGACGGGTCACCTCTCTGCGCCCTCTGCTCGCTCCAGGCCAATGGGGAACTGAGGGAGGCAGGGTCAGACTGGAGGGTGCGACTGGGGGGGGACAGAATGAGAAGATGGGGGGGCTATTGGGGTGAGGGGCAGATGAGAACAATGATCCAAGGGGGCCCCAGCTTCTTCCCACCCCTCCCAATAACCCTGCCAAGCTCCCTCCTCCCCCCACAACCATCCGTCTCCAGGATTCCCTCCAACACCACCCACCCCTTGACTGCCAGCACCACGCCGGTTCCCACTGGCTGTCCCAAAACTTGTCCTGGCTATGCCTCGTTCTCTCCAAGCTCCCCTGGTTTCGGAGGTGCATGGGGGAATGGGCTCCTGCCTCACCCGACACCTGCTGGTGCAAACTGGTGAGAACTGAGACGTGATGCACACAGAGCAGCGGAGGACTGGGTAACGATGGCAACAAAGCAACGCCCCGGGGTGTGGGCACGTTGTGGACTGGGGTGTGAAAACTTGTTCTGGAATAGCCCAGCGACTTTGACGTAGGTGTGATCACACTCAGATACACCCAGGTTTTGACATAGGTGTTAATCAGACCCACAGAGCGAAAGTTATTAGAGTGAACAAAAGTCAATTTCTTGTCAGATCCGGTCAGATGTGAATACATTTGCTGCGGGGGGGAAATCCATTTCTGATGGCTCTGAATTCTTCACAATTGTGCCTCCGCTCAGCTAGGCATGGAAATGCTCTTCCTGCCCACCTGTGATGTGACACTGACCCTGTGAATCCACCTCGGTCCATAGATCTTTTTCCTGACAGATTGTGTGAGCTCCATCACCACAACCACATCCGCCTCCATCTGGGCTGTCTTCTGCTGAGACCAGAATGAGGGACGAAGGCAGCTGGATTAGACGCGTCTGCAGAGCCAGCCTAGGAGAGCTGGACAAGCGCTGGTGATTGGAGCGGGCTGGAAAATAGTGAGGAGTTTTTGTGTGGAAAATGTTCCAAAACCTGGAAATCTTCAGCTGACCTGGGAACGTTTTTAGCTAAACATTTGGGGGCATTGATTAAAAATTTGAACTTTTCCCCACAAAAAAAGTCACCGTGTTGCTTAATTGAAAACAGAATTTTCCGTAAGCAAACCCTGTGACACAGAACGACGGACCAGCTGTACTGGGGGTGGGCCTTAGCTGTGTGTCAGCCCCCGCCACAGGGCAGCACGGCCCGGCGCAATGCCTCCCTAGCGGAACGGGACTTCCACTGTATTGGACACCCAGGCCTGGTTCACACCTGGAATGTAGGGTTGGCATAGCAACACTGGTTGGGGTGTGAAAAAACACCCCCCCTGAGCACTGTAGCTGTGCCGACCTCACCCCCCGGTGTAGCTGCTGCCGTGTCAATGGAAGAGCGCTTCTGTCGATGTAGCTACCGTCGCGCAGGGAGGTGGTGCTACCCCGAGGGGAAAACCCCGTCCCTCACAGCGGGCCGTGCCTACCCCACAAGGTTATGGGGGCGTAGCTGTGGCCACCTGGCTATGCTGGGGGATTCACTGCAGTGTAGTCTTCTCCCGACTCAGCGTGGGAGTTCAAATGGAGAACTTCTCTCTCTTCCTCTTCCTCACGTAACCCAGGGGGAAATAGCAAAATGCCCCAGGGGGCTTTGTGAGGACGGGTTCCTTGCTGTCTTTGTAGGGCTCTGAGTGTGGCCTGGCTCTGAACCCTGAGCAGGACGTTCCCAGAGGGGCAGGGACACTGACCCGAGAGAGGCCGTGTGGCCAGATGAGGATACGCGAGGAATTCCAACGCCCTGCGTTTCCCTACCAATGAAACCACCCCGCAGTGTTTGCCAGGTGCTGAGTACTAACAAAATTCAACACCACGTCCCCATTGTGCCCCTGCGAATCCACGTCTTCTTAATTTCCATTGATTCACCAGCCACCTGCCCCTCCCCTCTTGTAAGGGTCCCTTGCCTCAGGTGAGGACCTCGTCCTGTGCTGTCTGTGTCATCAGTGCTCCGGGGCTTCAATCCCAATTGTCTTGTTTCCTACTAGAGCCATCGGCTCTGTCTCCAAGGCTCGTCCTCGGTGCCTTGTGACACAGGCGCACCTGCTCCGATGTGTCGCTTTATACAATGCGGTTGTTCTGGGCTGACGTGCAGTTAAGTGTTGTTCTAGGGCTTTGTAAAGAGAAGCCGGATGGCTCAGTGGTTCAGGCCCTGGGCTGGCACTCAGGAGACCACGTGGAGTCAGTTCTCAGCTCTGACACAGATTCCGCGTGACATTGGGCAACTCACTTAGCCTAGCAGAGTACAACGGGGCCCTGATCTCAGCTGGAGCAGGGACTGTCTCTCGCTGTGTGTCTGTGCAGCGCCCGGCACAACGGGGCCCTGATCTCAGCTGGGGCAGGGTCTGTCTCTCGCTGTGTGTCTGTGCAGCGCCTGGCACAATGGGGCCCTGATCTGAGCTGGGGCAGGGACTGTCTCTCGCTGTGTGTCTGTGCAGCGCCCGGCACAATGGGGCCCTGATCTGAGCTGGGGCAGGGTCTGTCTCTCACTGTGTGTCTGTGCAGTGCCCGGCACAACAGGGCTCTGATCTCAGCCGGGGGCTGCTAAGCGTCACTGCAATATCAATAACTACATGAATGGTCCCATTGACTTTGGCACTACTCACATCAGTAAAGTTACTTATGGATGGGTGTTTGCAGGATCAGGGCCTTTGCTCCCACACAGCACATGGTAGGTTTCTCAGTTAGACATTCAGTCCAATAAAAAAGCTTGTATGTAAGTTGTGCAGTGAATGAGCCATCTGTTGATCCCTGAATTATTCACTCTGCACCACAATAGCTTGTAGGAACAGCAGATGATCTACTACAGTAAGACTATTGTGAATTAACAAGTAGTTTTTCATAAATATCAAATATCTCACAAAGAGCAAGATCAGACTGGATAAGGTCAGTACAAAGAAACTCCTCACAATATGGGTTACTAAGAATGGATGGGAGGTTTTCAAGAGAATTCAAAAGGTTTGGTTTTTGCAGAAGGAAAAATGTGTAACAGTAAAACCAAGAAGGAAATAGCAGAAGGCTGTGTGGTGGAAAGACAAAGTAAAGGGGACGTGAAGTCAGCTATAAAAATAACATATAACAAGTGGGGAAGAGGGGAAGTTGACAGAAATGAATATAAATGAGAAATTAGGAATTGTAGAAAATTGATAACATAAGCAAAGAGACACAAGGAGAAGTCTATGGCCAGTGGAGTTAAAGATAACATTTCAGAGTAACAGCCGTGTTAGTCTGTATCCGCAAAAAGAAGAACAGGAGTACTTGTGGCACCTTAGAGACTAACAAATTTATTAGAGCATAAGCTTTCGTGGGCATCCGAAGAAGTGGGCTGTAGTCCACGAAAGCTTATGCTCTAATAAAGATAACATTGAGTTTTTAAACTATATTAGGAACAAAAAGAATCCTGACAATTGTACTGATCCATTACCAAATGGAAATGGTAAAATTATCAATAATAATATAAAAAAGGCAGAAGTGGTCTACAAATATTTCTGTTCTGTATTTGGAGAAAAAACAGATGATATAATCTCATCATATGATGATGATAACACTCTTTCCATTCCACTAGTATCTCTGGGGGATGTTAAACAGAAGCTACTAAAGACAGACATTATTAAATCAGTGGGTCCCGATAACTTGCACCCAAGAGTATTAAACGATCTGGTTGAGGAGCTTGCTGGACCATTAACGTTAATTTTCAATAAGTCTTGGACCACTGGGAAAGTTCCAGAAGGCTGGAAGAAAATGAATGTTTTGCTAATTTTTAAAAAGGGTAAATGGAATGACCCAGGTAATTATTGGTCTGTCAGTCTTACGTCGATTCCGGGCAAGATAATTGAGCTGTTGATATGGGACTCGACTGATAAAGAATCAAATGAGGGTAATGTAATGAATGCAAATCAACGTGGGTTTATGAAAAATAGATTCTGTCAAACTAACGTGATATCTTTTTTTCATGAGCTAGCAAGTTTGGTTGAAAAAGTTAATAGTGTGGAAGTAATATATATAGACTTCTGTAAAGTGTTTGACTCAGTACTGCACAACATTTTGATTAAAAGACAAGAACAATATAAAATTAACATGGCTGACATAAAATGGATTAAAAACTGGCTAACTGATAGATTTCAAAATGCAATTGTAAATGGGGAATTGTCATCAAGCGGGTGTGTTTCCAATGGGCCCCACAGGGATGGCTTCCTTGAACCTATGGCATTTAACATTTTTATCAAAGATCTGGAATAAAATAAAATCATTACTGATCAAGTTTGCAGATGACACAAAAATTGGGGCCGTGGTAAACAATGAAGAGGGCAGGTCACTGATTCAGAGCGATCTGGATTATTGAGTAAACTAGGCGCAAGTATGTGTTTTATTTTGGAGAGATGTCAATGTATTCATCTAGGAACAAAGAACAAAGATGCGCTGAAGATTCATATGTCCCTTCATGCTTCAACCACCGTTCCAGAGGATATGCGTTCATGCTGATGACGGGTTCTGCTCAATAACAATCCAAAGCAGAGCGGACCGATGCATGTTCATTTTCATCATCTGAGTCAGATGCCACCAGCAGAAGGTTGATTTTCTTTTTCTAGTTGTTCGGATTCTGTAGTTTCTGCATCAGAGTGTTGTGCTTTTAAGACTTCTGAAAGCATGGTCCAGATCTCGTCCCTCTCAGATTTTGGACAGCACTTCAGATTCTTAAACCTTGTGTCAAATGCTGTAGCTATCTTTAGAAATCTCATATTGGTACCTTCTGTGCGTTTTGTCAAATCTGCAGTGAAAGTGTTCTTAGAACAAACATGTGCTGGGTCATCATCCGAGACTGCTATAGTATGAAATATATGGCAGAATGTGGGTAAAAGAGAGCAGGAGACGTACAATTCTCCCCCAAGGAGTTCAATCACAACTTTAATTAATGCATTATTTTTAATGAGCATCATCAGCATGGAAGCATGTCCTCTGGAATGGTTACCGAAGCAAATGTTTATCATATCTGGCACGTAAATACCTTGCAATGCCAGCTACAGAAGTGCCATGCGAACACCTGTTCTCACTTTCAGGTGACATTGTAAGTAAGAAGTGGGCAGCATTATCTCCCGTCAATGGAAACAAACTTGTTTGTCTCAGTAATTGGCTGAACAAGAAGTAGGACCGAGTGGACTTGTAGGCTCTAAAGTTTTACATGCTTTTGTTTTTGGGTGCAGTTATGTAATCAAAAAAAATCTACATTTGTAAATTACACTTTCACAATAAAGAGATTGCGTGACAGTACTTGTCTGAGGTGAATTGAAAAATACTATTTCTTTTGTTTCTCATTTTTACAGTGCAAATATTTGTACTAAAAAGAATATAAAGTGAGCACTGTACACTTTGTATTCTGTGTTGTAATTGAAATCAATCTATATGAAAATGTAGAAAAACAGACAAAAATATAATAAATTTCAATTACCAGTGCAATTAAAACTGCAATTAATTGTGATTAATTTTTTTAATCGCAGTTAATTTTGTTGAGTTAATCGCGTGAGTTAACTGCGATTAATCGACAGCCCTAATGAAAATGATTTCATTTTTAATTTTCCCTGAAATTTTCCCTGGATAAATAAATTCTGACCACTTCTAATGGACGTATCAGTTACTGGACACCTGTTGCCCTGGTTGACGTTATTACCGAGGCCTCGTAGTCCCTTCCCAGCAAAGGCTGCCCTGAGCTTTCTAGCTAAAGTAGGGAGTAAATCTCTCAAACGGTGAAACTGCAAACTCTTTTCAGATGCTCCATATGTGGAAAAGGAAGAGCGGCTTCAAACATCCAGCTCTGGATGTAGCTAAATATCTTTTTTGAGATGAAGGATTGTCTTGTGGTTAAGCCATTGGCTTGGAATTCTGGAAACCTCTGAATTATTCTTGGGTCCTGTATAACCTTGGTCACCTTGCCTCAGTTTCCTGTCTGGTTAACCACCTCTTAACCACTAACTCACACCTTACACCACAATGGAGATGAACCGCAAGAGACAGATATTGCCACAAATAAAAAGATACATGGGGAGATGTTTGCAGGTATAATCTGGTGAAAGGCAGGAAACACAGAACGCTGTTCATTTCTGAAATGATGCAAGTCCTAAACTGTAAACAAAAATCTGACCAAGCACGTGAACATCTATTCGTGTCACAACAGCCATAACCGTCCCAGACAGAGATGGTTCCTGATTGCAACACTTTGGCAACTCACTGAACAAGAACAACACCAACCCTTCAACTTCCCATTCCCAGTATCACTGCCTTGAAGTGTCCAAACATCAGGAATCTGGCCCCTGAAAATCATGAAATGTTAAAAAATTATAAATGTTGAGCTCTTTGTATTTGTCTCCTAGTTTGTGAGCCGTATGTTATGTTCAGGTCACGTTTTTAAAGCTTTTCACCTCAACCACAGGAGTGAGAAACTTACTGGGTTTTTTTTCATGAAAGCTGAGATTCTCACCTACTCTCAACTCCTGGAGCTGGCGCTTTAAGAGACATATCAAATACCACGAGACTTACTGCTGATAAAATCACGAGAATTGCCACGCGAATTCATTCTCGGCCCACATCTCTCATCATTCGAAGGCAACAAGACATGCCCAGCTGTAACTTTGACTGTGCTGGTTGTCTGCAGCTGACTGTAGTTAGATTGTCGTGCAAATTGTTTATTAGAAATGGGGATAATTAGTTTTCTCCCCCTGCTCCCCCTCTTCCAGCTTGTTGTGTGTCCCTGGTCTTCTGAGACTCAAAACTCTTCAGAGGAGGGACTGTGCCTTAATATGTGTTTGTACAGGGCCTGGCACAATGAACCCTTGATCCTGGTTAGGTTCCACCTTAATACAAGTATTTAATACTGATATACAGGGCCGTCCCTAGCCATTTTGGTGCCCTACGCAGCCCCCCTGCGGGAGGCCTGTGTGGGGCCCCAGGCCTCTGCGGGGAGGGAGCAGGGGGAAACTGCCCCCCAGTCCCAGTCCGCTCCGCTCTGCTCCCCTGGCTCCCAGCCTTGGGGGGAAGGGGGGAACCGCCCCACAGCACTTGCTGGCGGCGCGGCTGGGAGCCAGGGGAACAGAGCAGGCTGGGGCCGGGTCACTGCACTTATCACTGCCGGTGAGTCAGGCCCAACCCCTGCAGCAGTCCTCAGGGAGGTGGGGGTGGGGCTGGGGTGGAGAAGGGGCGGGAAGAGGTGGGGTGGGGGCAGAGCAGGGGCGGGGGCTTTGGGGAAGGGGTGGAGTGGGGGTGGGGCTGGGGCAGAGCAAGGGTGGGAAGAGGCCAGGCTGGGGCAGAGCAGGGGTGGGGGCCATGGGGACGAGGCGGAGCAGGGGCTGGAGCAGCACGCAGCTGCGCAGGGCACCAGGAAATGTGGTGCCCCAAATTTCCTGGTGCCCTGTGCAGCTGCGTACTTTGAGTATGGGTAGGGAGGGCGTTGCAGATATGGTATGTAGAGTATGTCAATTGCTATTTATATGAGCCATTGCATTCTTTATTTGATCTCCTCTCACACTGAGTTGGCTGAAATGACCCCACCAGTTTCGTGTTGACTGAGTGAGGTGGAATGTAGGAGGACAGTGGAGAGGTAGGGGGTCAGGTATGAATAATGTCTGAGTTTCAAGGAACAAAGTAGGCAATTAACTGGTGGTTTCTGGCTTCATGCACTTGTCTGAGCTCCACTTCAATACCCTTAGAGACACATTTTCTAAAGTGCTCTCCGTTGGTCTCATGGTCTCATTGAAGCCAAGGCGGAGAGCATTTGAAAATCTCACCTTTGACCTTTAGTTAATAATGTTTTTCATGTGGTCACTGCTAGTTCTGAGAAAATACCCACCCGCAGCTTTTAATGGTTCAAAGTTGAAGGGACACTGTCGATATTAACTCGGCTCCAAGGTGAAGCTTTGGAAAACAAGAAGCTTTTTTCTTACGCCCAACAGTAACGTTTCCACAATAGAGCTAGACCTTTAGAAATCAAATGAAAAGATGTTGTGCTTTAAACAGCCGTGTCTGAAATGGAAACAATGCAGAACTAAGAACCTGACAACAGCATGTAGATACAAAACTAAAAAAGCCTGTACCAGAACAAAACATTCTACACAAAACATTCTTCTCTTGTGAAAACAATGAGAGAGACAGACACGGAACAGATGTGGGTCACGTTGCTCAGTGCACGACTGGAAGATGCTCAGATGCCACAGAAGGTGCAGTCAAGCCCCTTTCTGTGGCAAAGATAGCCACAGACAATGGAGGCATCTGCCCAAGGACTAGGCTGCATGGCAGGTCACAGCTACACCATGTGGGCTGAGGTCCCTGGATACAAACACTGGGTCTAGGTTGTGTGTGTTAAGCCAGGGAGCCAGGAGGAGCAGTTGTGAGTGTGACTTGAAAGGGAGCAGAGAGACAGAGCTCCTTGGGCACAGAGCTAGCTGCAGGGGGAGACGTGGGTATTTCTGAGCAAGGAAACAGTCTGCTGCTGTTTGTTGCTACTGTGGTCAGAAAAACAGGACTTTAGCTGTGTAGCGGAGTGGTTACCCGCTCTTGCCCTGGGGGGCTTGAAACAGCCCAGGAGAGGGCTGTGGCTGGGGCAAGAAGCCTGGGCTGATTGGGGAAAGTAGGTTCAGTTGTGGCCATGCCCCAATCAGGCCCAGCTGGCCCCTATAGGAGGCTGTGAGCCAGAAGCCCAGTCAGTCTCCCTCTGTCTGTAGAGGCAGAAGGGCCTGGCTGCAGGGACCTAAGCAAGACACCTAGATTGGGAGCAGGGCTGGGGAAGGGCCAGGGGAGCTGGGAGCTCTGGCCTGGAAAGCCCCAGGCTGCAGGTCTGACTATAGGCTGAATAGGTGCAGGGTTGCAACGGGGCAGCCCATGGGTAGGCAGAGGGAGCAGGTCCAAACCTCTTTGCCTGTGATGAATGGCTGATACACTGCAGTCTGCCCCAGTGAATGGGGTCCAAGTGGTGACTGGCAATAGCCAAGACTGGGGCGAAGTGGGGATAGTGGGTGGGGGTTCCCCTGGGAGGGGGAGACCTAGAACTGTGGGGGTACTGCCAGGGGGCAGCACCCAGTTAAAGGGGCACTGGAGTCCTGGGAGGGACACGGGGGGTGAGACACTGGCCTGCAGAGGGTGCTCCGGAGGCTGGATGCTAATTCCCCGAGATGACCAGCAGGAGGCGCCGCAGGGGTGAGTGTGCATCCTTACAGGCTGTATATAGTCATGTGATAATGGAAGAAACTATCCGGGGCCCCGAATATTGGCTAGTAGCTTGGACGAAAGAAGCAACAATGATAAACGGTGACAGAGCCAGGAATTGAATCCAGGTTGTCCGAATCTCCAGCTAGTGCTTTAGCCACAGATCACGCTTTAACCACTAGGTGCCAATGAAGATCAGTGTTGATGAACCAGAAAAAAAACAACTATGGACACAAACAATGGGGGACACAGATGTTTGGAATGTGGTCTCAGGGAGGATCTAAAGCACGGAATTGCTCACCTGTCCGAAGTGACATATGTTCATGACTGAAAACGGGAACTTAACAGAGAAGTGGTGACTTTCTTTTGATATTGTTTAACACGCTGCCCATGGACTTTCCAGAAAGTCCTAAACAATAATGTTAGTTCCAGAGAGAACTAAACAATAATGTATAGAGAACAAAAACCAGTAGACTTACCAAATTCCCCATTTTGTGCTCACATCCATCATCAAATGACTATATGCAACCATAATGTTCCCCATACTGTTGGTCAACAACTAGCTACAGTCAGACTCCTGGGAAGAGAAAAAAAGTATATTAAATATTGTACCTCTTTAACTGTATTCCCCCCACACACTTTGTCTCTCTCTTGTCATCTCTCAGTGTAAGTTTTCTATGTCTTCCTAGTGTTTGTACAGTATGTAACACAGTGGGGTTCCAATCCCCCCAAATGCCAGCATCATTCAAGTGTTTGATAATGTCTGTAGAAGTAGTGTATGCGGGTTTAAGCATGTGCGTGCTCACGTACGCATGGACTGGTATTCATATTGAATAATTGTGTGTGTAGAGTTCATAAATTTTACTTCATTGTGCAGACTGCAAAAGTGTTAGGTCTATGCTATGTGTGGTGGGTGTATAGAAAGGTAAGGGGGTTAACGGTTAGGACTGGTTGAAAATTTTCCACTGAAACTGATTTTGATGGAAAATTGGGATTTCAATTAAATTAAATTTCCCACAAAAAGAGTCTGTTTCCTGTGGGAAATTTTGACTTTTGGTTGAAAAACCGAACACCCAAAAATAGAAAGTTTTTGAGTTTTGGCTGTAAACCAAAATATTTTAGTTTGGAAATTCTGCTGTGGTGCATCATGGGGGATGTAGTTCATGTCCCTGTATGGGCAAGGCACGCGAGACAGACTTCATCTCCTGTGATGCACTGCAGCCATGGGACTTCCATGATACACTGTGACAACTCCCTAAGAGAGGATACCATGGTGCATGATGGGAGATGTAGTTTGATCTACAGAGGAGAATGGGACCATTATTATTTGTATTATCATAGCACCTAGGAATCCTACTCATGGACCAGGACCCCATTGTGCTTGGTGCTGTACAAACAGAACAAAAAGACAGTCTTTGCCCCAAAGAGCTTACTATTTTATTACATGATGGTTACAGAAACTGTCAGCATGTGAGAGAAAACACACAGTGAGAGACAGTCCCTGTCCCAGCTGAGATCAGGGCACCATTGCGCTGGGCACTTCACAGACCCACAGGGAGAGACAATCCCGACCCTAGCTAAGATAAGGGCCCCATTGTGCCTGGCACTGCACAGACCCACAAGGGCAGACAGTCCCTGCTGCAGCTGAGATCAGGGCACCATTGTGCTGGGCATGGCAAAGACACACAGTGAGAGATAGTCCCTGTGCCACAGAGAATTTGGCCATGTTAGAATAATCCTAGGATTAAATGTAACATGAACAAAGTCCTGTGCCCTTGCCAATCATATGGTACAATTATATTAGTTAATAGCTCTAGTGTAAACACACCTTAACCGGATTTCTAGATCCTAGTGCGCCACCTTAGCCACACAACTATCCTCAGTTAGAAGAATCAGGCTTTGTCAGCTTTCTCATGCGTACTGAAATATAACAGTAAATAAAATGAAATAAAACCTCCACTTCTTTCTCAAATTTTAAAAAATCTGCTACTGTTACATGTAATATCTAAGATTCCTGAAAGACAAAAATTAGAGGCAATTTTTGTATTTAACTTTTCAGTGTGCCAGAAGATGTTGTGAAGGCCAAGACTATAACAGGGTTAAAAAAGAACTAGATAAGTTCATGGAGGATAGGTCCATCAACGGCTATTAGCCAGGATGGGCAGGGATGGTGTCCCTAGCCTCTGTTTGCCAGAAGCTGGGAATTGGCAACAGGGGATGGGTCACTTGATTCCCTGTTCTGTTCATTCCCTCTGGGGCACCTGGCATTGGCCACTGTCAGTAGACAGGATACTGGACTAGATGGACCTTTGGTCTGACCCAGTATGGCCGTTCTTATGTTCTTTCCTTCATTCAATTCACTCTTTCCACTGTGAACTCTGATCCTGCAAACACTTAAAAACACACCCGACTTTGCTCACATGGATTCAGTGTGACTGTTTGTATCATGAGTGTTGTGTTTCCTAAAGTCTGCACAGAAGTCATTGAGGGCAGGATGGGAAGGCGAGAGGGGCTGCATATGTGTCACCAAGGTCATGATAGGAAGCGGACGGGGGCTGCATGGGGGTCACTGGAGGCAGGAGGGGAGGAGATCACGGGACTGCAGGGTTTGTCATGCCAGGGATAATGCATCTACCAGTTCTCTCTTCCATCAGCTGTGCTGACACTGCAGGGCGAAGAAGAGAAAAATGTCAGTGAAAGCAAATTCCGTCGTCTCTCCCACAAACGCCCCAGCCCGCACCATGTACAAGGAAGATCCCTGAGCATACGGGGGTTGTTTTTAAAATCCCTGTTCAGTGTAATGGCTCTGTAAGCAATTCAGCTCTAATGCTGAGGCAACTTCTGCTTGTGCCTCTAGGCGCTTGTTGTGGGCTGGGGGTGCTGTGGGCAGGGTCAGGGCCCTGAGCACGACACGACTTTAGCAGCTCCCTCCCCGGGGGAGCAAACTGCAGCATTTCCCCCTTTCCCAGCAGGAGTCGATGTGGAGCTGCCTGGCCCCATGGCGGAGCTGGGCTCGCGGCTCAGGGAGGAGTGAAATTACCCTGGGCTTCCACATGGGGCTCACTCTGTGGCTTGGTGCGGTGGTGAGAGCCTGCAGCACCCACCTTCTCCCTTCCCGGTTTGGGGCTAGGTAACGTGTTCCTCGTCCTGTCCCCCATCACTGCAGCAAGACATAAGTGGCCACCAGCGGCTTAATCCTGCCTCCCGACCCCTGACCCACCAGTCGCAGGGACCCAGGCAGCAGCCACCTCTGCCCCACAGCACAGGAGCTCTCTGCCCCAGCCACCAAGGGGAGCCCTAAGGGAGTGTTGTATGTCACGGATGGGGCAGAGCTTATTGCGACTTGGGTGGGAGACAAGGGCAGGGGCGGGGCCTAAAGCCCCCAAACAATTCCTGGCCCTTCCCCTCTGAGTCTGGATTTCAAATGTGCAACGGTCCCTTCGTGCCACGCCTGATGCCCTTTGTTCGCCCTATAACCTGAACCCCGCATTTCTAATCCATGTTCCAACCTGCTGCTGGACGGCAGCCAAGGGCCTTCATTATATAATCAGCATTTGAATTTGCTGCCAAAACAAACCTCAAACGAGCCTGTCTGCTCTCACTGCAGTTCCCAGAAACAGAATAATAATCTCTCTGGGTGTTATACAAGTCAGAACATTCCCCTCGTATTTTTGGTGATGTGAGTGCTTCTAGTTTCCATTTCTCATCATAGCACAAGAGTCTGGTAATAGTCAGTAAAGAGAAAGGCAGTGCATTTAAAACTGAACTTTTTCAATCCCCTGGGGCAATTAGCCTGTGGAACTCCCAGCCACATGAGCTCATCATAAGCAAAGGCTTGACAGTCCTCAGACAGGGGACTGGACATTTACATGGGGATTGGGAAGATCCCGAGTATCACAGTCAATACAATGCAAACAGGTTTGGGAGGGATCTAACCATCCTGCTTCAGGGCATGAGCAGAGGTGTGTTGGGGGAGGAGTTGTGTCCCTTTGTGGCCCCCTCTCTCCCTCCTTCCCTGTCCAATATCCCGGGTGATCCTTCTCCTGCCCCCATTCATGCCGCAGGACCTTGGTGGCCTGTGGGGGCTAAATCCTGCACCCCCACCCCCGGGCGAGGGAGCAGCCCCACAGCAGCACTTGCTGGGCTCTCTGCTCCTGCTGCTAGGGGGGAGCTCCGGGGGGCACCCTGGGTGCCATCAGTGGGGGTGCGGTTAACCTGCTCCAATTCCCCACCCTCTTTTGTCACAGGTCACCTCCTGGGTAGTTAGTGGCCCCTCCCCACACGGCAAAGTTAGGAATGTGCACTAGGCCGTATTGGGGTCTCTTTCCAATGGGGGTCTCCCTCGGCTCATCTTATCTCTTGAGGCTGCCCCTGAAACTGTGTGCTGAAGGGGGATACGCTGTATCCTGGCCTCTGGCTAAGTTCAGGAGCGGCAGTGGGGAGGCAGGATGGCCCAGTGGTTAGGGCACTCGTCTAACTCACTCTGCTAGGGGCTGGAGACCTGGGTTTAATATCTGGCTCTGCTACCAACTCCCTGGGTGTCCTTGAGCAAGTCACGCAGCCGCTCTGTGTCTCCAGTCCCCATGTGCCACAGGGGGTGGCTGCATTTCCCTACCTGGCAGGGCGTGGTGAGGGTGACGTGTGATTGGGCCCTGAGCACCATGCAAGCTAGAGCCCCTGATTCCTTTAGCCTAGGCAGCCTCAGGTCAGCAGGGCTCACTCGGAGCCTTGGGACGCCCAGTGCAAGGGAGGAAAAGGGGCAGGTGTCCCATAGGAGCCATCTCCACTGTGCCTTGAACCCTTTCCTCAGGGGGCTCTGAAAGCCTGGACATTGAGGTCCTTGGGACAGGACCCAGCTGTTTGTACAGCACCTAGCACACTGGGGGACTGGCCCACGACTGGGGTTCCTAGGTGCTATGGGGAGACCCAGAAATAATAACACAGTGGGGCTGTAACTGAGCCCGTCAGCCCGGTTCCTGCCTCCCTTGACCCCCTCTCTGCTCTCAGGAGGCTGTGATGTTTACAGCCCTGACACAGAAAAGCTCATTTGTCTCCCGAGATTAGGTTGTTTTTCTGCTCTAAGCCGTGAACTCTGGATGCACCAGTCTGTTTTTCAAGCAGATTTTACAGTCAGATGTTGATGTTATTTCTACTCTGCACCGCACAGAACTCTGGGTAATTGGCTCAGACGGCCCCATGTGCGGCTCTCTGCCAACAGTCGCTGTGCAGTGTTATTGCAGGAGTGGGCGGGGGAGGTTCTGTGGCCTGTGAGGTGCAGGAGTCAGACTAGAGATGCTCCTGAGGGTCCCTTCTGGCCTGACAGCCTGTGGGTGACGAATCCAGGCTGCGCACCATGGAGTGAGAGCAGGGCCGGCTCCAGGCACCAGCCTACCAAGCTTGTGCTTGGGGCGCCACCTGGATGGGGGCGGCACGGCGCGGTGCGGTGCTCCAGCTCCGGCCGCCGGGGAGAGCGGGGCCACGGCCGGGGCTCGCCGCCCTCCCCCCAGCGCTCTGACCGCCGGGAAGAGCAGAGCCCTGGCCGGGCACTCTGCCCTCCCCCCGGGGCTCCGGGCACCCTCCCCTGCCGCGCTGGGGGGCGGGGGTGGGGGGGCGGCCAGAGGCTTTTTTGCCCGGGGCGGCAAAAAAGCCAGAGCCGGCCCTGAGTGAGAGCGCTCGGCCTGGCGCCGCTGATGACCTTGCCCAATAGAAGAGGATGTTCCCATTGATTCTGTTTTCCAGGAACCGTGTGTGTGGCCCAGACCGGCCCAGATCCCCCTCATGCGCACACTCACATCCCAGATTCAGATCACACCGGATGAAGCTCTGCTCTGTGAGGGATGGGAATGCAGAGGCCAATTAATGCTCTGGGGCCTGGGAAAGGGGCGGGAGGGCTGCAGGAAGAAGCGCAGAGCAGGGGAAAGAAGAACCAGGTCTCCCAGCATTGGGGGCTGAGGTTACAGTGGGGAAGGAAATGCAGAAACAGGGTCAGGGATTTGGACTACAGGAATTAGCAGAGGGGGGGAAGGGGGCAGGACGGTGGGGGTGCAGCTGCAGGTGGATGTATAGCATGTAGGAATGGGGGAGCAGGGCTGGGGGAGGGGCAGTGTGGGGGTGGGGGGCAGGAGAGCTCTGTGTCCAATGGATCACTCGCTGGCCACAGACTCACAGGGCTGGATCCTGACAGGTGCTGAGCTCCTCCTGCAGGGCTCTGAGCACCCCAGGCCAGGCAGGGTGGGGGCTGGGATGGGAGCTGTTGAGGTTGGTCTGTAACAGTCTCACTTGCAGCCATGAAGCCGCCCAGCCTTGGGCCGTGACGAGCTGTGCAGGGTCTCTGCTAGAGTGGCTGGATGGGCCAATGAAAGTTCCTCATTTGGCGCCAGTGGGGGGCGGGCGACACGGGTCATGTGCAGGCCCACGCGGGACCCTCCCCTTTTTTTCCAGTGGCCCACGCTGCCCCCCCCCACACACACACTTATCTGGTGGTGCCCCCCCAGACTCCGGGGGCGTCCTTTTTCAACTGGAGCTCCAGGCACTCTCAGGGGCAGAGACATGACTGGGGGCGGCCGATTTGAGCAGTGCACTTTAAGACAACCCTGCCTTGTTTGTGCTGCGTGGTCTGGTTTTGTTTCTTTTCTTGTTTGTGGTTTAATGCCAGTATTCTTGACAGAGAAACACACTCAGATCTGCAACCTGTGGCTGACGCCATCCCCTTAGTAACGGCTGTGGTGGAAAGTCAGCCTAATTTTATAGTGTTTCCTTTGCACATCAGGCAGCTTTTTATAATGCTGGCTAGTCATTTTCTCAAGGTTTAATCATTTCCCTTCTCCGTGTGATTGTCGTGTGATAACAGGAGAGAGGAAACAAATGTAAAAGCTGGTAAAATGTGATACTGAAACCACAAAACTTCACCAAGGACTCTCAGGGGCAGGAGTGGGAGATGAAATGACTTGAGATCTGGCCAGTTTCTAGTGGAGGCTGTTCCTGTGATCTGGGGCATTCAAAACCCCAGTAAAAGGGACTGAATCCCAGGCTCCCCTGCTCCCTGTGGCTTTACCAGGGAGCTGGGAAACCAGGATTTCTCCAGCTGGGAATGCTCCAGGCAAGACCTGCAGCTTCTTGTCCCACCCGCAGGGCCAGGGGCTGATTCCCCTCTGCCCCACAGCGTGTGGCATTTTCACCTGGGCACAGTGGGGGGGGGAGGGTTATTTGCATGGGGCTCGGTGCTGGGAGGGGACTGATTGGGTGGCATTTTACATTGGATTGGCACAGGGGTAAACACCGAGGTCAAGTGGAGGGCTGAGGAGGTCGAGGTCCCGGGGCTTGGGACAAAGCGCTCTGGAATCTGGGCTAGGAGGCTGCACACTTCATAGCTTGTGTAGGCCGAGCTCACCGCTCCCTTCGTTCCACCCCACTAGCTCCTGGGGGTGGGAAACACCCTCCCATCCCTCTGTGTCAAAGACTTCCTGAAAATTCCCACATCTGCCCCTGCCAGCAGTTGTGTGCGTCCCCCATTGTCTCCATACCAAAGACGATAGGACAATTTCCTGCAGTATCTTAGGGAGATCTTATTGAATTCAGCATCAGTATCTTTGAGTCCTGTGGAAGCAATGCAATGTTTATGTCTGAAATGCAAAGGTTTTGTGTTACCCTGGGCCTGGCTGAGCAACGGACTGTGCTGAACAACCTCCACGGCAAGGATGAACTTTAGCGACATAGTGTAAAGTGGATTTCCTGGGAAATATCTAGGGGGAGGTGAATTCAAACTTCTCCCTCCCCTCTGCCTCAGCCCTTTGAAGCTGTGCCTGGGCAAAAGGGAGATTGTGTGCTCAGCCCCTGTTTGCTGGGCCCTGAGATGAAAGGCTCAACCTGTGTATTGATAGATTCGGGAGGGGGCTTGTTCTGAGCTCTCAGCTGTTATGAACTTGTGCCCCCAGGAAAACCCCTCGATGGGGTATGAAGGACTGAGCTGGCCAGAGCCCTTGTTGGAGTTGGGGGGGTGATCGACTTTGAAATGCAATCATCTAAATGATGATCTCCGTATCCCCTGTCCCGGAGGCGCTCTGTTTGGCGTGAATGCACTATTTAATATTGATTCAGCCAGACTGGGCCCCGTTCACCCTTGCCCTTGCTCCCTGACTCTCCAACTGGACTACATCTCCCATAAGGACAGACTGAAAACATTGGGTTTGTTTAATGTGGAGAATGGAAGACCGGGGGGGGGGGGGGGGGGGGGGCTGATAACAGTCTTCAAGGACATAAAAGGTTGTTACGATGAATGAAGTGACTTGCACAAAAGAGATTGTGGTAGAACTGGGCATAGAGTCCCGGAACCATAGAATATCAGGGTTGGAAGGGACCTCAGGAGGTATCTAGTCCAACCCCTGCTCAAAGCAGGACCAATTCCCAACTAAATCATCCCAGCCAGGGCTTGCCTCAAAAACCTCTAAGGATGGAGATTCCTTAGGGCTTCTCATTGTTCTCCTTATCCACTGAGGACAGGACAAGTAGCCTTGATCACCTCGATCAATCGGTCCTTCAGCCCTCATATAGATTGCGCCGATCACAACCCGTCTTCCATTCTTCTCTGACCCTGGCCTTCCTTCTCCGTGTGCAGCCAGGCTTTTCCATGATAAAAATCTTCCCCTCTCTTTGGAGGTGGCCGAGTGGTGATTTCAGTTCCAGTGGATACCACTCAGCGACAGCTGCAGTCCATTGATTGTCAGGGAGCCTCGCTCTATGCCTGGCCCATCGCATTTTACTCTATCTGCTTTTAACAACGGCATCCCGCACTTCGCTCTGCTGTCTGATCACTTCACTGGGGACTCGGTCGCGGATCAAAAGGACAAGAAGCAATGGGCTTAAATTGCATCAAGGAACATTTAGGTTCGACATTAGAAAAAGCTTCCTAACGGTCAGGGTGGTTAAGCACTGGAATAAGTTACCTAGGGAGGTTGCAGAATCACCAGCATTGGAGGTTCTTAAGAACAATTTGAACAAACACCTGTCAGGGATGGTCTAGATAATACTTAGTCCTGCCTCAGTGGAGGGGGCCGGACTAGACGACCTCCTGAGGCCCCTTCCCATCTTACGATTCTATGATGCATATCGGCCACTGGACTTTCATGATGTGCTGCAGTGGCTGAACAAGAGAGGCGGCCATGGTGCATCATGGGAGATGTAGTCCTGCCAGGGAGCCTGGCCTATAGAGAAGAACAGAGGCATGAAGCACCTGAACTACAACCCCCACAAGGCATTGGGGTAGCATTTCTGAATTGAAATGTTTGGTTTTTACCTGTGAATATTTGGGTTTTGATTTTTTCCACTAAAAAAATGAAATTTTCATGGGATTTTTTTTCTACTGAACTCTGTTATGCACTTCTGAGTGTTCATGGGATTTGGGTTGTAGGGAAGTTGTTGAGAAAGAAGGTTATGCAATAGGGGAGAAAGGTCCCAGATTTCTGGAGCATTGGGAAATACCAGCTGCGATTTCCTGCACTGCAGAAGAGAAACACATTTCACCCGGGTGAATTTCACACTATGAAAATAATCTGCCAGGGAGGCAAGGGGCATTTTTTACAAGGATGCCAAGAAGTGGGAGAGGAACCCACTGCTCTCAACTCTTGGGCATATCACCAGGCTGCGCCAACACCCATCTATAAAGACATTGACAATCCAGTAACAGGCCTGTAAACCTACACCAGTTAAACCCTGGAGCACAGCGCACCTTGCCAGTCACAGCTAGTTCTCACAAGCCCTCCGTGTACCACAGTCACATCGCTCTGATAGCTCCCAATCAATCTTACTGGGCCTCATTCCTTTTTTCCTGTACTTGGGAAAGGGACAGAGGTGGGCAGGGGGCCTGAAGCCCCCTTTGTGCTCTGTATTCTGTGGCCCTGCAGGGCCCAGCCCCGGGGATAAGGTAGAGCAGCCTAAGGGCAGCTCTAAGTTGAACTCTGCTCCCACAGCTCCCGGCAGGCAGACATAGCGACGGGCATCTGGGCACAGCCTGCAGTCCATTCCCTACATCTGGGGCTGGCAGCAGACTGATCCCTCACAGCCGTTGCACACTGGCTGGGGACGGAGGCATGTCGGGGGTCACGTGCATCTACTCTAAGGCCTCTTCCCCAGCCAGAACAGCCTCTGCCGCGCTCCTTGCCCTGCCTGGCTAGTCTGTTCTCTCCTCCTTCCTCAGGGGGTCTCCCCACACCCTCCTTTCCCTTCCACTTGGCATCTGCCTCCCCTTTGCACAACATCCCTTCCTAGAAGCAAATAGCCTTGTATCCAGCCTGCTGGGTCCTGATTGGCCTCCACCTGCTCCCGGACCCTCTAGGCACTGGAGGACCAACTCTTACTGGTTCTGCCTGCGGCTGATCATGGAGACATCTCCAGGCACCCCCTGGAGCTCTGAGCTTGCAGCATTTCCCTTCCAGCAGGACACCTTCGGAGGGCAAGGTATGCCCGGGTGATGGGGCTTCAGGTAGGAGCAGCAAACACCTCACAGTTGCCCAGAAAGGCTTAAAGATGTGACTCACAATAGCTCAGAAGCCAAGTAAAAAACCCTCCACGTTTATCATTTTTCAAACGAATCATTAAGTTTTACGCTGATCTCACAGTCTGTGGGTCCTGACCCATGTTTTGGGAATGCCTGGGGCTGCAGGGCTGCCATCCTGTTACTGGACACGTACAGACCAACATTTTCAAACCAGACGTCTGCTGTGTTCTGCCAATAATTATAGACGTCCAAAGGCAGAGCGCACGGCGGGTTCTTAAATAACCAATTCCAGCCCTTCCAATACAGATTTTCTTAGAGCTTAATAACAGAGCAGAGCTTTTAAAGGCGTCTTTGACCTTCAAAGCCACTTTCCAAAGTCCTGCTTGTTCCCATAAATCTGTGGCTAAGGCCAGGTCTACAGGGGAAACTTTCCCCATTTTAGCAGTCTTGCTTAGGAGTATGATTTTCTGTGATATTTCTATACTGGCAGAAGCCCCACTGTAGATGCAGTTGTGCCACCATCAAAGTGCTTTTGCTGCTAGAGTTTATTTCTCTTGGGGGACTGGTGTGAGCTCTGCTGGCAAATGCACACTTTGCCGGGATAAACTATCTCCACTAGGAGGATGTGACTCTCAGTACCGCAAAGCAGCACCCTGGCACCCCCATATTCACCACTGTCATATGACTATGCTATGTTTTGTTCAAAGTGTGCCCTGTGAGGTTTCATTTAAGAAGTCTTGATCTGTTGAACATTAATGTCAGGTTGGATTGTGTGTTCTATCATTGTGTGTGAAGTTATGAAGTATTGCTATACGTGTCACTGAAATATGTTGGGAGACGCCCACAGCCAGCCTTTCAGTAATGACAAAGAGCCAGCCGTCTGGTCAGACAGGTATTGCTGGCCTATCAAGAAGAATCCACTCTCCAAGAGGCTCCTTAGGGAGGGGGATTGCCTGATCCCCATGTCACAGCAAGGATCTTTCTAGCAGCTGGAAGAAAGTATAAAAGAGGGACAGTAACATCATCACTTGCCTCCCCCCTCCCCACCCCACCCCATCTCAACACCTGGAAGATCATCTGGAAGAGAGAGACCCCACCCCACCCTGTCTCTTCCCCCAATACGCCCCTCCCCAAGTGCGCCCCTCCTTCGCTCTGCCACATCCGCCCCCTGCATCTCCTGTATGCCTCTGAACAGCTGATCTGTGGTGGGCAGGAGGCAATGTAAGGGAGGGAGGGAAAGCAGCTGATGGGCAGGGCCACTGGTGGGTGCTCAGCACCCACCATTTTTTTCCCATGGGTGCTCCAACCCCAGAGCACCCACTGAGTCAGCGCCTATAAATTGTAAGTTGCCTCCAGCATCTCTCAGGGGGGGGAGACTGTTTGATTCAAATCTTGCTTAGTCTGTGAAAGTTAGAATTTAGACTGTGATTTTATGTTTATTTCATATGTAACCAACTCTGATCTCTCTGCCTGCTACTTATACTCGCTTAAAATCTATTGTTCTGTAGTTAATAAATCTCTTTTATGTTTTACCTAAAAGAGTGTGGTTTTGGTTGAAGTGCTTGGGGGAATCTCAGCTCAAGTTAACAAGGGCTGGTGTACGTCCACTACCCTTTTTATCAGAGTGGTGAATTATCGAGCTTGCACTGTCCAAGGGTGCACTGTCTGGGGTGCAGGGCTGGGGTTACTGTGTGATTCGTGAGTGTCTCAGGGAGCATTCATGCAATTTAGCTGGGTGTGGGGCTCCACATGCTGATGGCTGAGTGATCACAGCACCTGGAGGGGTTTGCTGCTTGCCACTGGCACAGCTCTGTGAGAGACACCCCAGGCTGGAGAGTGAAGGGGGCACAGCCGCCCCACAGTCCCAGGTTGTACCCCGGGGATCCTGTCACAGAGGGTTAGCCAATCTAGCCATGCTGGTAGAGCTGTACTGATAACGCCTTTCCAGTGTGGACATGACCGGAGTCACACACCCAGAAAGCCGGGGGGTAAGGTGCATTTCCTCCTCCTCTTACATGTTCAAACCTAAACATGTTCCAACTGCAGCCTGTGGGATTCGTTGAATTTGAATTTGAACACAAATCTGCACACAAAGCCAAGGCAAATTCTTAGGAAGGGGATTTGTGCAGTTGTTCGTTAAATCAGTTATCTGTGGCAGATTGGCCCATCCTTCTGCTAACAGACTGTTTTCCCTGAAAAGCGCCCAGCTGAACAAACAGACATGCAGCAGCTGGACTGTAAACAAGGCAGTTGTGCAAAGTTCCTTGCTTTATTCTGCCAATGCTCAGGGCCTGGTTCTCTGCTGCGATCCGTCTCCTACGCATTGCTCAGGCGTTGCAAAGGGACTGGCAGGGCTGGACTTATTGGTGGGTGCCGTGGTCAGGGGGCACTGTGCTCAAGAGCGTGTTAAATGAAAAAATTCAAATAACAGCCCCCCTCCGCCCCAGCCTGGCTCTGCACTCCCGGCCCTGTCCTTCAGCACCAGTTTGTGCCATCCCCTGCTCCGCCTACACCTGCCCCGCTCCGCGCCCAGCTCCGCCCCCAGCCGAGTTCCATCTCCAGTCCCAGCTCCGCCATCATCCCCAGCTCCGCCCCCAGCTCAGCTCCGCCCCCAACCCACTTAAACTCTAAGAAAAGGTGCCAAAATACAAATCCCAGGGTCAAGGCCCAAGCAGAATTGTTTTGGGCCCAGTACAGACTTGTCACACGGCCATGCAGCTGCATTCAGCTCTGTTGTGGTCTCTGCCTTTCGGTTCCCCTACAGAAGTTCAGGGCAGCTGGAAACCTGGTGTGGTGCTATTGCAGGGCCAGGGAAGAGCTGAAGCTGTGGTTTCTATTTCAGTGCCGTGTTGCCTTTTCTGAGAAGTGAAACCCGAGTGGCTCGACTCTGTTCCTAGTGTTTGAGGTTTTGTTTTCTTCTAAGCTCTTTACCAGGCCATGTGCTCTCAGTGCTCAAATGTCACGCTAAGGTGCCATTGATAAACGGTCTATAAAGGGCTAAGAAGTGACTCATGGGTGTTCCTAGCACGTCGCAGACAGGAGCAGTCTGTGTCCAGAGGGGAATAAGCCGCCTATGGGCCAGCTGGACTCTCCCAGGCTGTACCAATGATTAACCATTTATTGCCACATCTGGCAATCACTTATCAGCTCGATATAAATGATCAACCCCTGAGCGGTGCCTGCAGCATGAACTTCCCCCAGCGATTTGTGATGAACAAGCAGAACACGGTGCTACTGTTGTGTGTCTGCACAGAGAGCCCGATGCTGATCTGCCCGGTGCTAGTTATGAACCGGTGTCACTCCATGGAAGTCAAGGGGCACCGAGATCAGAATCCAGCTCTGACTCCACTGGGCAGTGGGGTCACTCTGGATTGACATTGGGGTCACTGAGATCAGAATCCAGCTCAGCCTCCCGACTTGTCGCTTTCTAGTCTGTGCATTACTTTGCGGTCACCTATTTGCAGTGGTGGGAGCCATCTGTCAGTTCTTGCCGGGAGCAATGGCAGGGCAGGAGGCTCGGTGTGTAGGAAGGTTGTTGGCCTGTAACAACCACAAAGCTTTGGCCAAACAACTAAAGATGAAAGTGCAGCTAACAGCAGTTAGTCCCCAGCACTTCCCTTGTGTTCGGGGTCTTTGTCCTTTGGGGGGAACAAATACACAAAAGTCAGTTAAGTGTCTCCCATTAGCACTGGCAGCCAGCCAGCATTGTGCACTTCCCTATCACAAAGTTCCCTTCCTTGTTCCTTGTTCCTGTTCCCCTTGGCTGACACGCAGCTGAGCTCAGGGCTACAGTCTGACCGGCTGGATAAGGGCGGCAGGAGCAGGCTCCCCATTGGCCCAGCTCAGCCAGTCCCTTGGCTGTAGCTGTCCCCACCTGCCCAGCGAGGATCAGAGCTGCCCTGGGCGTGCGCCCTGCTGATATGAACCTCCCTCTCCATGCCCCACCCAGCCCCTTGGACAGGGCCAGAGCCCACTGGAGTCACTGGAAAGGCTCCCCTGACTACAGTGGGTTTGGCATCACCCCTCCCAGCCCAGCGCTGTCACCCTGGGGGGCCTAGAGGCAACACCCAGCTAAGCAGCTCGGTCTGTCCGAGGGGCTCAGGCCCCACCAGTCCCATGGACCCTGCACACGCTCAGGGCAGCCCAGGCTAACCCAAGTCTGCTACAGCCCCAGGGTTATTAACACACCCGGTGCCGCCGGGTGCACTGGGAGCAAACCCATCTGGGTCAGCTGCAGGGACCGAACCGGGGACCTCGGGAACCGAAAACAGGAGCCTTCACTGCTTGAGCTAATAGGGCCCCTCTGTTAATTAACAGGCAAGTTGCAAACGCTTCTGTGGGGTGTCCACTAGAGGAGGGCAAAGCCCCACTGCGTCAGCAGGGATTAGGTACCGTGTGAGAATCAGGCCACGTTCATTCACCTGTGGAGTCAGCTGACCGGCTTTAGGTGCCTGGGTTTGAAAGTGTCGGTCCCTCGTGCTTCAAGTTCTCTACTGAGCCGCATGGTCCCAGCCGCAGAGAGACAGTAAAAGTGAGGAGTTTGCAACAACGGCTCTAATTCAAGCCGAATGCTGCTGTGAGCGATGGTCTGGATGAGCGGGTCCGTGAGCTTCCACGTGTCAGTGGCTGACGCTCCCGTGCAGCCTGTTCCCTTTTTTAAATAAAAAGAGGCTGTCAAATCTTGAACAGTTTTTTTCCAGGGGCTTCCCGTAGGAAAGGGCCCTGGCCTGCCATTGTGAAGGCGTCAATAAAATAATTGATTCCCTTATAACTAAGAACAAACCTTCCCATGGAAAATCCCCTTCCTAGGAGACGCCGAGGGGCTGGGTGTCAAAATAAGGCTCCCAGTGGCCCTCTGGCTGCAGCTTTAACTAGAGGGTCACATCCTCTGCAGCTTGTCCTGACTGAGCTCTGTGTACCCGCCTGGGGTCCCTTTGTTTCCTGGGTGCCACCCTCCCCTTTCCCTCTCGCGCAGGGACATGTGCAAATAGCTCAGCTCGGCACAATTATTTCTTTTCATCAGGGCCGGCCTTATGGCTGGGTGACATAGGCGACCGTCCAGGGCTTTTTGGTCAGAGGGCCTGGGGGACGCTGTCCGAGTGCCGCATGCTGGCCGGCCTGGGCTGCTGGAGCGGGGCTGAATGGCCGGCCAGGAGCGGGGCGGGCAATGCCGGCCGGAGCTGCCAGCTTGGTGGGGAGGCACAGGAAGCCGGGCTCGCCCCTGCGGAGCTAGCGGGGCAGCTCCTGGGTTCCTGCAGGCATGGGCAGTAGCCGTGCAACTGTTCCTCCTCCTAGGTGGTCAGGGGGTGTATGGCCAGGGGAGCCCCCAGGTTCAGAAGCTCCCAGCCAGGCTCCGGGGCCAGGATCTGGTCCTTGCGCCCCGCGCTGCTGTTCTCAAACGCAAAGAAAGGGCACCAAGGTAAGAGTTGGCCCAAGGTGCTGTTTTCCCCAAGGCCGGCCCTGCTTTTTGTTCAGTGAGTGGGATCGGTCGTTCAGGGCGTCCCCCTTTTAAACTCCAGGGGGTCGCTGGGCAGAGCTGAGATGGGGAGTTGTTAGGCTGGGAGGTTTTAACAGCTGCCATCAACCAGTTCTTTGATCCAGAGACAATTACAGACCTAGGAACAAGTGACAGGGCGTTAACCCGGTTCCAGGGGGTCTTTGTGTGCCCCTTTCTTGCCCTGAGTTTTACCTAGATCAATAGGGTTCTGCCCGTGGATGCCTAGAACATTCCCCGAAACTTTGGAATCGATCGGCCGCGGTGTCCAGAAGTTATCGAGTTACAGCCGGGCAGAAAAGCCCCGTCACGTTGACCGTCGGGCATTGCTTCATTCAGCCACCTAGGGCGTCCCAGCCAGCGTCTGCGCAGCGCTGCAGAGAGCAGGTCCCTTCCAAGCGAATCGGGCCGGTTTCCCAGCTGACGTACAGCGATGTTGCTCCATTGGATCAATGGGGCCAGATCTCCAGCTGGTGAAGGTGGGTGTTGCCCCATGGGAGCCAAGGGGCTGATGCAGGTTCATGCCGACCCTTCCTGGTGTTGTCACGGGTCTGGTATTTATGATATGATAGGCAGGGCTGTTCCTTCCCTGAAGAATCTATCTCATGTCGGGTGTTAACAATGTTGATTTGTAAAAATGTTTCCTCCTCCGTAGCTATTTGACAACTGGGAGCTTTAGCAGCGACACCCAGTTCATACATTTCTCCCATACTCCCAAATGGCCTCCCCCGCCTTCCCAGCTGCCCCCTTCCCACCAAACCTCCCATTCCCCCCCACCCCCAACAGTTTCTAGATATAGTTCTGTGCCATCAGTTCAAACAGTCCAGACACCACAACGATGGCAATGTGGGGGCTGAGGAAAATGAGTTGGGTTTAAGAGAAATAACTTACCAGGAAACCAATGAGCAGAGTCATTTTCATATCTGATGCAATGAAACTTTGAAGTTGTGCAGAATTCCCCTCTGACTACGCTAGGATGACTTGGGCCATGGCTACACTACAAAATCAAGTTGACCTAACTTATGTCGGCTACAGTCGCTGTGGTAATTATTGCGGCTTTTCATGTCCACACCATGCGCTTTGTGTTGGCTGTGGCGCGCTTCCTCACCGGGGCACTTACACCAAATTAACTGACGTTAACCGAGACGCACCGCGGGGGCTGGGCCGGGCCGGACCCGAGCCGAGCCGTGGGGGCTGAGCCGGGCCGGACCCGAGCCGCGCTGCAGGGCCGGGCCAGGCCGGACCCGAGCTGCGCCGCACCGCGCCGCGTGGGCCAGGCCAGACCTGAGCCGCGCCGCACCGTGCCGAGGGGGCCGGGCCAGACCTGAGCCGTGCCGCACCGTGCCGCGGGGGCCGGGCCGGACCCGAGCCACGCCACGGGGGCCGGGTTGGACCTGAGCCGCGCTGTACCGCACCGCGGGGGCCAGGCCAGACCTGAGCCACGCCGCACCATGCCGCGGGGGCCGGACCCGACCCGAGACGCACCGTGAGAGCCGGGCCGGGCCGGACCCGCGCCGCACCGCGCCGCGAGGGCCGGGCCGGGCCGGGCCGGGCCAGGCCGGGCCGGATCCGAGGCGCGCTGCGGGGGCCAGGCCGGGACGGACACGATCCATGCCGCAGGGGCCAGGCTGGGCCAGGCCGGACCCAAGCCGCACCACGGGGGCCGGGCCGGGATGGACCCGAGACGCGCCATGCCGCGCTGTGTGGTTTTATTTAAGAAGTCTTGATCTGTTGAACATTAATGTATAGTTGGATTATATGTACTATCATTGTGTGTGAAGTTATTAAGCATTTCTATACGTGTCACTGAAATATGTTGGGAGACACCCACAGCCAGCCTTTCATTAATGACAAAGAGCCAGCCGTCTGGTCAGACAGGTATTGCCGGCCTATCAAGAAGAATCCACTCTCCAAGAGGCTCCTTAGGAAGGGGGATTGCCTGACCCCCATGTCACAGCAAGGATCTTTCTAGCAGCTGGAAGAAAGTATAAAAGAGGAACAGTAATATCATCACTTGCCTCCCCCCACCCCACCCCATCTCAACACCTGGAAGATCATCTGGAAGAGAGAGACTTTGAACTAGGGAGATTGGTCCCAGGCTGGAAGGGGGTTCAGTCTGAGTGTTGAGAACACAGGTGCTTTCTAATTTTCCTGGGGGTGCTCGACCCCCACTCTGCCCCAGGCCCCACCGTCACTCCAACCCTTCGCTCAAGGCCCCACCCCACCCTGTCTCTTCCCCCAATACGCCCCTCCCCAAGTGCACCCCTCCTTCGCTCTGCCACATGCCCCCCGGAACCTCCTGCATGCCTCTGAACAGCTGATCTGTGGCGGGCAGGAGGCAATGTAAGGGAGGGAGGGAAAGCAGCTGATGGGCAGGGCCACTGGTGGGTGCTCAGCACCCACTATTTTTTTTCCCATGGGTGCTCCAACCCCAGAGCACCCACTGAGTCAGCGCCTATAAATTGTAAGTTGCCTCCAGCATCTCTCAGGGTGAGAGACTGTTTGATTCAAATCTTGCTTAGTCTGTGAAAGTTAGAATTTAGACTGTGATTTTATGTTTATTTCATATGTAACCAACTCTGATCTCTCTGCCTGCTACTTATACTCGCTTAAAATCTATCGTTCTGTAGCTAATAAATCTCTTTTATGTTTTACCTAAAAGAGTGTGGTTTTGGTTGAAGTGCTTGGGGGAATCTCAGCTCAAGTTAACAAGGGCTGGTGTACGTCCACTACCCTTTTTATCAGAGTGGTGAATTATCGAGCTTGCACTGTCCAAGGGTGCACTGTCTGGGGTGCAGGGCTGGGGTGACTGTGTGATTCATGAGTGTCTCAGGGAGCATTCATGCAATTTAGCTGGGTGTGGGGTCAACATGCTGATGGCTGAGTGATCACAGCACCTGGAGGGGTTTGCTGCTTGCCACTGGCACAGCTCTGTGAGAGACACCCCAGGCTGGAGAGTGAAGGGGGCACAGCAGCCCCACAGTCCCAGGTTGTACCCCGGGGATCCTGTCACAGAGGGTTAGCCAATCTAGCCATGCTGGTAGAGCTGTACTGATAACGCCTTTCCAGTGTGGACATGACCGGAGTCACACACCCAGAAAGCCGGGGAGTAAGGTGCATTTCCTCCTCCTCTTACATGTTCAAACATAAACATGTTCCAACTGCAGCCTGTGGGATTCGTTGAATTTGAACACAAATCTGCACACAAAGCCAAGGCAAATTCTTAGGAAGGGGATTTGTGCAGTTGTTCGTTAAATCAGTTATCTGTGGCAGATTGGCCGGGCCGGACTCGAGCCGCACCGCGGGGGAGCCGGGCCGGGCCGGACCCGAGATGCGCCGCGGGGGCTGGGCCGGGCCGGACCCAAGACGCACCGTGGGGGCTGGGCCGGACCCGAGCCATGCCGCCGGGACCGGGCTGGAGCCGAGCCGGGCCGGAGCCGCTGGGGCCTGCACGCTTGGCCGGAACCGGGGCCGGACTGGGCCGTGCCTCCCCTGAGCCCTTCTTGCACCCCCCGCCACCCCAGCTTACCTGGTGCTGCCTGCTCACCCCTGCTTATTTTCAGACTTCCCGCGAACCTCTGGAAGCAGGGGAGGGGGAGGAGAAGGGGGCGGAGCGTTCGGGGGACGGGAGGAGGGGGAAGTGAGCTGGGGGCGGGGTGGAGAGCTGTGGCACGGGGCCCTCTTAGCGCGGGGCCCAATTCAGCCGAATCGGCTGAATCAGCCTAAAGCCGGCCCTGCTGATGCACTTAGGTCAAGGTGAGCTGCCTTGTGCTGACCTAACTCTGTAGTGTAGACCAGGCCTCAGAGACCCAAGAGGCTTGGTGTAGGGCTCAGGTCCAGACAGCCATGGGTTGTTTTTATCCCTGTGTGGACATACTCACCGGGTACCATGGGGCATGGACTAATGTTAGTTTCCCAGCCTCTCCCCTCTCCTTTGACTGTAATTAATACTCTGCCGGCCCATTTCTCTGTTCAGTGGTTTGCAAATTATTGTTCTTGGGCTGAAGCAAAACAGACCCTGGAGCTGCCTTCCAGGAGAAAATAGTATTGGGCATTTGGTTATATTTAAAGAGACGGGATCCTAAAAGAGTTAGATGAGAAAAGGTCTGTAAGACCAAGTCCAGGCCCCTGTCAGGAGTCAGGACTGGCCTCCAGAAAGAATTAATGTTTTGTGACTGATGCACCGTGTGACAATGACCAAGTCACTGCACCTCCCTGCCTCAGTTTCCCCATCTGTAAGTGGAGCGATAATACTTACACACCTACCTTGTGTGTGTATTGTAAAGCTTAATTTGTTACTGTCTGCGCAGTGCTTTCAACAGGCAGTGTGCTATGTAAACGCTACGTAGGATTATTAACCTAGAAAGTTTGGATTCTGGGGAGGCTTTTTAAGTGACCTGGTCGAAACTCTTTTTTCCCTCCAGAGAAAAACTCTTGAGCAAAAAATTTCATCCGAAGACTGATTCAGAATTGTTCACGGGAAAGTTTTGCCCCAACTCGAAAACGCTGACGGTTGGAATCACTGTCCCTGTGGGGTGCAAATTGGATAGCCTGGCTGTTCACGTTCAGTAACGATTCTTCTTTTGTGAGTTATTTCTGCTCATTGTCCTGAAGGCCTGGATCCGAACCAGCTGGTGTTTACCCAGTGACTGGTTTGTGTCGGGGAAGCAGGCACGTCCTGTTTGGACTAGTCCAATGTTCTAACTAAACTGCACCCATCGCTCCTGGGCCAGGTGCAGCCTGGGTTTGTTTCTAATTAAATAGCTGGTGCATTCTGGTGTCATGGTGGTCTCTGGAGCCGGGTTCAAGGGTCGTTTTACAGAGTCTCTGCATTGTCGGGGAGGGGGAGGGGGAGGTTCTTTGTCACACTTCAAAGGACTTTGTGAAACAAACCCGGTGGGTGGGAGCTGGGCGGGGCCGGGCACTGCAGCTGCAGGAAGATCCCTGGAGGGGTCAGCGGGGGGCAGGTTTCTAGAGGGAAGGGGAGGCTGCAGATGGAGGCTCAGAAGGAGAACGGAGGCTGGGCCCTGCAGCCAGGGGTCACCTTAGCACTAGCGTTGGGCCAGGCGGGCAGAGGGGGGAGAGGCTGGACTGTGTTAAAGCTGCAGCGAGGCTGATGTCATGGGGGGGCAACTTTGCTGTCCGGCCCCCGGCCCTGAGCCCCCAGACAAAACCTGGACCCTCCTCCTGCTGCGTGGACGGGGGGCTGGGAGAGGGGGGGCTCTAACTGCAGGGAGATGCACGAGGGGAAGGGGCGGTCCTGCTCTGGGTTAAGGGATGTGCAGGGAGGGGGAAGCAGGACCCTCTGGAGGACGCTGTCCCCTAATTCTCACCCCTCCCACACGTCCCTTTGGTCTCCTGGTCTCCGCAGCTCCTGGCCCCAGAGCCCGGAACCAGGGGGGTCTCCAGGAGGGGATTTTGAGGCAAGAAATCCACAGAGGAGCCAAATAGCTCAGCCGCGCGGCCTGCTTGTTATTCTGGAGCCGAGCTATAAAGATCACTCAAATTCCTGGCAAACTGCCCTAACTAATCCAGACCTGCAGGAGCCGGAGCTGCAGTTGGAGAGGAGGCGTAATGCTATTTACTCTGTCAGGCTGAAAGCAAAAGTTCCCCAGATTGGAGTTCTGATAATAACTCCCTTTCTGGGAAGCCGTGGGGGTTCTGAGTGCACCATCTGACCTATCGACTGGCCATTATTGGTAATGGTACATGGTACCGCTGAGAAGCCTGCCCCTGCAGCGTCTGGCCAGTGTCATAGAAATTTCTGTCCGTTCCAGCTGAGGACTAAGTAGGGTTACCATACGTCCGGATTTTCCCGGACATGTCCGGCTTTTTGGGCTCCAAATCCCCGTCCGGGGGGAAATCCCAAAAAGCTGGACATGTCCGGGAAAATCGGACATGCGGTGCCGGGCCGGGGGCTCGGGGGCTCGGCCGGCGGTGCTCGGGGGGGCCCGGTGCCGGGCCCGGGGGCTCGGGGGGCCTGGCCGGGCCAGGGGCTCGGGTGCCGGGTCGGGGGTTCGGGGGGCCTGGCCGGCGGTGCCGGGCCGGGGGCTCGGGGGACGGGCCGGGGACCTGCGGTGCCAGGGGCCGGGGGTGGGCCGCGCCTCCTCCCCCCACACCCCCCCCTTACCTGCTTCAGGCTTCCCGCGACTCAAATGTTCGCGGGAAGCAGGGGAGGGGGCGGAGACTTTGGGGAGGGGCGGAGTTGGGGCGGGGCTGGGGGCGGGGCTAGGGCCCCTTTAAAGTGTCCTCCTTTCGGAGGCACTAAATATGGTAACCCTAGGACTAAGGAGAGACGGACACAGCTCACCAAGCAAGGAGCCCCGGGAGGGGCGATCCGTTTATTTCAATTGCAATTGGGTTCGAGCTCATAAGTCAGCAAGAACAAAGAAAACACTTACACCAAAGCATTCTATGCAGTTGACTATGATAATCTATCGCTCTATGATTGGCCAAAATTTGCCATCATTACCATACATAATTAGCAAGCTACATGTATCTGCCGCTCTTATGACCCCTTATTGTTCATCTACTTGCTCCCCCGTTGCGTTATTTTGCAAACCAAGCAGTTAGTTCTCTACAGGACGCAGGCACAGAAAGGTCCATTGTTTCCAGGTTTGGAGTTTGGCTACATTTCCTCTCGAAGGAACTTCCTGAGTGAAGATATAGCTGACGCTGCATGTTTCCCATGTGTAGGTGACAAATTTTCCCCCTGGCAGTTAAGTAGAATCATTTTATATCACCAGTGGCTATGTTACCTGATCCCAAGAAGGGCCGGCGCTCGGGTGATTCTGGGCTAGGACTCAACCGCTTTGGATTCGATTCCTGTCTCTGACACAGTCCTGGGCGAGTCACAGAGTCAGCTTGTGTCCAAGGGCTCGGAGCTCACAGCAAGGACCAGATTGTCGAGAGATCTCAGTAACCAGCACGCTCTTCGAATCCCCCTGGGCCTCAGCTCCCCATCTGTAAAACGGGGATAGTAATCCTGTCTATCTGCTGTGTCTGTTGATTGTAACCTCCTTGGGGCAGGGACTGTCTCTCCCTGTGTGTCTGTGCAGCACCCGGCACAACGGGGCCCTGATCTCAGCTGGGGCAGGGACTGTCTCTCCCCGTGTGTCTATGCAGCGCCCGGCACAACGGGGCCCTGATCTCAGCTGGGGCAGGGACTGTCTCTCCCTGTGTGTCTGTGCAGCGCCCGGCACAACGGGGCCCTGATCTCAGCTGGGGCAGGGACTGTCTCTCCCTGTGTGTCTGTGCAGCGCCTGGCACAACGGGGCCCTGATCTCAGCTGGGGCAGGGACTGTCTCTCCCTGTGTGTCTGTGCAGCGCCTGGCACAACGGGGCCTGATCTCAGCTGGGGCAGGGACTGTCTCTCCCTGTGTGTCTGTGCAGCGCCCGGCACAACGGGGCCCTGATCTCAGCTGGGGCAGGGCCTGTCTCTCGCTGTGTGTCTGTGCAACACCCGGCACAACAGGGCCCTTATCTCAGGCTGGGTCTACACTACCCGCCTGAATCAGCGGGTAGAAATCGACCTCTCGGGGATCGATTTATCGCGTCCCGTTGGGACACGACAATCGATCCCCGAATCGACGCTCTTACTCCACCAGCGGAGGTGGAAGTAAGCGCCTTCGACAGGAAGCCACAGATGTCGATTTTGCCGCCGTCCTCACAGTGGGGTAAGTCGGCTGCGATACGTCGAATTCAGCTACGCTATTCACGTAGCTGAATTTGCGTATCTTAAATCGACCCCACCCTGTAGTGTAGATGTAGCCTCAGTCAGGGCCTCTGGACCTCCTGTCATTCACACATTAATGTATCAGTTGTGCCCTCAAGGGATGTGACCAAGTCCCTCTTCTCCTCCAGAAGATTAAAGTGACAATCTCTCGGTGTGGTGCCTGCCCACAGGGATGTGTGAGCAGGTGCCCCACTAGGCTGTGCGGAGAGATGCTAGGACAGAGGTGGGCAAACTACTGCCCGCAGGCCACATCTGGCCCGCAGGACCATCCTGCCCAGCCCTTGAGCTCCCAGCCAAGGAGGATAGCCCCCTCCCCTGCTGTCCCCCCTCCCTTGCAGCCACACTGCTGCATGGGCAGCTGCCAGTCCTGCTACTCTGAGCAGCATGGTAAGGGGGCGGGGAGTGCGGGGGTTGGATAAGGGGCATGGAGTCCCGGGGAGCAGTCAAGGGACAGGGAGCAGGGGGCGGTTAGATGGGGTGGAGGTTCTGGGGGGCGGTCAGGGGACGGGGAGCAGGGGGGGCTGGATGGGGGTGGGAGTCCCGGGGGGCCTGTCAGGGGGCAGGGGTGTGGATAGGGGGCGGGGCAATCAGGGCACAGGGAGATGGGGGGGTTGGATGTGGGTAGGGTCCCAAGAGGGTGTGGTCAAGAGACAAGGAGCAGGGCGGGTTGGATGGGTTGGGAGTTCTGAGGGGGGCAGTCAGGGGGCGGGAAGTGGGAGGGGGTGGATAGGGGGCAGGGCCAGGCTGTTTGGGGAAGCACAGCCTTCCCTACCTGGCCCTCCATACAGTTTCACAACCCCGATGTGGCCTTCGGGCCAAAAAGTTTGCCTGCCCCTGTGCTAGGGGGAAGTGTAGAAAAGAATGAGTGAGAGGGAAACACTGGGGGAGGTGGGAAAGGGGGAGACGGTGGGACTCAGCGTGTGGGGAGGAAGGAACATAGGGCGAGCTGGGGGTGTTTGAGGAGTGGAAGGGGATGATGGAGCGCAGGGAAATGGAGAGAGCTCAGCCAGAAGGGGAATGAGGAAGGCTGAACTGGGGGTTAAGTCCCTGAACTGCTGATCCCCGGTTCTATGCCCGACTCAGCTTCGCAGGGTGCTGTGGTAAGTCCCAGCCCGCTCCTGTGTGTTAGTTCCTCGTTCCTCCATGTGTTTTCTGGGAACGATACAGCCCAGCCGGATGGGGATGTGGTGCAGACAGCCTGACAAATATCAAAGTGACCTCAAACCAAGGAGAGCCATGCCTCATGGGAGTGAGTCAGGGCAGAGAGATGCAGGAAAACCCAGGTGTGAAGGAAGACAGGAGGAAGTTGTGCAAAGGGGAGGCAGATGCCAAGTGGAAGGGAAAGGAGGGTGTGGGGAGACCCCCTGAGGAAGGAGGAGAGGACAGACTAACCCGGCAGGGCAAGGAGCGCGGCAGAGGCTGTTCTGGCTGGGGAAGAGGCCTTAGAGTAGATGCACGTGACCCCCCTGACATGCCTCTGTCCCCAGCCAGTGTGCAACGGCTGTGAGGGATCAGTCTGCTGCCAGCCCCAGATGTAGGGAATGGACTGCAGGCTGTGGCCAGATGCCCGTCGCTATGTCTGCCTGCCAGGAGCTGTGGGAGCAGAGTGCAACTTAGAGCTGCCCTTAGGCTGCTCTACCTTATCCCCGGGGCTGGGCCCTGCAGGGCCACAGAATACAGAGCACAAAGGGGGCTTCAGGCCCCCTGCCCACCTCTGTCCCTTTCCCAAGAACAGGAGAAAAGGAATGAGGCCCAGTAAGATTGATTGGGAGCTACCAGAGCGATGTGACTGTGGTACACGGAGGGCTTGTGAGAACTAGCTGTGACTGGCAAGGTGCGCTGTGCTCCAGGGTTTAACTGGTGTAGGTTTACAGGCCTGTTACTGGATTGTCAATGTCTTTATAGAAGGGAGTTGGCGCAGCCTGGTGATATGCCAGAGAGTTCAGAGCAGTGGGTTCCTCTCCCACTTCTTGGCATCTTTGTAAAAAATGCCCCTTGCCTCCCTGGCAGATTATTTTCATAGTGTGAAATTCACCCGGGTGAAATGTGTTTCTCTTCTGCAGTGCAGGAAATCGCAGCTGGTATTTCCCAATTCTCCAGAAATCTGGGACCTTTCTCCCCTATTGCATAACCTTCTTTCTCAACAACTTCCCTACAACCCAAATCCCATGAACACTCAGAAGTGCATAACAGAGTTGGTTAGAAAACATTTTTTCCATTAAAAATTATTTTTTTTAGTGGAAAAAATTGAAACCCAATTATTCAGAGGTGAAAACCAAACATTTCAATTCAGAAATGCTACCCCAATGCCTTGTGGGGGTTGTAGTTCAGGTGCTTCATGCCTCTGTTCTTCTCTATAGGCCAGGCTCCCTGGCAGGACTACATCTCCCATGATGCACCATGGCCACCTCTCTTGTTCAGCCACTGCAGCACATCATGAAAGTCCAGTGGCCGATATGCCTCATAGAATCGTAAGATGGGAAGGGGCCTCAGGAGGTCGTCTAGTCCGGCCCCCTCCACTGAGGCAGGACTAAGTATTATCTAGACCATCCCTCACAGGTGTTTGTTCAAACTGTTCTTAAAAACCTCCAATGCTGGTGATTCTGCAACCTCCCTAGGTAACTTATTCCAGTGCTTAACCACCCTGACCGTTAGGAAGCTTTTTCTAATGTCGAACCTAAATGTTCCTTGATGCAATTTAAGCCCATTGCTTCTTGTTCTTTTGATCCGCGACCGAGTCCCCAGTGAAGTGATCAGACAGCAGAGCGAAGTGCGGGATGCTGTTGTTAAAAGCAGGTGGAGTAAAATGTGATGGACCAGGCATAGAGCGAGGCTCCCTGACAATCGATGGACTGCAGCTGTCGCTGAGTGGTATCCACGGGAACTGAAACCACCACTCGGCCGACCTCCAAAGAGAGGGGAAGATTTTTATCATGGAAAAGCCTGGCTGCACACGGAGAAGGAAGGCCGGGGTCAGAGAAGAATGGAAGACGGGTTGTGATCGGTGCAATCTATATGAGGGCTGAAGGACCGATTGATCAAGGTGATCAAGGCTACTTGTCCCGTCCTCAGTGGATAAGGAGAACAATGAGAAGTCCTAAGGAATCTCCACCCTTAGAGGTTTTTGAGGCAAGCCCTGGCTGGGATGATTTAGTTGGGGATTGGTCCTGCTTTGAGCAGGGGGTTGGACTAGAACCTCCTGAGGTCCCTTCCAACCCTGATATTCTGTGGTTCCGGGGCTCTATTCCCAGTTCTACCACAATCTCTTTTGTGCAAGTCACTTCATTCATCGTAACAACCTTTTATGTCCTTGAAGACTGTTATCAGCCCCCCCCTCCCCCCCCCGGTCTTCCATTCTCCACATTAAACAAACCCAATGTTTTCAGTCTGTCCCTATGGGAGATGTAGTCCAGTTGGAGAGTCAGGGAGCAAGGGCAAGGGTGAACGGGGCCCAGTCTGGCTGAATCAATATTAAATAGTGCATTCACGCCAAACAGAGCGCCTCCGGGACAGGGGATACGGCCCTGGTTAGGCAAATGAAAAAGGAGCCTCATTTGAGATGGAAATTTCTCAGCTGAGCGGGATTTGAATAGCAAAGAGCCTGGGACACACTCTTTTGAGGAAGCTGCTCCAGCCGCAGTGAATATAGCTGTTGACACTCCACAGCGGTGGAATCGGGCGTGTGGTCCAACGTGACAGTGGATAAGGGTGGGAGGGGACAGCGTGTGTGTGGTCCAGTCGAGGGGTGGGGCTGGAAGAACTGTGCCTATGTGCTGTGCAGATCCCACCCCCAGGCTGTGGGTGGTTGGGGCTCGGGTCCCTCACAAGAGGCTGTTGTGAAATCTTAAGGTGACTGATCCAAGGCCCAGTGACATCCACGAGTGGCTTTGCATGAACTTCAATGAGCAGTGGGGTGAGGCCCAGGATCAGAGGCAAATTATTAATATGGGAGCATCTGTCACCAGCCCTGTGCAAACACACCACAAAGAGACCTGCTCTTTTGCAAGAAGCTGTGGGAGACGAGTGGGGACAAGTGGAAACCTGTCCTGTGCTCTCCACACTGCTTTCCCATGGAATATCCTGTCAAGTTCAAGTCCTTGATCCTTACCTTCAAGACACTCCGTGGGCTGGGCCCAGGGTAGCCGAAGGAGCTGAAAGCTCCGAGATGAGGATCACGGGTAACAACTCTGGTTCTCAGGCACAAGGGAGCCTCTGCCTTAATGGTAAAGCACATCAGTGCAGGGCAGAGCTTTCTTGGGGGGCTGCTTTGAAACAGGCCTGGATTCCCCTAGGCACCAGCATAAACCTCCCCACTAAAACTAGGTGAAATATTTCAATCAAAATTTTTTTTGGCAAAAAAGAGTAGATGAGTCGACACTGAAACAGTTTGTGAGTTCATGTCGATGTCACCAAATTGCTCATTTTGGGGAGCGGGAAACCCCCGTAAATTCTGAAGAAATCAAAATGTTTTGTTTTGACATCTTCAGTTCAAAATGTCTTTTTTTCCATTCAGAAATTTCCTTTCATTTTAGTTCTATAAATTCAACAATTAAAAAAAAAAGGCTTGAAATCAAAACAAAATGTTTCATTTTGAGTCGAGCTAAATGCTTTAATTCAACCTCTTTTTTGTTGTTTATTTTTTTTGCTTTTCATTTTGCCAATTTTTTTGAGACTTTCAGTCCAACCCGACATTCCCCTCCCACCCACCCACCCCCAACTTCTCAATATGGCCAGTCAACTGGAAAATGCGTTATTCACCTGCTCTACTCTCCCCCTTCCACTCTGATCTGCTTTCTCTGGTATAAACACAGATCAGGCTGTAGATAAGAGAAAAACCCTCCACTTCACGCCCACATAATTTGCCCCCCGGGAGAGGATGAGAGAAAAAACAAACTCTACTGTCAGTTGTATCGTTTAATGCACACCTGGCCTGGCGCTCAGATACTATGGTGACGAGGGCGGGATGAGAACACACTGAACAGAACTGATTGTCACCCACTCACTAATCAAAAACCTCTCAAGTGCTTTTGCTGAAGCTTTCCCATGAAATGTTTCCTCTGCTCCCACACTGAATTTTTTCCCTTCTCACTAGGCTGAAAATTAGAAAATTTCTGCTTGGTTCTTATTCATGCTCCCTGCCTTTCCCAGCCAAGCCTCTTTCTATAGGAAGATGGAAAATGAAACATGTTTCTCCTATCTGGGCAGCTGGCTGGCCTTTGCTCTCCGATGAGGATGAGCTAGACACGCTCTGGACTCTAAAGATTTATGTATGTGATCAACTTTATGCACAAATGAATTCAGCAAGTGACTCAGGTACTTCAAGCCAAGCACGTGCATAAGTCTTTGCAGCATCAGTGGCTGGTTCTGTTTCCTAGCTACTGAACTCCCTGGATGGTTTTGATCTTCCCCTCTGTATGTCACCGAATTTTGAAATACCTGGGTGGGGCATTTATATCCCCGTCACTTGAGGATGGGTTCCAGTGGAGGGAATTGGGTGGCTATCTCCCTTGAGCTGTGATGCTTCAAAGAAACCTTAAAGCAAATCATGATCATTCTCTGGGTGATGGCGTGCGCAGGGGTTAAATTCAGCCGGAGCTATCCAGAGCAGAGCTCCAGTAACTGTTTTCAACCCCTCTGGAGTTTTCATAACATGTTGGGGGTGGGGAGTTCCAGGAAATACTCTGTGCGTGATACAGGGGACATGTTCTAATGTCTGTTTGGAAGAGAAAAATCTAATCTTGAATAGCATAAAACTGCACCCAAGGTTACTGGCACTTTAGCCGAGACATTCAGCCAGGGGACTGTTCAAAAGCAATATATTTTTTTACGATGCTGTAATTGCAAACGTTCGCTCTGACACCGAACGCGCTGGCTGATTTCAGATTCTGTGCATAACACCTAACTCATGCTGAAGGGGCCATTCTGACCATCTAATCTGACCTCCAGTGGGTCACACAGGCCAGAGAAACTCGCCCAGGGATTTCTGCGTCGAGGCCATAACATGTGGGGGAGCCAGAGTGTATTTCAGAGAGACCCAGTCATGACTGAAAGCCTTCAAGTGAAGGAGAATCCACCAGACCTTTTTTTAGAGATGGGGGGAACTGAAAGATAAGAATTGCACCTGGATCTCATAAATACCTCGCCACGACCTTAAATGCAAGGTCAACCTTGCACCAGCTCTGCTTATCAAGCTGAATTCTTGTGCCAAAGCTAATCAGTCATTCTGATTTTCTGGAAGGTAGGTGACAAGGGTCAGTGTGCCTGGAGCTCAGAAACCAAGGTTAGCGTCCCCAACCTGCAGGCGTGCGTGACTTATTATGGAACAGCTCTCCCAGTTAAGGCTGCAATGAGAAGCCCATTGCAGGTATGTCTGTATCCGGGAGGGTGATCAGGATTAGATCCCACCTAACTTCAGTGTCTTTTCCTAATGCAGACATACCCTGCAGGGCAGATTTCGTTCCCTTTGTTTGAGGATATAACCCACGGCCTCTCTCCCCTGGGTCACTTTGCATGGCTGGGGGGCTGTCAAAGCCACCCCCGAAGGCAGAGGTTCTCACAACAAATTTTCTGGTAGCCTCGGAGTGCGGCCACCAACTCTTGCTGATGGTCGCTCTGACACTTTTTCCTAACATACTTAATTAACTTTAGGAAAAACAAAAAAATATGCCCCAATACACACCCAAAGAATGGTAATTTTTGTAATTTTGCAGCCTCAGTACAAATAACACTGGGAAAAGTGATATATGTATGTTCACTAATATCACTTTTCACAGCAGACTTAGTAGCTAACTGGGAAGCCCTGATAAGTGATATTAACAAGCCTACAAGTATCACTTATCAGGGCCTCCCAGCCAGGGCCGGCTCTAGCTTTTTTGCTGCCCCAAGCAGCAAAAAAAAGCGCCACCCCCGAGCCCCCCCGCCGAGCGCCGCGCCGCCCCCCCGCTGAGGGCCGGAGCCCGCCCCCCCCCCGTGCCGAGCGCCGCCGGAACCCCCCCCCCGACCGCACCGCCGGAGTCTGCCCCCGCCCCCTGCCGAGTGCTGCCGGAACCCCCCTCCAGCGCCGCGCCCGCGCCGCCCCCTCGCCGAGCCCCGCACAACCGGAGCCCGCCCCCCCAGCGTCCCCCCCCCCCCGCGGAATGCCGCGCCGCGCTCCCCCCACCGCCCCTTACCAGGTGCCGCCCCAAGCATGTGCTTGGGTGCCTGGTGCCTGGAGCCGGCCCTGCTCCCAGCTAGCTTTGAAAAGTGATACTTGCACGTTTGTTAATATCACTTTTCTCAGTGAGACCCAGGGCAAATTAAGCCCTGGACAGGCGGGTCATAGGAGGAGGCAGCAGGGGCTGGGGTAATGGGGGAGTGGCTGTGGGGCTGGGGGAAGCATTGGGGGCCCAGGGCAATGGGGGTGGTGGTGGTGAGCCTGCGTGGCTGCAGCTAGGGGTCAATGCCCACCGCTGCGTGATCAGAGCTGGGGGCGGCACGGCTGAAGCCAGGGATCAGAGCCCGCTGCCACGCGGCTGGGACCAGGGGTCAGCACCCAGGGCCAGCTCCCACGGCCACGCAGCCAGAGCCAGGGTCCAGAGCCTGAAGCTGGGGCCACATGGCTGGAGCCAGGGGTCGGTGCCTGAAGCCCCATGGCCAGGATCCCAAAGTCCCACATACAGCGGGACAACTACACCTGTCTGACAAGGGCCCAGTTCTCTCCTCCTTTCCACATGTAACCCCAGCCATGTATTGCCCGTGTAACACCAGCTTGGAGCGTGGGGCCGTGTCTGGCATGGGATGGGACCTGAGCCCCAGGTTCTCCATGTGCTGTGAGTCAGTAGACTCCTGGGGCGTGGGTGGGGCCCCACCGGTGAGAGGGGGAAGTAAGATCAGTTCCAAATAACCTTATCTCCGACCCACACTGAAAACTCCTCTTTCAATGGCAAGACTGTTTGCATGGTGCTGAGTTGTGTATGGTTTAGATTTGATAAGACCGTTGCTTTTCTTTATTACACGGGAGGTACAAGGGTTATGAGACTGCTCGGTTTTTTTTTTCTTGATTTTTTAACTGCCTGTTGTTGGTTTTTTTTTAAACAAATAGATGGTAACTGGGCCGGTGTCACTAAGCAAACACGTTCCATTTGGGGTGGAAGGTGACAGCGCTGTGACTCTTTCAGAGTATTCTGCACATGGCGTCTGGGGACCAGGGACACTAGTGTAGATATGCTCCAGGCAGGATGGGAACATGCATGGGTGGTGGGTAGCATAGGCAGGGGAAGGCTGTGCCTCTCCAAACAGCCCTGCGTGGCCCCGCCCATGCTCCGCCATGAGGCCCCCTCCTGCTTACCACTAATTGGCCCCAGCCCAGGCAGACGGCTCCTCTTTCAGGAATTCTGCCGGGGCTGGGACGGCTGGGACTTGGGGGGGCTGGGGCCGCTCAGCGCTGGGGGGCCCCTGGTGCTGGAACTGTGCTGCCCAGCACTCCAGGGCTGGGGGGAAAGGGAGGGGTGGCTGTGTGGCACTCACCCGCCCGCCCGCCCAGTGCTCTGGGGCTGTGGGGGTGTGCGCGCACTGCCTGCTCAGTGCTCCGGGGCTGGGGGGCCCACACACTGCCCACCCGCCCACCCGCTCGGCGTTCTGGGGCTGGGGCAGGGGGCCATGGACTACCCACCCGCTTGGCAGTCCAGGGCTGAGTGGGGTGGGGGGGCACACCATCCACTGGGGGCTCTGGGGCTGGAGGAAGGATGGTGCAGAGGTCAAAGCACTAACTTGGGAGACCCCAGTTCAGTTCTGTGCTCTAATCCAGACTCCATGTGGTCTAGGTTAAAAAAATCCCTTAGTTTATTTTCCCTGCCTGTAAAATCACCATGATACAGACCTTTCTATCTCAGGGGCTGTCCTGAGGCAGTTACGGTGCTGGGGGCGGCATCTGTATCTAACACAGGTCAAGGGAAATCCCACCCGCTGGGGGAAAGAACAAAAGCATTTCCATAAAGGTCGATTACAAAGGAAAGGCTGATGGGAGAAGCAGAGCTGGGTGGGGAATAATTTTCCTACCTCATGAAAATCTTTGCGATTTTTGAAAAAATGTCCTGTTTCTCATCAGGATGAAAACCGAACCCTTTTGGAATTATTTTGCAAAAAATGAGAGAAAAGATTAAGAACATAAGAACGGCCATATTGGGTCAGACCAAAGGTCCATCTAGCCCAGTTTCCTGTCTACTGACACTGGCCAATGCCAGGTGCCCCTGAGGGAGTGAACCTAACAGATAATCACCAAGGGATACATCCCCTGTCACCCCGTTCCCAGCTTCTGGCAAACAGAGGTTGGGGACAACATCCCTGCCCATCCTGGCTAATAGCCATTGATGGACCTATCCTCCATGAATTTATCTAGCTCTTTTTTGAACCCTGTTATAGTCTTGGCCTTCACAACATCCTCTGGCAAGGAGTTCCACAGGTTGACTGTGCGTTGTGTAAAGAAATACTTCCTTTTATTTGTTTTAAACCTGCTGCCTATTAATTTCATTGGGTGGCCCCTAGTTCTTGTGTTATGAGAAGTAAATAAAATTCCCTTATTTACTTTCTCCACACCAATCATGATTTTATAGACCTCAATCATATTTCCCCTTAGTCATTTCTTTTCCACGCTGAAAAGTCCCAGTCTTATTAAACTCTCCTCATATGGCAGCCGTTCCATACCCCTAATCATTTTTGTTACACTTTTCTGAACCTTTTCCAATTCCAATATACCTTTTCTGAGATGAGACGATCACATCTGCACGCAGTATTCAAGGTGTGGGCATACCATGGATTTATATAGAGGCAATAGGATATTTTCTGTCTTATTATCTATCCCTTTCTTAATGATCCCCAACATTCTGTTCACTTCTTTGACGGCCGCTGCACATTGAGTGGATGTTTTCAGAGAACTATCCACAATGACTCCAAGATCTTTCTTGAGGGGTAACAGCTAATTTAGACCCCATCATTTCATATGTATAAAGGCAGATGGAGAGACCCACCCTAGAATACCCCATATGGCCAAGTGACTTGGGCTGTGGGAGATCTAGTTTTAAGTCCCTGCTCCAATAATGATTTAATTATTTATACAAAGTGGACGAGTTCCCACGGGAACGCGGGGGGAAGGACACACCCTATATCCCAGCAGTCAGGAGGCTCACCTGGGGTGTGGGAGACCTTCACTCCGTTGTTGCTCCCCGTCAGGCGGAGCGGTTGGGGTTTAAACCTGAGTCTCTCACATCCCAGCTGAGTGCCCCAAGCAGGTTATAATGAGTGTGGGGTGGGAGTGTCTCTCTGACCAGAAATTCCATCCCAGCCCTGATGTCCCGTCTGCCTAAATGTCAGGGTTCAGGAGGTTCTTCCGGCCAAACAGGAACAGGGAATGGGAACCCAGCCCCGATGAGGTCAGTGGAAAAGGAGCCTGATCTGAGATGGAAATCCCCATGCGGAGACGGAATTTGAATTGCAAAGCGCCGACAGAACTAAGGGTCCTCAGCCGTGGGACCGGCGCGGTTCTGCAGCACAGGGGGCGTGGATGGGTATGTGTTTAGGTGGGTAGGGTGGGTTGGGGGATGGGGTGCTGGATTAAGGTGATCCAGGCCCACCAGAACCTGTCCCCTCTCCCCTTCCTGCCTTGCAATGGCCACTGTGCCCTACCCTGACCCCTCTTGCTGTGACAGGGACTAGGCACACAACAGCTGTGTGCTGGCTGGATTGGGGGGTCCTGCCTGGTCTGTTTTAGGGTCAGGCTGAGATTCTCTTTCTCCCCAGAAGGAGAGGAGCAGCAGCAGGGATCACTATCCCATCAGGAGAGCAGGGGTAGCAAGGAGTCCCCACTCCACTCCACAGATGCCAATCTGGCAGTGGGAGCCCCCAGCACTTAGCCCAGGAGCTGAGGTGTCTGTGTTTGGAGGAGGGGGACATTGTAATCCTCCCCCTCTGCCACACACACACAGCCCCATGCTGGAGTGGGGTCGACAGGGTGCCCTGAGCAGTGGGGTTGGGAGTTAGCACTCTATTGAGATGAATGGTCAGTTGTTCCCCCCCCCCACAGAGCAATTGGTTCAGGCTCTCTGTAGATTCAGGCAGCATTGCTGCATTGGTTATACTCAGAGCCATTCCACTATTTCACAGCAATCAGTTCAGGCTCTCTGCAGATTCCGGCAGATGTCACTGTGTTGGTTACACTGTGGATAGTCTTTCAAGGTTTTCCACACAACCTCAAGAGCTAGAAACCGACTACTTCATTTAATATGAGCTGAGACACCCGACAACAGTTCTGATACTGGTCCATGTTCCCTCAGTCACCAGTTTCCTTGGGAAAGATTGCAAACATACAATCACTACCAATATAGAATTAAATTATGGACTTGATTGTGGAACCTTTACATTGGGCGATACTTTCTCATATGAGTAGTCTCATTAAAGTCACGGAAAAAGTGCTAACGAATGCAGGTGCGAGCATGGCATTAACGAGCCCTGGAGCTTTCATATAAAACTATAGAGAGAGGCGTTTACAAGAGAACATCAGTTTGAAGTTTAGCTTGGGAAGCTGCAAATGCTGAGTTGTTCTCTTAGAAAGCGTCTACTGGGAAGAATCGCTCTGTGCATTGGTTTGTTTTTGCTGCACTCATCGTGATGGCATGTGAGATCTTTATATGGTTGCAAAATCCACCCTGGAATGTCATCCTCTCCAAACGGAGGAGTAGGAAACCTGGGTGTCCCCCTGGAGAGTGCCCAGGGATTCAGAGAGCAGTGCCTGGTGCAGGGCAGCGGAGGATGGAGGAGAGGCCGAGGGATGGGGCCGGGGAGGTAAGGAGAGAGCAGGGGAAGGAATGGAATGCTAAACTGTATTTCACTGTCCTATCACTAGGTGGCACCGTGCGTAACATACCTTATTGACGCTAACCTCCGCCATCCCCGGACGGGTATTAAAGGCATCTATGGAACACACATTTCTGGTTTCTCTCTCTCTAAAGGAAGCTCTGTAGCCCATCCGGAGCTGACGCCTGACTTGCTAGGAGCAGCCCCATGCCCTACCAAGTACAAGGTGTCTGTGATGGGGCGGAGAGCTGGGCTGAGAGGAGAGGAAAGGAGACAGTGCTGAGGGGAGTTGAGAAGAAATGGGCCTTCCTTCCCCACCCCCCACCCAAAGAATCCTGTGACTTTGAAGCCATCGTGAATTCTCGCGTACCTTTGTCTCATGATGGGTTTTTTGCCCAAGAGGATGACTGATGCTGCGGTGAGTCAGCTGGGCTGGGGGATGGAAATATCAACGCCCCACCCAAATCAAAGCCCCCTCCTCCAACCCTGCATCCCATCAACTCATGTTGCCTCCCCCAAAGGCCAATCTGTGTCCCCTCCCCTGCCCCGATTCCCAGGCCTCCAGCATTCCTGACGACAGCTGTTATATGCGTGTGGTTTAACTAGGGGCATGTGAATAATCTGGGAGCAGCCTAAAATAAATTCTCTTTTAAATCCCCTGTAACTGATACGGGGGCCACTGTGCTGACTGGCCCATGTGTTTCTATTTTAGGTCATTGAGAGCCTGGGTCTCAGTTTGATTAAAGCTATTCCAGGATCCCCAGCCAGCCACACCGCAGCGCTGCAGAAACCAGAGAGGGGCCAGTACAAAATGCAGCCCTTGTCTGGAGAAAAACACTCAGGCCCGGAGCTGCACGGGGACGTAGGCGATGTGACACCGAGTGTCCCAACGCCTAACTTTTCGGTGCCTAGAAAACCACAGGAACAATCTGGCGATCCACCAAGCCCGAGTTAGCTGCCTCGGCTCCCTGTACGATATACGGGGAGAAAGGGGCACCTAGGAATGGGATCAACAAAATCCAGGGTGTTAGGTGGGTAGCTGCCTAGGCCAGTCCATGGGCGATGCTGACCCCCCGCTCCTCACGCAGTTAGGCGCCTACGTCTGGGTGGCTGAGTGACGTCTATGGCCGGGTCTGACCCAGTACGGCACCTCTTAGAATCATAGAATCATAGAATATCAGGGTTGGAAGGGACCTCAGGAGGTCATCTAGTCCAACCCCCTGCTCAAAGCAGGACCAATTCCCAACTAAATCTTGTCTTAACCCCGCTCTGGAATCTGCTCGCTTAGGTTCCAAAGTGGTGTGAGAATGAGTTAGACACCATCTGTGCTCCACAAAGCCCAGAGGAGAAGGCGTATCTTTCAGCCTGGGCAAGGCACTCACCTGGGATGTGGGAGATCTAGATCCAGAGAAAGGATTGGAGCAGGGTTCTCCTATCCATCAGGTGGGTGCTCAAGCTATGGGATATTCTTTAGGGCTCCCGTGGGGTACGTCTACACTGGAATAAAAGATATGAGGCACAGCTGCGCCTGACCAGGCTTGTGGGGCTCAAAACTGACCCCTTGAGTGGGGAGGGTCCTTGAGCCCAGGGTCCAGTCCAAGCCTAAATGTCTACATCACAGGTTTGCAGCCTGAGCGCAAGTCAGCTGACCTGGACCAGACCCAGGGGTTTAATTGCAGTGTAGACGTACCCTCGGTTTCTTCTATTGCAATTATTCCACACCATATAATTACTGAAAGAGTCACAGGGGAGGAGGAGACAGAGAGCAAGAGATGGTGAGAATGTGTCTGTAGCTTGGTGGCAGGGCGCTCACATGTGAGATCGAAGCCCTACATTCTAATCCCCTTGCTCCAATCACTCATCAATTATTTATCCGATCGAGTGCAATTAAGGCTGCACTGAGCTGGAAATAGGGTGACCAGACAGCAAATGTGAAAAATCGGGACGGGGGTGGGGGGTAATAGGAGCCTATATAAGAAAAAGACCCAAAAATCGGGACTGTCCCTATAAAATCGGGACATCTGGTCATCCTAGCTGGAAATAACCACACAGACATTGTAATGGCCACGCCGGTCAATGAGAACCAACCAGTAGAGGTGCCGGGGCTCAAGCCATTTTTTTACATTCATAAAGGACCTGGCAAGCTCAGAGGTGCTGGGGCCTGAAGGTGCCAGGGTCCAGCCTTGGCACATATTAAGCAATGGACCCAACCTTTTCTGGGAATAGAATTTAAAAGGACAACAGGCATCAAGTTGATGCAAATGCAGGTTCTCCATGTGCTGATTGAACGCATGATTAAATTGGGTGATTTAAATCACGCCTCCCTAGTTTAGTCAGTTTCAACACCTGTAGCGTAAAGGGAGGCACCTGTGTTTTGCTCTAGGTGCTGCTTGACTCATTTGTAGCACACCATTATACAAAGAGACTGTGCTAGGCCCTGCCTTCCCCCGGTCATTAGCAGAAATCATAACCCAGCAGCTGAGCGTTGCACGCTCACAGGTGATATAAAGCCAAGTTAGCAAAAATCAGGCGGTGAGCAGAAGTCAGGCCTTGCTACAAAACCTGCCTGCTTGCAAGCTCACAGAACCTGGCCAGAACAGGACTGGTGCTGCAAAAACACAACCATGTCTAGGTACTCAGTATTCATGTAAACACATTCAGAAGTGTCATGCTAGAACCCCCCGCCCCCCCGATACAAGGTCATGGGGTAAACACACTCCCAGAAGGTGATATGGGGACACACTGACCCCCTCAGAAAGATAAGGTCAGCGTGATGGATACAGATCTCTTGAGCAAACCAACATGTACAAGGTGAAGGTAAAAACAACGAGGAGTCCTTGTGGCACTGACCTTAGAGACTAACACATTTATTTGCGCATAAGCTTTATGCCCAAATACATTTGTTAGTCTCCAAGGTGCCACAAGGTGAAGGTAGTAACTGACCATGTCAGAGAGTGGTAACTAGTCATGTCACTGGGGCAATATGTAACTTGTTTGTATTCATGTATAAAGAAGGTTTTCAGAGGAAGGTGTCTTTGTCTGGCCAAGGGGGAAATGTAAAATCCCACCATTCACTGAGCCGAGTCCATTCTCATGGGCATCCATGTCTCAGTATCCCCATTAAGTCAGCTGGGTGCTATTACAGGGCTTCGTTGACAGTAAACCCGGCCGGGAGCCTTCGCTATGGAACCGAGTCTGTGGTCTTTTTGGGCCGTTCGATCGAGGTTGGCTGCGCACCCGCGCAGAGCTGGGACAGCACGCACCGAGAACACGCCGTCCGCCAATGACTGACTACGGCAAATGGCAAATAAACAGAACCCAGGCTTCATCCTCCCTTTATATCCCTTGCTTTTTTAAGCCAATCCACTGATTTGGAGTTGGCTCAGTTCCAGCCCATCTGTAGGTGCTGAGCACATTGGCGAATCAGGCTAAAAGGGTGATACATTCGCAGACAGCATCTGAATCAGTAACGTGAGATCCAAAGGGGTTTTCATCCTGCTCTCGCTGCCGGTATCAGCCCAGCTGTCTCTAAGGAGTTGTTACTGATGCATCCAAGCCACAAAGTCTGTTGTTCCCGATCCCTGCTGAGACCTTGGGCGGGTTCGTTGTATTTACTGTGTCTATTTAACTATCACACAGGAGGGGAACAACCAGTCCAGTTCATATAACTACACACTGTGCATCAGCTGTGGAAGCCGGGATGTGGGGAGGAGGGGGGGGTTAGGAGAGGTTTGTGTTGTGTTCTGTTGTTTTGGTTGGAGCTGCCTGTTGCCAGCTCAGAGGTGGCACATATAGGGTGACAAACTGCGCCCCAGCACGATTTGCCACTGGTAGCAAATATTAACATCTGGCTATTAGTGTTGCTGGCCTGTCACAGTTTGCTACCCCACATCTTTCTTCGTCTCCTGGTCCAGGGCTAGGAACAGCGCTTAATTTGTGCCAGGGGTGACCCCCGGCACCTCTCGACTTGGCAGTTCATAGCCCCGGCACCTCTCGACTTGGCAGTCAGCCAGCCAGTGCACTACTTGTAACGCCGACAGACCCCCCGACGGCGGCAGCTAGCGTCAGCCAGCCAATGCACCACTTGCAACGCCGACAGACGCCCCGTCGGCGTTAGCTAGCGGCAGCCGGCCAGTGCACCACTTGTAACGCCGACAGACGCCCCGACAGCGGCAGCTAGCGTCAGCCAGCCAATGCACCACTTGTAACGCCGACAGACCCTCCGACGGCGGCCGCTAGCGTCAGCCGGCCAGTGCACCACTTGTAACGCCGACAGACCCCCCCGTCGGCGGCAGCTGGGAACAAACCTGGGACTTGTAGAGCTTAACGCACGAGCCTCTACTGCATGAGCTAAAAGACGCATCTCTCTTGGCTAACACTGTAGCAGGCTCATCCATCGCTAGGGGGTCTAGCTGCCACTAGAGGGGGACAGAGCGCCACACCAAGCTGGCCTGGGTTACATATGGACGGGGAAAGGTACAACGGAGACAGACTGAATTAGTCCAAAGAAAAAGATCTGCTGATACAATTCAAGGACTGGGTTTAAATCATGCCTGGTCCACCCAAAGTGTGACACAACGTTGGTGTGTTGGAAACTAGGCCTAATTGGTGACCAAAATAACCCGTTCTGCCCACCATGCCCCTGTGAGGGCCTTAATGAAAGAGACTTTGAGGAGAAAAATTGGCTACTGGAGTGACCGTCACAATGGCAACTGCTCTGACTGCCCCATCGTCTCCTGGGACCCCCGACTTTCCGTGTCCTACTTCGGAGAGACGTCCTGCCCTGACCAGACCGGGCCAGAGAGAGGGACCCGGATAACGTCGGCACTTTCAGCTGAATCCCAAACACCACCCTGGGATGAAACGGGATCGGACTTTAACAGCAACAACAGCAGCTCCAGCCCATCTCAACTAACTTCTCTCTTCCCCAAAAGGACATTTATCAGCGTCTGTGATACCATCTAAGGGGCTGGCAGACCAGGGGAGGGGCTCCCTTCTGAAAACTCTCTCCAGTGGAAGGGAACAAGCGGAGTTGTTACCATAGAGACTTACTAGAGTTGATACTTTACATTCCAAAGGCTTGGACGGTTTTTCCTTCTTTGTCTTTATCTTTAATGAAAGGTTAGGAGGAGGATTTGTAGTGGGGGTTGCCATGGGGCTGAGCAAGCTGAAGTCTCCATATACCAAACCCCAGAGCTTGTTTGAAACTATTCAGAGCTGGGCAGTGACTGGGGTATATGTTCCTTCTAAATCATGCAACCTCTCTCACCTCCTCCCCCTGTGTCCCCCTGATGTGCCAGTACCAGGCTCGTCACAAGACATGGTGGGGGGGGGGTGTGAAATCCAGCTTCACTGAAGTCACTCTTACGGATGTCCATGGATTTCACTCAGGGAGTCACTTTAACTGCCCTTCCCCTCCCTGCCCCCTGCCTCCCGCACAGGGAGGAAGTCGCTGTGTATGAAAAGTTGCTCTGCGCTAGAAGAGTTATCCCGCTCTAAGTACCTTGGCTGGGGCTGTGAAATATTTTTTAGCACAATAATTACTGGTGCAGCCCTTGGTGTGGACAGTGGGTTAAACTGGTAATGGTGGATTAGCCACTGGGCCAATGGGGCCCTGGCCAATTGGGACCCCTCCAGAAATATGGGTGCCCTGACCCGCTCTGCCCAGCACTCCTGCCAGGGAGCAGGGTTGGGGTGCAGCGGCCCCCACTCCCTGGCAGGAGCACCAGACGGGCAGAGCAGGGCAAGCCCCCGTGCCCTGACCCTGCTCCCGGGCAGGGGTACCAGAGGGGGGTCAGAGGGGCCTCCATCTTCTCTGGCCGAGGGCCCCACAAAACAGTGATCTGCCTCTGTATAAAGGTGCCCTGCACCTCTACAGCATGTTCCCTTCCTGCCTGGGGATCTCGGTACCAGTCTGAGCCCCTTTATCCCAGTACAACCCCACGCACACCAGGGAGCTGACCAGGACGGTTAGGGCTGCAGGCCCCTGTAGTGCAGACAGGCCCCAAGTCCAGGGTGGCTGCAGGTTTCAGCGCCAGGGGAAATTTGCCCCCAAGCTGTGTTACACCAGGGCAGACTAGATTCAGTCACTAGCGCGGCCTGACCTGCCTGCCTCAGTGACCCTGCAGTGCTCACTGGGCCACAGAGTCTTTGGCTCGGATCCCTGAGTTTGCTCGGCTCCCTGCCACCAGGGCATGTTTCTGAAGGACGTGGCAGGGAGCGGTTTGGTTTGGTTTTTTAATTCTCTCCAGGTTGCAGTTTCTGTTTCTGCCTCCCGGAGGGAGGAGCTGTGGGGCTAGTGTATAACCCGCCTGCTCCAGAGAGGGACCAGACACAGGACTGTGTGTGTCTCAGCCCAGCAAACCCTTCCTAGTTGGAATTAACCTTTTTCCCACTGCTGGTCCTCCTGCGGGGAGCTGGCTGGCTGCTGCTCAGGTGAGCAGAGATCTGCAAGCACAGGACCGGGGGGGGGGGGGAAATCTGCATGGGGAGCTCTCCTGGGGGAGGCGTTGGGCTGCCTCCATTCTGTCTCACCCCGGCTTTGTCCCCACTAAGCCAGTTCAGCTCCCAGCTCATTTGCGCCGCGGGTCTGTGCGGGGCTGGTTGCGGGGGGCTCCTATGGGGCGGGGGGCGCTGGGGACAGGGGCAGTGATGCCCTGGGCAGCCCCAGTGCCCAGCCCGGGATGTGTCCGCCCTGCAAAGCCAGGTGGGGTCTGATCTCTGCACCCCACTGCAGAGCCCGCGGGGTTTGCCCTGGGCTCAGACCCTCGGTGCCGGCTCCGTTTGGTGCCTTTGCTGGGGCCGCCTGGTGCCCGGAGCTGCCGGATTCACTCTCTGGCTCCTGCTCTGTTGGGCTGGCGCTGTCTGTCCCGGCAGGTGAGTCCCTCCTGCAACCCCCCCGGGCAGCAGCTGCTGGTTCTCTCCCTGCCGGAGCAGAGACAGACACTGGAGAGCGGTTATGGATTGCATTGGCTGGTTGGTGTGTGTGTGTGTGTGTGTGTGTGTGTGTGTGTGTGTGTATATATATATATCATATGTGGTTTGCAAATGACATTCACCACCATCTGCAGAGCCTGGATCCTGTGAGCAGCGGTGGACAAATGCCCCCTGGGGCAGATGGGGGCTGTGAGGGGGGTGGGCTGCTCCTTTCATTGTGCCGGGGGAATCTAAAATCAGACTAATGCTGCGTTCCTTATTCTGGTAACTTCTTGCTGACGGGTGGAAGAAAACGAGTGTCTACACTGCACAGTAAACCCAGTTCTGACCCAGGTTTGAGCCCAAACCCCTTTTTGTCCACACACAGATCAGTCTGACTCAGGATCGTGAGCACTCAGGACCCGGGTCCTAGGACCCTGCTGGGATGTGGGTCTGAGCCTGTGTCCTGTTGGGGGGAGAGGGACGGGGCAGGGCAGGCTGGCTCAATTCTGTCTTGGTCACAACAGAACACAGTGTGGACACAGACCAAGCTGCAGACCAGTCAGAAGGTTTGTGTGGTGTGGTGTGGACCATTAGCACGGCTGGGAGACCCAAGGACAGCAGTTGTAAGCCCTGGTTTGCAGTGCAGTGTGGATGCTCACACATGGGCTTGGACACAGTCCACGAGTCTGGGTCCCACAGAACTGGGTTTACTATGCAGTGTAGACAGACCTCTAGTGATTCATTGGCATCAGCCCAGGCCAGGTGGGTCAGTGGTGATGCAAGTGGATACCAGTGAGAGGAGAATTCTAATCCTGTGGCATTTATACCCCACTGAGCAGGTGACAGCGATGGTCCAAGGTGCCGGGCAGGGGAGAAATGGGCTCCCTGTATGAGCACAGGAGACTCTTATTGGGGAAACGGCTGCATTTTCTGTCTCCTGGATCCCTGCCCTTGTAGCATTTTATGACACACAATGAGACTATGGGGCAATTCCCAGCTGGCTGAGGTAGCCGTTACTCCCCTACCCGCCATTACCCCACGGCTCTGCTAATACCCGAGAGGAGCTGGGAGAGGAGGGGGCTGTTTAGCTGCCTTTTATTGATTTACTGATGGAGCTGTTTATTGTCTGAGTGAAATGACATTTCATTTCCACTAGGGGGCTGGTGTCATTTTGCAGCAGCTCTCCCAAAAGCCCTATCAGAGCCACTCCCCTGACCACGCCCCTGACTTGAAAAGGCGGCAAATTCAAATCTTAGGCAATACGTTTCCACACAAGGCACAGCTGGCCTGTGGAACTCACTGCCACAAGATCTCCTTGGTCAATCTTCCTTTCTGACTCCTGATAAGTTCTTGGCGTTTATAGGGATAATGGGACCATCCAGAGTTACAACCGTCAATATTACACAATAACCTGGAGTGGGAAGGGCTCTAAGTGACAAGGTACAAGCCCAGCTTCTAACCAGTGGGGGTGAGGGAAGAATCTCTCCTCAGGGCAGGTTATTCCATCACTGTCCAGTACGGGGGTGTCCTGCCCCTCCCGCTGAAGCAGCGGGTGCTGGCTGCTGTGGGAGTCGCTCCCGTCAGATCTGCGCAGCTGGCAGCTCTGCTGCTGTCACAGGGCTCAGCTGGGAATCTGTGTCTGCTGCTCTCCCAGTCTCTGTCCTGCCAGGGGTGCAGGGACTTCATGGGGCTTCCCCCAGGGGCAGAAAGCAGGAACTGCCTCCCCCCCCCCCCCCGCAAAATTCCAGGCTCTCCAATTAAACCATAATGACTTCTTGTAAACTATTTGCATAAGGGGAAGCAAATTCATTCCTGCCTATTCAGGTGTGGCTGTAACAACTGTATACACAGACATAACCAATCAGAGCTGGGGATCTGGCCCCATTGACTGCAGTGGAGCGATGGCTAATTTCACCAGCTGGGGGTCTGGGGTCAGTGACTTCAATGGAGTTGCCCCAATTCACACCAGCCCGGGATCTGGCCCCACTCTCTCTACATGGAACTGATCCCGGTCCAGCACCTGCCTCCGTGTGTTTGTCAAGTGCTTTGGGATCGTTCAGATGCAAATCCCTGTAGAGAAACCAGGGCAGTCCTAGCACTGTCAGCTCGAACCGACCCTGCTGTGCAGGGCTGTGTCTGGGCAGACAAACACCGACACAAGCCAGCCCGAGTAACCCGACAATTCTCTCCACAGGCAAACCCTCGAACCCAGACCCCACGGGACAGGACGTCAGTGAAAAGAAACAGAACAAGGATGATTGAGCGACCTGGAGTTGATTTGGTCAGCGCCTGCTAAGGCCTGGTTGACCCTGGGGATAAAAGCAGTGTCAAGGATACCTTTGAAACAGTTCATTCGAACACAGCCCAGACCAAGCCTGGCTGGTCGGGGTATTCGGGCAAAACTCACAATTAAATTATATTTGAAAGGAGTTTTTCCTGATCACCCCACGTAGCCAAACCGCGCCTGAGCTGTAATCGAGTGAGCTGCTTTGAAACTGTCCTTACGAAGGGCTCTGCCGGCACCGCCAGACCCACTGTGAACAGGGCCGTAGTTACCACTGGCTGCAGAAAGGTGAACATGTCGCCTGTTTTGGAGTCCGCAATTCTTTCGGAGACAGAAAAGATGTTGAACGGGTCATATCCCACTGAGAAGATGAAGCCAGATCCAGACCTGGGTTCCGAGGAAATCCCATTGAAACACAATGGAACAACTCATGTGTCCATCCCTCGCCAGGGTGGAGAGAGCAGCAAAATCTGCCCTACAGGTACAGATGCCTCTCTGGGGTCTTCTTACACTTTAACTCAGTGAGGACCTTTATCGCCCTCTAGTGGCCGGTCCATATAAAAGAGACTTAAGTCAGCCACGGCCTCTCTGACCTGCTTCAGTCCCTGCATAAAAGCAACAGAGAGTCCTGTGGCACCTTTAAGACTAACAGATGTATTGGAGTATAAGCTTTCGTGGGTGAATGCCCACTTCTTCAGATGCAAGTGGGTATTCACCCACGAAAGCTTATGCTCCAATACATCTGTTAGTCTTAAAGGTGCCACAGGACCCTCTCTTGCTTTTTACAGATCCAGACTAACACGGCTACCCCTCGGATACTTGAGTCCCTGCATAGTCACCCCAATTCCTCCATCAGTACTAGACGGGCTGGTCAAATTTCCATCAACATCTTCTGGGTGGAAAATGCTTTTTTGAACAAGAGAGATTTTTTCCCCACCACTCTTTTTGCTCAGAAGTTTTCTGAGTTTCAAATGGAAACAATGCCAATCTTCATTTCTAATGAGAAGGTTTTTGTTTAGGGGGGGAATTTTGTGTTTGAAGTAGGAAAAGAATCGATTTTTGATTTTAAATGTTGCGGTGTGCCATGCCCCGCCCATCCTCTCCCCTTTTAGATAAACACTTTCACTGGAAACAGTTTGAAGGTGCATGAAAAAACCCTGAAAACCTCCAATTGAAACCCAAGTTTTTTGGATTTTTTTTTTAAGTTGAAAGGTCTTTCCCCTCCCCTCAATTTGGAATGAAAATTTTCACTTCCTGCTCTGTATATTTCTCTATTTGCAAAATATCCCCTGTTTTTAAACCAGCTCTAGCAGATGCTGTTAATCAGGGCCCAGCCCTCCCTGCTCTAGCAGCAGCGTGACCATTACTGGCTGTTTCTGTTACAGGTTTGCTGTCTGGGTTGGAACCACGGGCACGTCGCTGGGCAGTTCCGAGTGTGGGTCTCAATCTCGTACTGATCATCACCGTCATCATCCTCATCATCATCCTCATGGCACTGTCAGGTGAGTGTGGAGCCCGCACTGACCCTGTCTCTGCACCTTACACTCCGCGCTGAAAACGTCACAATCCCCTCAACTTCTTCCCCCCCCAACTTCTTCTCCCCTCTACTGCCCCCAGCCCACTCCTGCTTCAACAGTCACATCAGACTCTGCTGAGCCCGGGGCATTTCTGTGGGGTCTCCCCATCCCCCAGTGTCCAGCTCCCACTGGCCGTTGGCTCACTCTGCCCTGTCACCCAAACACACCTGGTTACCCAGGGCTGTGAGTCACCGTGTCACCCCCCTGCCTGCAGCAGGAGGGAGCTGTACCTGTGCCTGGCTGGCCGTTGGCTCCCTGACCCCACCAGCCTGTCAGCCCCACAAGCCCTCTCCTCCCAGCTAGGCCAGCCCTGGCTTTGCCCTGCAGGTAACAATAGCTGCACCCCAGCCCCTGCATCCCTTTGCAGCGCTCCCCTGTGACATCCAGCCTGACACTGGCTCCTCACAGAAATCCCAGATCCTCTCCCCCAGAAGTGCACCGTGCCCCCATTTACCAGTATTACCATAAACCACCGCTCCTGTATCTCACACAGCCCTTGGGAGCATGGCTAATAAAACAAGAGAAGGTTTGTCTAGGAAAGAAAAAAGATTTAACTAGAAACGAGAGAATGAGATGGGAACAAATGGTAACAACACAAAACAAAATCACAACACATGAACCTGGGTCTACACTCACCGTTCCTGTCTAATGAAGCCGCTTTCCCTCAAGTCCAGTGTTTTGCCGAGCTGGCCGGTTTCACAGGCACCTGGATCCAAGTCTTCCTGAAAGCCCCCCTGCTCCTCCTCAGTGAATGGATCCAGAGGGTCTTTTCTCTTCCTCTGGTATATTCAAACAGAGATAACAGCACCACCTGGTGTCTGGTTGCCTCTATTCTATACCTAGCATCTCACCTGTAGGTGCACAGGGGGTAACAGCGCCACCTGGTGGCTGTTTATAATTATCTCATTGGTTGGTTGATACCATATGAGGCCTCACCCACTGGCCTTTTTTGAGAGCACAGTTTTGTGCCAAGAACACACTGCTCTGGTATTGATTCCCCCACAGACCAGCCCTGCCATGCAGAAGCCAAAGTGCATGACGTGCAGGTGCAATCAGGTGTCTCACTGGCAGTGTCTGTGTCTGCAGTTAACTGGGGCCCCAGCAAAGGAGACCAGGGCTGATAAGGTGGCTCCAAATTCACAGCTGGCGTTGCTGTGGGGAGCTGGTGGGTGGCGCTGGCCTCTCCCTGTTGTAAAGGGGAACATGTCTAGGCACAAACTCAGCTTTTAATCGTGTGTGTGCACGGTGTTCTGTGTTGTGGTGTCACTGGGGGCTTGTTCCCTTGGCTACAGCGGGCGAAGGGTAAATCTCTTACCCTGTTACTTTCTCATCTCCAGCAAAGATATCTGAGCCGTGTCCAGCTGGTCCTGCCCTCCTAGTGACCGCCTGCCCAGACGGCTGGATCAGATACCTGGGGAAGTGTTACTATTTCTCAGAGGCTGAAGCAAACTGGACCAACAGCCAGAGCCACTGCTCCGCCCTCGGTGCCTCCCTGGCCGTGATTGACACCCAGCAGGAAATGGTGAGACCCAGATTCTGGGCTGCACAGGGTGGGGGTGGCAAAGGCGGCTTTATGCTGGGCTTGTCCTGGGGGTGGGACGGCCCCAGATGCTGCTTGAATTTAGGGCAACTTCCCACAGCCACTTATACAATTAGAGCTCTGAGTGCTCCACCCTCACTCCATCCTCCCCCTGTTCACCAGGAATTGAGTCGGAGCAGTGTGGGGCTAATGTGCCGACCCTCTGCTCCAGGGGAATTCCCAGCAGGGGAATCTAGATGCTTTCCAGCCCTTTTATGTGATGGGAGCAGCATTGCCAACCCAGGCTCAGAGAATCCAGTGCAGGTTGTAGAGGGCCCAGAAATGGTGTGTGATACATATTTCCTTTTATTTTTCTAACAAAGAATTTCATGATGCGCTATAAAGAGCCCCACAACTATTGGATCGGCCTCCAGAGGGAACTGAACCAGCCCTGGAAATGGACCAGTGGCACCGAATTCAACAACTGGTGAGTCCCTCTGAGTTCTATTAACTCCGTGAATGATGCAGCTCACATGTAAAACAGGACACTGGCCTTGTGGCTGAGGCCTGGGCTGTGACTTAGGAAATCTGGTTCAATTCCTGGTTTTACCCCAGGTTTGCTGTGACCTTTGGGCAAATTGCTTGGAGCCATATTATGGCTGCTAGTTGAAGCTGCTTTCATAGTTTTGTTGGATTTATTATTATTATTATTATTTGTTGCTGTTGCAGGTTTCAAATAGCGGGAGAAGGATCATGTGCTTTTGCAAACAGTGGCCATGTTTCCAGTTCAGGCTGCTCCAGGGACAGACGCTGGATCTGCAGCAAACCAGTGGAGAAACCAGAAGGCCGAGCAAAGTGACTGTAACCTGGATGAGTCGGGCCTTGTCCTTTCCATGGGGCTATCACAAGCTGCCTCAGCGAGTGGGGAACTGGATGGGGCTGGTGAAGGGGGACAGGCCAGCAGCAAGGAAGAGAGACTCTCGCTGAAGGACATATGATAGCTCCTCCCCTGGGAGCCTCTGGCACCCATTGGCCCATTTGGGAGTGTGGGGTGCTCCAGGGGTTGAATCAGGAGTTGGACTCACGGGACGGGGTGAGACTCCGTGGCCCTCCCAGGCTGAGGGCAGCCCCTGTGTTCAGGTTTAATAACATCTGGAGCCTGTCATGTAAAATCCACCCATGGGCCTGTGTTTACTTTGCCACTGCGTCCTCATCCGTGTTCCTTCTCCGGCCAACATGCAGCTACCCCCGGCCTGAGTGAACCCCTCGTAACCAGACAGCAGCACCCCAACAAGCGGACAGAGGGAACATACAGTAGCCATAAGATAGGACATGGCAGTTGTTTGTACTTCACAAGCAGCAGGGTGTGACAGGCGGCAGCCGGGCCTGCTGGGAGAGGAAACGGGTATAAAAGCCCAGGCTCTGTCTATGGCACAGAGACAGGAACCTTTTGACTTGGAAACCAGAAGGGAAGCAGCCAAATCCGCAGTGTCCCTCCTGTCAGAGACCCCGGGCAGGAGCCGGAGAAGGGCTGGGGCTAGACACCAGGGATGTGCCAGGGGCCATCGGGAGGTGCTGTGGCCCCTGCAGCCACGGAGTGAAGGGGCCGGGGTGAACCCTGCAGCCTGGGGGAAGGACTCGAACCCCTGCTGTAAGGCGAGAAGGGCTGGTTGCAGGCCCTGCTGAGCGCTGGGGGAGCGTGAAGAGAAGTCGCGGACAGGAGGGGATGGCAGGGACGTGCTGGGATAGACAGGTGTAGATATAGAGAAAATTATTTTTTATAATATAATACAATTATTTATATAAAAAAATTAACCAGCTCCCAGCCGAGAAACTTTTATTTTGAAACCCTTAAATCCTCCTGTGAACGGCTCCTCCCACCCCAGCAGGGAAACTGAGGCAGCAGCTGCATCCTGCCACCAGGGCTGTGAGCGCCCCTCCCACCAAGGACTAATGAACCAAGGACAGTGTGTGTCTCTCTCCTTTTTCTGCCCGATCCTCCTCACCTTCCCTCTGCCTGCCAAGCGGGGATGTGCTCTGGGGGAGGGCTCACCACTCACTAGGGGAAGGGCTTTTCCCTGGACTCTCCCTATAATGGGCAGGGCTCAGCCTGGTGTCTCTTCCCCGGGAAGGAATGTGTCTGTCATGAGCACAGTGGAATGTGTGTGTGAGAGAGAGAGAGATCAAAGAGCTGAGCTGGTCTCTGTCTGGCCATGCACAATCCCCAGGAACCATTACGGATAGACAAACTTCAAACAGTTACACACGTACCCTCACCTCCATGCTAAGCATCAGGTATGACATCAGCGGTTAGCGGCTCCAGCTGAGATCAGGGCCCCGTTGTGCCGGGTGCTGCACAGACACACAGCAAGAGACAGTCCCTGCCCCAGCTGAGATCAGGACTATATTGTTATCCCTTCATCATCTGAACAGACAGGACAGACAAAGGCTGGGAGAGGAAACTGAGGCACAGATTGGGCAAGTGACTTGTCTAAAGTCAGATCCAGGGTTCTGGCTGCTCTGTGACCCATCAACAAACACTCAGCTTTCGCACGGTTTAACAGAAACCTTTAATGTCCCTATGATCATGATGACCCCTGGCTCCGATCTCGAGCTTTGCATCTGTAGATCTCAAAGTGCTTCACACAGGAAGGTCGATATCAATGTCCCCATTTCACAGATGGAGAAACTGAAGCCCAAAGGCTATGGTTACATGGCAGATGGACACCTGTGCCTGGCTCATGCCACCTACCTCGGGCTCGAGCGGCGGAGCTGTTCACTGCAGTGGAGATGCTGGGGCTCTGGCTGGGGGCCACACTGTCTCCCCCTTGTGACATGTTCAGCATGTTGCATTGGTCCAGCCCCATGACTAAACCCTGACCAGGCCAGCGCTCGCCGGCCCTGTCTCTCCAGCAGACTGGACATGCTCTGTCCTGTTGCACTCACAAGCCCAGTTGTCTCGAGGTCTGTTTGAAAGGTCGCTTCTCAGCCTGGCCAGCCGCCCGCCCTCCAGCTTCGCCAGTCCATCTCCTCCTGGGCTGCCGGGCCACGGGGTAACAGGGTGTTCGCTAGCCCCCAGCCCTCTCTGTAGTGCCCCCCTCACTGCCACGGAGCATCCTAACTTGTCTCCTCCGGCAGAGACAGCGACACCAGAGAGCGCCAAATAATGCCCAGGGAAAGGTTTCATTTGTGGTCGGGGCTGGGGGCACCAATCTCCTTAACGGTGCTCTAAGGAGGTAGCAAGCGGACAGCACATCCACACAGACACCTCTGAAGCTGAGATCCCCTCGTTAGTGACAGGAGTTAACGATCCGTTAGGGCAGGATGGGCAGAAATGCGTCAGGTCACAGGCTGGACGGGAGCAGTGGACGGGCCAGGGAAGGGAGCTGAGAGTGGAACCTGGCAAAGAGGTGAAAGGAAATTAATCAGGGGTGAAATACAGATCCCCAGCTGGTGTCAGTCAGTTCTGCTCCATTGGGCACACTATCATAGGCACCGACTCCATGGGTGCTCGGGGACATCAGCTCCCTGCCCCACGCCCCCTGCTCCAGCTCACCTTTGCCTCCGTCTCCTCCGTGAGCATGCTGCCGTGTCCTGCTTCTCCCCCCTCCTTCTTCCCAGCGCTTGCACCGCAAAACCGCGGGGCAGGAAGGGAGGGGGAGGAGGGGGAACGCGGCACACTGGGGGAAGAGGTGGGGCTGGAGTGGGGATTTGGAGAAGGGATCCAATGGGGCAAGGAGAGGGCAGAGTTGGGGCTGGGACTTTGGGGAAGGGTTGGAATGGGGGGTGGGGCCAGGGCGGGGAAAGGGTGGAGTCAGGACGGGGCCAGGGAAGGGGGGGCGTGATCACCCAGCTGCGCTGGAGAAAGTTGGCACCTATGCACTGGATCCAGGGCTGGTGCAACCACGAGGCAAACTAGGCGGTGGCCTAGGGCGCCAAGTGGTTGCGGGGGGATCTGGGATTTTTCCTCCCTCCCCTTCATTCCCCTTATGCAGAGTGCGGCGCGGCTGATTGGGCGCCTGGGCGCAATTTAGCTGCTCCCATTGGCTTCCAGCAGGCAGAGTCCCTCCCCCACTCCCCCTGCCTCAGCTTTGGGTCACCAGCACGCTGCGGGGAGGGGCTGTGGGCTCTGCAGCCTGTTTGGTTTCACTCCACATGGAGCCAGCATCTGACCGGCCTGGGCATGGTAAGGGGAGTCCCGGGGGGGCTGTCAGGGGGCGGGGGGAGGGTTGGATGAGTTGAACATAAGAACGGCCGTACCGGGTCAGACCAAAGGTCCATCTAGCCCAGTATCCTCTCTACCAACAGTGGCCAATGCCAGGTGCCCCAGAGGGAGTGAACCTAACACGCAATGATCAAGTGATCCCTCCCCTGACATCCATCTCCAGCCTCTGACAAACAGAGGCTAGGGACACCATTCCTTACCCATCCTGGCTAATGGCCATTAATGGACTTAACCACCATGAATTTATCCAGTTCTCTTTTAAACGCTGTTATAGTCCTAGTCTTCACAACCTCCTCAGGCAAGGAGTTCCACAAGTTGACCGTGTGCTGCGTGAAGAACTTCCTTTTATTTGTTTTAAACCTGCTGCCTATTAATTTCATTTGGTGACCCCTAGTTCTTGTATTATGGGAATAAGTAAATAACTTTTCCTTATCCACTTTCTCCACATCACTCATGATTTTATATACCTCTATCATATCCCCCCTTAGTCTCCTCTTTTCCAAGCTGAAGAGTCCTAGCCTCTTTAATCTCTCCTCATATGGGACCCGTTCCAAACCCCTAATCATTTTAGTTGCCCTTCTCTGAACCTTTTCTAGTGCCAGTATATCTTTTTTGAGATGAGGAGACCACATCTGTATGCAGTATTCGAGATGAGGGCATACCATCGATTTATATAAGGGCAATAATATATTCTCCGTCTTATTCTCTATCCCCTTTTTAATGATTCCTAACATCCTGTTTGCTTTTTTGACCGCCTCTGCACACTGCGCTGACATCTTCAGAGAACTATCCACGATGACTCCAAGATCTTTTTCCTGAGTTGTTGTAGCTAAATTAGCCCCCATCATATTGTATGTATAGTTGGGGTTATTTTTTCCAATGTGCATTACTTTACATTTATCCACATTAAATTTCATTTGCCATTTTGTTGCCCAATCACTTAGTTTTGTGAGATCTTTTTGAAGTGCTTCACAGTCTGCTTTGGACTTAACTATCTTTAGCAGTTTAGTATCATCTGCAAACTTTGCCACCTCACTGTTTACCCCTTTCTCCAGATCATTTATGAATAAGTTGAATAGGATCGGTCTGAGGACTGACCCTTGGGGAACACCACTAGTTACCCCTCTCCATTCTGAGAATTTACCATTAATTCCTACCCTTTGTTCCCTGTCTTTTAACCAGTTCTCAATCCATGAAAGGACCTTCCCTTTTATCCCACGGCAGCTTAATTTACATAAGAGCCTTTGGTGAGGGACCTTGTCAAAGGCTTTCTGGAAATCTAAGTACACTATGTCCACTGGATCCCCCTTGTCCACATGTTTGTTGACCCCTTCAAAGAATTCTAATAGATTAGTAAGACACGATTTCCCTTTACAGAAACCATGTTGACTATTGCTCAACAGTTTATGTTTTTCTATGTGTTGGACAATTTTATTCTTAACTATTGTTTCGACTAATTTGCCTGGTACAGACGTTAGACTTACTGGTCTGTAATTGCCAGGATCACCTCTAGAGCCCTTTTTAAATATTGGCGTTACATTAGCTAACTTCCAGTCATTGGGTACAGAAGCCTATTTAAAGGACAGGTTACAAACCTTAGTTAACAGTTCCGCAACTTCACATTTGAGTTCTTTCAGAACCCTTGGGTGAATGCCATCTGGTCCCTGTGACTTGTTACTGTTAAGTTTATCAATTAATTCAAAAACCTCCTCTCGTGACACTTCAATCTGTGACAGTTCCTCAGATTTGTCACCTACAAAAGCCGGCTCAGGTTTGGGAATCTCCCTAACATCCTCAACCGTGAAGACTGAAGCAAAGAATCCATTTAGTTTCTCCGCAATGACTTTATCGTCTTTAAGCGCTCCTTTTGTATCTCCATCATCAAGGGGCCGCACTGGTTGTTTAGCAGGCTTCCTGCTTCTGATGTACTTAAAAAACATTTTGTTATTACCTTTGGAGTTTTTGGCTAGCCGTTCTTCAAACTCCTCTTTGGCTTTTCTTATTACATTCTTGCACTTAATTTGGCAGTGTTTATGCTCCTTTCTATTTGCCTCACTAGGATTTGACTTCTACTTTTTAAAGCTTCCCGCTAGATGCCGCCTTTGCAGGGCTGCTGCCCCCCTGCACCGCGCCGGCTCCTCCATGGCTGGGGCTCACCGCCGACGCTCTGGCTCTCCGGTGCCTCCGGAAGGCGGCTCCTCCCTGCCAAGCTGCTGCAGCGTCCCAAGCCTGGCAAAGCCAGTGAGTGGACTCGGGGCGGGGGCTGCCGGGGTGGGGTGGGCTCACAGGGGGGGCTGTTCACCCTCCAGGGGAGTTCAGGGGGCGGGGAGGGGGGAACCTGGTCTGAGGAGCAGCCCCTGGGCATGGCTGGCCCCTGGGGTCTCTAAAGGCTCGTTGGGATTTGCCCCTCAATGAACCGATGTGCTGGGTGGGGTGGGGGCACCATGTGGAAGTTTTGCCTAGGGCGCAAAATATCCTTGCACCGGCCCTGACTGGATCTGTGCTGATTTACATGACCTGGGGCAGACTCTTCACTCCCAGTCCTGGGGGGTGAGGGATAAATTTCCCCACAGCTGTGCAGAGCCGGATACCCTATGCCCTAAGCCCGGCCCCCGCAGCGCTCTCCAGCCCCTGCTGGAATATCCGAAGCCAGAGCTTGGAATCGCTCTTCTCTAGGCTGAGGTAGGATCAGGAGCCAGGACTCCTGGGTTCTATTCCCAGCGCTGGGCGAGGGAGGGGGGTTGGGAGCCAGGACTCCTGGGTTCCATTTCCACTTTGCCATCAATTCTCCGTGTAAGTTGGGCAGGTCAGTGTCTGTGGCTCGGTTTCCCCACATTTGACATGGGGGTAACGGTGCCGCGCTCTGAGGTCTCCCCCATACCCTGTTCAGAGCGGGACGGCGTCTTGCTGGCAAATCCACTGCACTCCAGAGCTGCAGGTGTCAGAACGAATCCGATTCCCCTCCACCGCTCCACAGTGGTTCCCCTCAGCCGGGCCTGACACCGGGAACCTGTGGGACAAAGGAGAGGGCCCCTGTCAGCGCGTGTGGGTCCATCACACGCAGTGGGTAGCGGCTCTTCCCTGTTCTAACGGGATCCGTAGCCGTTGTCTCCTCCAGCTCTGCCCTGGGGCTGCCCCCTCTCCCCACTGTCAGGGCCCTGGCCAGGGTCTCGAACGGCCTCTCCCTGCCCAGAGCCCAGGGACCTGCTCCAGCCTCATCCGCCCTGCTGGGCTAGACCCTGTCCACCTCCCTCCCCTGCTCCACGTCTCCTCCCCACCAGGCTGGGCCGATGCTGCCCCCTCCTGGTCCCCTCCTGCCTCTCTGGCTGCTCTGTGTCTCCCCCTCCCCCTGCCCCATTGTCTGGGGGATCCCCAGGGCTCTGGCCTGGCCTCTTTGCTCTTCTCACTCCACAGCCCGTCTCTGGGCCACCTCCCCCACCCCCAGGGCTCCAACTTCACCTCCTCTGGGGGGGGGGGGAGAAGGGTGGGGAGGAGAGGTTGTCTTTGTCATCACCTTACACTGAAAATGACTTTCCCAAAACTCCCGACCTTCCCCCAAACATCCCCTCCCCCCATTTGTCACTGGCCCCCTCTGCCCACGAAGGGGAGGGAAAGTGTTTGACTCAAGGAATCGCTCACAGGGTCTGATCCAGCCGGGAGCCGTCCAGCCAGGTCCAGGCCTTCTCCGGGGAGGGGATGGACAGTCCGATCCAGAACTGAGACGTGCCTTCTGTCAGGTCCTGTAGGGACTCCTGCAGGGAGTGTGGGACAGGCAGCTGGTGACCAGAACCTGCTGTCGGTTCTTTTCTTGCAAATCCAAGTTCTCAACAACTTTAGCACCAGAACTACTGTCTGGCTGTTCATCTATCCCTATACACACCTATCCATCCCCACACATACCTGTCTATCTCTCCAACTATTCCCCATCTATACTCTTCTCCCCACACCTACCCCCTCTCTCTGTAGCTCTCAGTCCTCATACCTCTCTCTCTCTCTCTCTCTCTCTCTCTCTCTCTCTGTCTCTCACACAGACACACACACACATACACAGTCCCTCTCTCCAGCTGAGCTGTGCTGGGTACATCCCAGAACGGGGAGGGTACCGGTAGCTTTAAGCCACCATTGTGTGTCCCTGTTCTCAGGGCTGGTGATTGAGGTTGGGATTTGTCAACGCTGCCTAGGGGATTTGGAGACCCTGTTATTAACAATTAATGGGAATGGGGTGTCCAAGTCCTTTAGGCAGCATTGACAATCCTAGAGCTACCATGTAGCCTATGCGCCCTCGGACTCTGTACCCAGGGCCCAGCCCTGCCAGGGCAGCTCCAGGAGGATGTTACCGTCCCCTTTACCAGCTCCTCCCGGTCCCGGATCACCAGCAGCTGGGAGCCCCTCGCTGAGCAGTCGGTGCGGCTCTCGCTCCACGTTTTACTTCCTCTGGAGACCCAGTAGCACTTGTCCCCGCGCAGCCGCCAGTCCGTGGGGCAGAGTTTGCACCCGGGGCCCCCTGCAGATAGACAGGTGTCATTAATGCTCTGAGCGCTCTGGACCTCATTCCCGGCTACTCCCTTCTTGTGACTGGGGCAGAGATGGGGTAAAATGGGTTTGAATCCCCTTTGTGCTCCCTGAAATCTGGGGCTGGGCTGGCCCTGCCTGGCTCCTGGCATCAGTTACAGGAGCCTTGGGGTTGCTCTGCCTTATCCATTGCTCCCATCTGGGCCCTGGGGAGCAAAGAATACCCATAGTGCACTGCACTCTAGCCACACTGCCAATCTGCTCTCTACTTTGGGCGTTGGGAACAGGGTGTGTGAAGGGCTCTTACCACAGCTCCACACAGGCAGGGAGGTCTCCAGGGCAGAGGGGATCTCATGGGGCTATTTGCGTCCATTTTAAGGCTACATTATTCTGCCAGAGTGGCCTAGAAGGGGCTTAGGCCAACTGAAGATGTGTTGGGGGCTGATTAGTGGAAATCTAACAGGATATGGGAAGGAAGGTGGTAACTGGGGAGAACAGGAGAGGAGGTGGGGTCCCAGGGATGGCTGGGAATGGGAGGGGGTGAGTCCATGAGACAGTCTTTCTGCTGGGATCTGTCCCTGCTCTGCAAACATTTGGCCACCCTTGTATTAGATTATTTTAAGACCCCCCCCCCAGCAGTACCGGTCATGGCCACTAGATGTCGCTGCCTCACCCATTCTCAGCAGAGCACCCACACCCAGTCCCAGCTGAGGCAGGTACATTCATGGCCTGGCACCGAGCGGGGCTGGTGGCTAGATCAGTGCAGCCAGCAGGGGGCGGCGTGTCCCTGCCCTGCAGGATCCCCAGGGGCTGGAACGGCAGCTGGGTTCCCACTGGCCGTGCCCGGGGCGGAGGGCGGCTCAGAGACACACGAGCTGGGGTTACCTGCTGGGCCGGGCGGGGCCGGGGGGCACAGCTGGGATCGGAAACGCTCCAGGCGGGTGCTGCATTCTGCTGTGCTGGGGTCTCTGCTCCCGGCTCCGTCACTCCCAGGGGCTGCCGGGGTCTGTCCCTTCTCAGACACCAAGTGGGAAACTGCAAAGCAGCGTCGGTGGGAGTGAGGTGACGGGTCAATGTGATGGGGAGTTGCTGGGTAAAAGCACCGGCAGAGACACAGGGCCTGGCCCAAAGCCCGTTCAGCCCCATCGCCACTGACTCCCAGGGGCTTCAGAACAGCCCAAAAGGGCCACAGTCCAAAAGAGCAGCTTGGGATTGAAAGTCAGTGGCAGCTGGTGCCTAAATCCTTTGGGCCTCTTTGCAAACTCAGCTCATCTTTGCATCTAAGTTATCCAGCCCCCATCAAAGCAGTATCAGAACCTCAGAGTCTTTGCTAGATTTTTTCCTCCCAACCCCACTTTGTGAGGCAGGCCATAGGGCTGTTATCCCCATTGTACAGGTGGGGAAACTGAGGCACAGAGAGCCTCACAGTGGCGAGGACCCGCCTGGGTTATGTGCCGGGACAGCCCACTTGAGCTGCCCCTCTTGGGCTGCAGGTTCAAAACAGTGTAGCCCTCCTCACTGTGTGTCCTGCCCTGGCGAGAGGAGGGGCCAGGACAAGCATGGGCTGAGGTGTGAAATTGCACCGGAAGCCAAGATGTTGGGCTGCAGCCATGTGGGCGTCAGGGAGGCGGTCACAGCATCCGGCATCAGGGGCTCTCTGCTGCTGTGGACGTTGGCTCAGTCAAAACAGGGCTCCCAGACGCCTCCCCCGCCAATGCAGCCACCCTGAGGGGCACAGCCTGTCTGTTGTGGAGTTTATCTGGCCCCTGTCACTTGCTGTCTCTGTCCTTCGCCCACATTCCCTGTGAAGAAGGGGAGGCTCATGGGGACAGATTATTCAAGGGGTTTAGGCACTTAAAGCTGCAGAGAGGCCCTGAGTGGGGTTTTCAGAAGCACCTAGGCCCAGATCCTCAACAGGATTGAAATACCTAACTCCCTTGGGTGTTGGGCACCTAAATACATTTGAGAACCTGGGCCCTGGGAGCCCAATTCCCATTGATTTCAATAGGCGTTAGGCACCTAGTGGGTTGGTTTTAGGTGCCTAGCTGCATTGTTAGGTACCTAAACCCCTGTGGAATTCCAGCCTTAAGGGACCAGCCCAGGGTCACATGGGGAATCAGTGGCAGAACCAGGAACTGGTCCCAGAGCTCCTGAGTCCCAGATTAGCACCAAAACCAGAGTTCTAGACTTCCTCTTGGGATACCTGTGAGCTCCCGCCCAGTCCCCCATCCCGCTGCGAACAGCCAGCTCCGTCTGACATGTCAACCCAGCGATGGAACACGACATTCAGGGGGAACATTCCCAGCCATGTTTTGGGGACGTCCTTTCTCCATTTATCCACCAGCTACATTTCCTCACTATTACATGTTAAGGACAGTTGTATTGAAACGCCCAAGGCTGATGAAAAGATGGGGGGACACTAGGACATTTCCCCCTGCCCCCAGATTTTATAGCAAGTGGAATGTTTCAAAATTAGAAATTACAACAATCCCTTTACAACTCCCCAGCCGGTGGTACTGGCCGGTGCCCAGCATGATCAATGGAGAGGCAGCGTGAGGAGGAAATCAGGATTCAAGACTCAGCTCTGCCATATGACCTTGGCCAATTAATTTCAACTCATTTGCTTTGACTGTCTTGTCTACGGAGCTTCTGAGCTCTTGGAGAGGCAGGGACTGTCTCTCGCTGTGTGTCTGGGCAGCGCCCGGCACAACGGGGCCCTGATCTCAGCTGGGGCAGGGACTGTCTCTCGCTGTGTGTCTGTGCAGCGCCCGGCACAACGGGGCCCTGATCTCAGCTGGGGCAGGGACTGTCTCTCGCTGTGTGTCTGTGCAGTGCCCGGCACAACGGGGCCCTGATCTCAGCTGGGGCAGGGACTGTCTCTCGCTGTGTGTCTGTGCAGCGCCTGGCACAACGGGGCCCTGATCTCAGCTGGGGCAGGGACTGTCTCTCCCTGTGTGTCTGGGCAGCGCCTGGCACAACGGGGCCCTGATCTCAGCTGGGGCAGGGACTGTCTCTCCCTGTGTGTCTGTGCAGCGCCCGGCACAACGGGGCCCTGATCTCAGCTGGGGCAGGGACTGTCTCTCCCTGTGTGTCTGTGCAGCGCCCGGCACAACGGGGCCCTGATCTCAGCTGGGGCAGGGACTGTCTCTCGCTGTGTCTGTGCAGTGCCCGGCACAACGGGGCCCTGATCCCAGCTGGGGCAGGGACTGTCTCTCGCTGTGTCTGTGCAGTGCCCGGCACAACGGGGCCCTGATCCCAGCTGGGTTACTAGTGCAGGGTTAATAAAACTTTCCATTGACTTAGATGCCCTTTGAAGTTGAATCGCCCCCTCACTGCCCAGACACAGCTCCTGTCCTCATTTTACTTCCTCTCCTACACCACAAAGAGAAAGATCAGTGTCTCCCCTGTCGCCCAAGTAAACAAGGTGACAAACAGGGACAGAGCAGCGAACGGCACCTTCTGCCCAGAGCCCAACTGGCTCCTTACAGCCCAGCACAGACACATTCTAGGCTGCAAATAGGCCGTAGGCCCATGGACCAGCCTCTGTTATTGTTATTATATCTATTACTGTGGAACCTAGAGGTCCAGCTGTGCTGAGACACACAGCGAGAGACAGTCCCTGCCCCAGCTGAGATCAGGGCCCCGTTGTGCCGGGTGCTGCACAGACACAGCGAGAGACAGGCCCTGCCCCAGCTGAGATCAGGGCCCCGTTGTGCCGGGCGCTGCACAGACACACAGGGAGAGACAGTCCCTGCCCCAGCTGAGATCAGGGCCCCATTGTGCCGGGCGCTGCACAGACACAGCGAGAGACAGGCCCTGCCCCAGCTGAGATCAGGGCCCCGTTGTGCCAGGCGCTGCACAGACACACAGCGAGAGACAGTCCCTGCCCCAGCTGAGATCAGGGCCCTGTTGTGCCAGGCGCTGCACAGACACACAGCGAGAGAGAGTTCCTGCCTCAAAGCACTTGCAATCTACTTAGACGAAGGAGGTACAATCTCCATTTTATAGATGGGGAAACTGAGGCCCCAGGCACTTGCCCACAGTCACACAGGGAGTCTATGGCAGAGTCAGGAATTGATGCTAGAGCTAAGCGCGGGTTGCAGCCAAATGGAGGATATTTAATGTCAGTAGGAAGGTGGTGCCCTAAATTCCTTAAGGGCGTCTGAAAACCTCCCTGTAAGTAGACAAGGCAAATCATAGGCTGGGGAGGGAAGAGAAACACAAAGGCAAAGTGCCTTGTGCAAGGTCACCCAGCAGATGTTGGAATAGAACCCACGTCTGTTAAAGACAATATCCTCTTCTGACAGGTCTGGTTCTCTCACTGTATCTCTATTGCTGTGACTTTCTCTTGGGGTGTGTATGTATTAGATAGAGTAGGTAAAAAAATCCGAATTTATGTTCCACGGGCAATTCCAATATTTCAACATTTGTTTGGGACAAAAAGTCGAAGTATCAAAAACTTGTTTGTTGAAGGAGAAATTCAGAATCAACCTGATTTGGAAGGAAGGAATGTTTCACTGCAGGTGGGTTCAATATTGACATGCCGCTGCCTGAGCTGCTGGGAGTTGTAGTTTGGTGCCTCATGCCGCTGTTCCTCCTTATGGCCAAGGCTTCCTGGCTGGACTACATCTCCCATGATGCACCGTAGGCTTGGGACTCCCAAGGTGCACTGCAGTGACACAGCCAGAGCGGAGAGTAACCCCCAAGGTGCTTCCTCAGGTCTCTGGGGCTCTGTGTGCCGGTAGCTCAGGGAGAGGCGCTGTCCCTGGGGGGAAGGTGACTCCCAGGTTAGTGACCTTTGTTGGGAAAACTCCCCCCACAGCCTGGCTGAGTTTAGCCCCCCATCTCCCTAGGGAAAATCAGCCACCCCAGGGCACCCCTGCTCTGGCTGCTAGCCCAGGGCTGCCGCCTGCTGGGAGTGTGGCTGAGTGCTGGGATGGGAGACTGAAGTTAGGATTTTTAGGCTAGTTTAGTAACCTGCCCCCTGAGCCGTGCACCCCTTGGTGGGGAGGAGAAATCCGGGGAGCAGCAGCAGCCTGACCCTGCATGACGAGGACACCTGCCAGCAGTGAGCATCAGCCCTCTGCAATGCAGAGCCATCTCTGAACGGGAGGATCCGGCGTGGAGCTGTGAGTCACTGTCCTTCCGTTAGCTAGTCAGGGAGATGGTTCGGGAGACCCCCCCCCCCATAACTGGGCCCTCAAGCCAGCGGATCGGGGTTTGGGGATTTTATAACCTGCTGCCTATTAAACCCGTGGCGGGACTGACGGCCTCATCCCACGTGTGAGTCCTTTGGGCTGCACTGAGCCCAGTCAGCCAAGTTGCTAACTGAGGCACAGATTATATCGTGGTCACAGGTCATCCAGGGCCCCTACAAGTATGTGTGCCAACGGGACACTAATTTTACCTTTGCTAGATCAGGTCACGTGACCGGGGAAATTCATGGGTATTATCAGCATGGGCACTGGTGACCCTTAGAATAGTGTTTTACCCTTTTTGTTATATGTATCTCCTGTTTAATATAATTACTGTGTAGAATATATTGTATGTGTTTGTGCTATTTCTTGGGAGTCTCCAACTAACTGGCAAGTAAGTGGGGGTTACCCTGTGATTAGAGAATTTTCCTCCCAAGCTGCCCTGGGGACCCTGCCTGGCAGGAGCGAGGGGGGTTGGAAGCACCGGCAAATAAATTAATACGGGAAGAAAATAAAAATGTTATACCCTGGGGAGCAGAAAGCGGGATCCGGAAGAACCCAGGCCCGTCCCTCAAACCCGTCAGGGGATTGGTGCTAAAGAAGGTAGCCGGGGGGATTGGAGTGCTACATATATAGCCAAATCCTAATTTTCCTTTTTAAAAATCACATTTGGATGAGAAATTCTCAATCGGTGCTAGTATTAGAGTTGGCTGAAATTTTTTTCTAATTTTAAAATGTCGATGTAATTTTGAAATTTGAAACAAAAAATGAGGAAAAAAGTTGATGAAACTGTCACACAATTCTCCCCACTCCCTCCCATTTTTCAGCCAACTTGTGGAGCTTTTCAAATTTTGAACTTTCAAACTTTAGGGGGTCTTTTGAATTTTGAAAAGAAGGTGACAAGGTTTTAAAATATATATATATATATATATATATTCCCCTTATTTTTAACCAGTTCTAATGTATTCCTGGATCTATCTAGTTATCCATCTATCCCCATGCACACCCATCTCCCTCTCTATTTAATTTGCTCTCTGTTACAGTCAAGCTCTTTGGAGCATCAAAAAAATGTACCAGCTAGTGGGAGGGGCTCCACAATAGAGTTCTGGAAGGTCGGGACAATCCATGCTATACATGGATGGACCCACACAAATAAACACGGAGGCGTCAACTACTCACCCCAAATCCCCAGCGCTATCACAGCAATCACCAGGACAATATTCCCAATCCATCCGACCCACAGCGCTGTCCGATGCCACCGGGGACTTGGGGGACCTGTAAGAGCCAACGTCTGGTGAGAAACAATCGGAATCTGGTGTATGAAAGACTGTTTCAAAGAAAAACACAGCCCCAATCTTACAGTGTGGGTAGAATCCTATGCCCACATGGAGTTTATTACAGGATTGGGGCCTATACGCGCACCTGTTTTCCTTTGTAGGCCAGTCTGGGATGACTGGAGAGCTGCCTGACTTTTTATGTAAAGGCAATGGGGTGAAATTTTGGCCATTTTCTTGAAAATGGGAATTTTTATGAAAATATTGATATTTTCTCAATATTTTACATTTCCTGCATTTTTAAATAACCCCTCCCCCCCTTTTTTTTTTATTCTTCACCATATTAGTTTGTTGTTTTTCAGGTTCTTTTTCTGTTTGATTGCATTATTCTTAATGATTTTCTATTGTGTTCATTATGTATATTGTCAATTTGCATACCTTGACTGTAACATGCACAACAATGGAAAGTCCAGGAGGAAATAATGTCACAAATTGGCAAGGTAGCAGCTCCATGGACCAGCTTAAACAAGATTTGGTCATTGCAAATCTACAGTTTAAAGACCAAACTATGAATGTTCAACTCAAATGTTATTTCCACCCTAATGTATAGATGTGAAGGCTGGAAATCCACCAAAGGCATAGACAGATGTCTAAATACCTTGGACAGAAAATGCCTTAGAAAATTACTAGACATTAAATGGAATGAATTAGTAAGAAATGCTAAGATTCATCAGAGTCCAACATCACCTGCTCTCTAAAGTTATCCAGAACAGAAGTTGGAAAGATCTGAGATGCGTTTTCTCAGGACACTGTTGGAAGACAGGATATTGGGCTAGATGGACCATTGGTCTGACGTAGTATGGCCATTCTTATGTTAAGAATGAAGTGGAGCATTGGGCATCTGGAAGAACATGCAAAAGGGGCCTAGCAAAGACTCCCTCCATCAAGCAGTCCTTAGAGAGAGAGAGAACTTACAGAACATAACAACACAGAAGACATGCAAAGAGCAGCCCAGGTTAGACAGGGATCATAGAATCATAGAATATCAGAATTGGAAGGGACCTCATCTAGTCCAACCCCCTGCTCAAAGCAGGACCAATCCCCAACTTAATCATCCCAGCCAGGCCGTTGTCAAGACTGACCTTAAAAACCTCTAAGGAAGGAGATTCCACTACCTCCCTAGGTAACCCATTCCAGTGCTTCACCACCCTCCTAATGAAAAAGTTTTTCCTAATATCCAACCTGTATATAAATATAAAATCTGGATCGTATCCCAAATTAAATTATTAGAGAATGCAGCGGTGCAAAAGATGTTGTGGAAAGCAGATATAATAAGATACGATGGGCGGGCCACATAGCACTGGTGCTGGGTGGTGAGTCTTGCCTACATGCTCAGGGTTTAACTGATCGCCATATTTGGGGTCAGGAAGGAACTTTCCTCCAGTGCAGATTGGCAAAGGCCCTGGAGGTTTTTCGCCTTCCTCTGCAGCGTGGGGCACGGGTCACTTGCTGGAGGATTCTCTGCACTTCGAGGTCTTTAAACTATGATTTGAGGACTTCAATAACTCAGGCATAGGTTAGGGGTTTGTTACAGGGTGGGTGGGTGAGATTCTGTGGCCTGCGTTGTGCAGGAGGTCAGAGCAGATGATCATAATGGTCCCTTCTGACCTTAAAGTCTATGAGTCTTAAAAAGTCTATGAGCATGGTTCAGGGACAATAGGTGGACCGCAATCATTGCTGAGTGGTACCCGCGAGAACAGAAAAGACCACCTGGTTGGCCTCCAAGAAGATGGAAAGATGACATTGTAAAACATTTCGGAGGAACTTGGAGAAGAAAGGCAAGAATGCAAGAAGAATGGTGGACGTGTTGTGATTGGCACAGTCTTAACGACAGCTGAAGACCAATTGATCCAGGTGATTCAAACTAAACCTCCCGCACTGCAACTTGAGACCATTACTCCTTGTTCTGGCATCTGCTACCACTGAGAACAGTCTAGATCCATCCTCTTTGGAACCCCCTTTCAGGTAGTTGAAAGCAGCTATCAAATCCCCCCTCATTCTTCTCTTCTGCAGACTAAACAATCCCAAGATGGAGCCTGGGTCGTGCCCTGAGCAACCTACAATGGCACGGGCAGGATTTGGCATCACTCTTATTATTTTGCTTTCCCAGATTTGATTTTCTCAAATGTTTCCCATTTGCAACATTTTTGGCTGGAAACTTTTTCCCATTTGTAAACATCTTTGGTTCGAACAATGTCAGTCTCTAAAGTGGCACAAGGACTCCTCATTGTTTTTGCTGATACAGATTAACACGGCTACCACCCTGAAATCTTTGGTTCGGTGCTTTCTTTTTCCATTTTCAAGGTTTAAGTACTATGTTGCATGGCCGAGCTTCATTGGTCAGCTCGGTCACATGACATCATTGTTTCAGGCTGAACATCTTTCAATCTTGAAGACATAGAATCACAGAACTGTAGGGCTGGAAGGGACCTCAAGAGGTCATGTAGCCCCCCTCCCCTCTCCCTCACCCTGCACTGAGCCAGGACCGTATTTACCTCTAGACCATCCTTGACTGTTGTTTGTTTAACCTATTCTTAAAACCCTCCAATGCCTGAGTTTCCACAGCCTCCCTAGCTAACCTGGTTCAGCGCTTAACTACCCTTAGAGTTAGAAAGTTTTTCCTAAAATCTAACCTAAATCTCCCCTGCTGCAAAGTAAGCTGATTTCTGTTTATTGTAACTTCAGTGGCCCTGGAGAGCAACTGATCAACACCCTCTTTGTAACAACCTTTTTCATACCGGAAGACTGGTCTCATGTCCCCCCTCAGCCGTCTCTCCTCTAGACTAAACATGTCCAGTTCTTTCAACCTCTCCTCATCCGGCATGTTTTCTAAATCTCTTCTAAACATTTCTGTCTTGAAATCAAAACGTTGGGTTTGATGTTTTTTGAACTACTCAGAAATTTCAAGGCTGGAAGGGACCGTTCTGGTCGTTTTGCCTGACCTCCTGTATTACACACACCAGAGAGCTTCCTCAAAATAATTCCTAGAGCAGATCTTATAGAAAAACACCCAGGGTTGATTTAAAACTTGTCAGTGATGGTGAATCCACCACGACCCTTGGTAAATTGTTCCAATGACTAATTACACTCACCGTTCAAAGTTTACACCTTATTTCCGGTCTGAATTTGTTTCGCTTCAACTTCCAGCCATTGGATCATGTTAGAACCTTTCTCTGCTAGATTGAAGAGCTTGTTATTCAATATTTCTTCCTCATGTAGATACTTATAGACTGTCATCAAGTCACCCCTTAGCCCTCTCTTTGTTAAATAGATTGAGCTCCTGGAGTCTATCACTACAAGACAGGTTTTCTGATCCTTTAATCATTCTTGTGGCTCTTCTCTGACCCCTCTCCAATTTAGCAACATCCTTCCTGAATTGTGATCACCAGAACTGGACACGGGATTCCAGCAGCGGTCACAGCAGGGCCAAATCCAGAGCTAAAATAACCTCTCGGCTCCTACTCGAGATCCCCCTGTTTATGCCTCCAAGGATCACATTAGCCCTTTAGGCCACAGTGTCGCACTGAGAGTTCATGTACAGCTGATTATCCCCCATGACCCCCGAATCTCTTTCAGAGTCCCTGCTCCCCAGGACAGAGTGCCCCCCCCCATCCTGTAAGTGTGGCCTGCATGCTTTGTTCCTGTTAGACTCAATCATAGCAGTACAAAGCATTAGCACTTTACTAGCATTATCAATTTCTGCAGAAATGTAGCTAACGGGGGGGGGGAATGGATTTGTGTCAATGATGAATAAAGAGAGCCTGAAAGTTGGGGGGGGGGGGAAGGGTTGGCTCAGTGGTTTGACCCAGGGTTGTAAGTTCAGTCCTTGAGGGGGCCACTTAGGGATGTGGGGCAAAATCAGTACTTAGTCCTGCTAGTGAAGGCAGGGGGCTGGACTTGATGACCTTTCAGGGTCCCTTCCAGCTCTATGAGATAGGTATATCTCCATATATTATTATTATTATGTCAATTAGGGCCCAATTCAGCAAAACATCCTTATTCAGCAAAGAACTTGGCTGTGGGTTTAACTTTAACAGTGTGCTCCAGTCCCATTGACTGTAATGGGGCTTAAGGAAGTGGTTAAAGAGAGGCACAGGCATTAAGTTCTTTGCTGAATTGGGGCCTTACAGCGTAAGGAAGAATAATTCTAATCAAAGCCGGCGTCTGTAGGTGAAACTCTCTGGCTTGGGTTATGCGGGAGGTCAGACTTGATGATCAGAACGACACTTACAGACATGCAACGTGTATGAATCACAGACACCTAGCAAGAGACATGCCCTGCCCTGAAGAAACTGGGTGCACGGGATGAAATTCACCCCTGTGTAGAGAACCAGCCCAAAGGCTAGCCACCTCTCTAGTCCTATTTTGCAGGCTATAAGTAGGGCATTGGCCTTTGCGCTGGGCCCTCTGCAGAGATGTGCATTTCCCCCACAGAGGTAGGAAGGCAGGGGAAGGAAACAATAGCTTAAAAATAGCCGCTGTGAAGTCAGAGCTGCCCAGAGTGAGGTTAGAACCGTAGGCTTGAAGGGTTTCTTAAAAAGCGAGTTAATGCCACGCATTGCAGAGATTCTGTGCAGCAGGGGAAGTGCAACACTGGGGCTTGTGATTCTGGGCTTCTCCAAAACAGCCCCAGGTGTCAATTAGAGGAGCCCTGGGATTGCTCTAATTTATGGACAGTCCAGAGCAACTCGGATTATCTGGAGCAGCAGAAATTCTCCTTACAGCTCCCAGACCCACCCCTGCTGGAAACCATCCTGCACTAGGGTTGTTGGGTTTTTTTTCGGGGGGGGGGGCAGTGTAGTTTATGGCTGCCCTGCACTGGGTGAAATTCTCCTCTGATCACTTGCAGCAAAATCCTGCCCCTGTGTGCTGCCGGTGTGGAGTATAGGGGCCGAGGCAGGCTGGGTGCTGAGCTGTGTACTGACAACTGGTTCCAACTGTGGGGGGCTGAGCACTTGACCTAAATAAGACCCACCATGTCCAGATTCCCAGTGCAGGGGCCTACCCCGGACGCCAGCCTTCCCCACCCAGCCAGCGCTCCTCAGCTCTCTAGTAGCAGCTCCATGGACCATTACGGAGGACGCCCGGCGGCAGCATTACAGTTGCACGTACCGGCTTTCCCCGGAAGGACGTGTCAATTACAGTAGCACCCTGAGATGCTGGGTGAGATCAGGGCCCTGTTGGGCTGGGGGCTGCAGGAGCATATAGCCAGAGACAGCCCCCGCTGTCTCAATAACACTAGAGTTAATGTAGTGTCTACAGCTCATCCCCACTCCAGGGACGTGTCTGAGCAGTTCACATTATTCTTGCCAATGCCCTGGTAGCCTGAGTCCATCATGCAACCATCTAGAACGCCACAAGCCCCCAGCTAGAACTTGGTGGGTTGTAATTGGAGAAGTACCATCTAATGCACCATCCAGACTGGCGAGTGGGTGCATGGACTTCCCCTTTCCACCCCAGGCTTCTGCACCGAGAGCCCCGCACACAGAAGTGAGCTGCTACAGAGAGCTGATCAAATGTGTTGCGGCCACCTCCCCAAAAGCCAAAAATTCCCCTGGCACAGACCTGCTCAGGGGCAGCCAGTGAATGCAAGGGGCTCCCCAGCAAAATCCATCTTCGGGTTTAACATGAACTCCCTGGGGAAATAAAAGGCACTTACTGTGGGGCTGAGCTGAAAGGGGCGCCCTGGAGCCAGGAAAGCCAGGGGAGAGGTTCAGATCGGCGTAGACTATCTCCCCAGCCATGGTGCGAGCAGCTAATAACAGCACCTGGCTGTGTTTGCAGGGCAGCCTGATATGCTCCGTACCAACATCAGGAAGTGCCGCCTCTGAGAGCTGAATTCCACTCCTCTCACATGTGACTGCGAAGGGTCCTGTCACAGCCAGGTCTGTCTAGGTCCTGCAGCCTTAAACCAATGCAACTGGCCTTGAAATGTAGAGACTGGGGCAGTCTTGGGGCCAGGGATTTCGGATGCACCGTAGCTTTCAGGTAGCTGTTGTAGGGTCTAGGCATGGGGGCTCAGCTATTGGGCTGGGAATTCGAACTCCTGGCTTCTGACCTGCTGTGGGAATGTGCACAGGTCACTTCTTTTCCCCCGGTGCTTCAGTTTCCCCTCCCGCTTCTTGTCTATTTAGATTGTGAACTCTTTGTCACATGGACTCCCTGTGTGTCTGTGCAGCACCCGGCACAACGGGGCCTTGATCTCAGCTGGGGATCAACTCCCATTGAAAGTAAGTGCTTAAATACCTCTGAAGGTCTGCTCCTAAGTGACTTGTCAAGGTTACACATTAAGTTAGTGGCAGAACATTGTAACCGAGATCTCCTGGGTCCCAGTCCAGTGCATTAACCAGGAGACATCTTCAGTTCTCTTTTTAACACCACGTGAGGACATTGGTTCAGCCTGGGAATGATTTACCCAGTGCCGCTGTTGAGCCTGGCATTGTGCTGGTGAAAGGTTTTCTGTGATGTAGCATTAGAACAGATCAATATCACTAACATGGTTCACAGAGTTCAGCAGAGAGTCTAACGGAAGAACAAACTAACCGGACTAGTTATTGACTGAAGTCTTGGACGATGTATTTTGCAAGTGTGGCCTGAGCACACATCGGAAAATATTACTCTCATACCACAACCGGTCAGCCGAGAAAGTATTCTTGTTAATACTTGTTCACAGTCGAATGACAGTGGTTAACAAGTATTAACAGGGCTCTTTGGCCGGATCGCCACCTGCAGTGAATTCACCCTATTTCCGTTGGAATCAATAGGGCCAGAGAGCCCCTGCTAGTGCAAAGTCATTTTTTACAATGTGCAAAGTAACACACATTGGGAGAACAAATCCCAACTACACAGACACAGTGATGGGGTCTAAATTGGCTGTTGCCACCCAAGCAAGAGATCTTGGAGTCACCATGGCTTGTTCTCTGAAAACGTCCACTCAATATGCAACAGCCGTAAAAGGGTAATAGTATGTTAGGAAAGGGATAGAAAATAAGACAGAAAATATCATAATGCACCTGTATAAACCCGTCATGCACCCACACTTTGAATACTGTGTGAAGTTCTAGTCGCCCCATCTCAAGAAGGAGATAGTGGAACTGGAAAAGGTTCAGAGAAGGGCATCAAAGATGATCAAGGGGATGGACCGGCTTCCGTACAAGGAGAGACTAAAAAGATTAGGGCTTCTCAGCTTAGAAAAGAGAGGGAGGATATGATTGAGGTCTCTAAAAACATGGATGGTGTGGAAAAAATGAATAGCGAAGTGTTATTTACCCTTTCCCACAACACAAAAACCACGGCTCACCTGGTGAAATGAATAGGCTGCAGTTTTAATACAAACAAGAGGAAATACTTTTTCACACAGCACACATTGAACCTGTGGAACTCAATGCCAGGGGATATTGTGGTGGCCAAAAGTGTAACTGGGTTCTAAAAAAGAACTGGGTAAGTCCCTGGAGGATAGGTCGATCAGTAGCTATTAGCCAAGGTGGGCAGGGATGCAACCCCATGCTTGAAGTGACCCTAAACTTCTGACTGCCAGAAGCCAGGAAAGGCAGATGGGGTGAATCTCTCCAAAACTGTCCTGTTCGGTACATGTCTCCTGAATCTCTGGTACTGGCCGGTGTCAGAGAGAGGATACTGAGCTAGATGGACCAGTTCTCTGACCCAGTCTGGCCTTTCCTATGTAAATTGTCTGTAGCTCCATTGGTGCCAGTGGGGCCAGATGCCCATTGTGTATCTGAACTAATTCACTGAGCTCCCCAGGGCAGTGCCGGCTTATACTAGCTGAGGGTATGGCCCATCGCACGTCAGAGAAGACTCGGTGGCTACATGTGCTAACCACATCCCTTTTCCACTGAGGGAAGCGTGTCCTCTTACATGACATGGCTGTTTCTCATGGTTTCACGCCACCCTTTGGTGTGTTCGGTATAAAGGGGATGTGAGGGGACAGGAAAAGGGACGTGCAGATTTGAACTGACCATTCTCGCTCGAGCTCTCCCATCCCTCGGAGACACGAATCGACGCAGTGGAAAACTCAGCAAGGCGAGAAATAACCCAGAGAGAGGCTCTGCGGTGGAAGGACACAATTTAACGGGAAGGCCACTGGGTGATGTAGAGGCTGAAGTAAAGAGCTCTTTAAGGGGGGGGCTGTCAGATATCAGTGCCCCACTGATGCTAAACACAGCTGCGTGTCATGTTTAGGAATGGGTTAGTATCTCTTTAAATAGTTTGTGAACCCTCTAATGACGCTCACCGTGTTGTACCCTTTTATTGACTCACGTTACTGTAACGTCACTTCTAGCCTGTGCCACACTTACTCTCCCAACGCCCCTGTGGGGCAGGGAAGTCCTGGTCACCCCGTTTTATAGCTGGGGAACAAAGACTGAAACGAAGGACCAGATTTTAAAAGGTATTTAAGCACCCACAACTGCAGATAGGGCCCCTAGTGGCATTTTGAAAGCACGCAGGGCCCTGGTTCACAGAAGGTCTTCGGCGTTTCAGTGCTGAGCATCATAACACCTGTATGTGCCTGAGGGAACCCCGACTTCGGCGGGCTCAGGATGTCTGGAACTGGGGTGAAATAGGAGGGGGGGAGGCACCAGTAAAGGAGGTACAGAGGCCCCAAATTTATTTTGATGGGCCTGTCACCTTAGAACCTTTGTGAACTCCACCCCTAGGGGCTACTGGGGACGTTTTCTGGTCGGTGATATATGGGATGTCAGACTAGATCAGTGGGCTCCAAACTGTGGGGCATGCCCCCCCCAGGGGGGCGAGGAGGAATGTCCAGGGGGATGTGGCAGGGCCTGGGCCAGCCCCCATGGGGAGGGCAGGGAGGGAGCAACACCTGGCCCCACTCTGCCCCCAGCTCCGCTTTGGTCCCGCCCCCAGGCTTAGCTGCAGTAAAGAGCCCTTTAAGGGTGGGGCAGTCAGATATCAGTGCCCCACTGATGCTAACCACAGCTGTGTGTCATGTTTAGGAATGGGTTAGTATCTCTTTAAATAGTTTGTGAACCCTCTAATGACGCTCACGGTGTTGTACCCTTTTATTGACCCGTTACTGTAACGTCACTTCTAGCCTGTGCCACACTTACTCTCACAACGCCAGTTCCATTCCCGACCCCCGTTCCTGGCTCCCCACTCTCGGCCATGGCTTGGCTGCCGGTCCCCAGCCCCTGCTCTCGGCCACCAGCCCCAGCTGCGGCTTTGCTCCCGGCCCCGGACCAGCCGTGACTCTGCTCCCAGCCCGGGTGGGGGCCCAGACATATTCCATTACTGGTACCGGGGGGCGGGGGGAGGGCATGAGAGGAAAAGTTTGGGTACCACTGAACTCAATGATCACAATGGTCCCTTCCGGCCTTGGAATTGTATGAATCAGTTGCTTTTTATGCCATGCTCAATGACGTAGCTAGTGCATCACTTCAACATCAGAGTGTCTGTGGCAGCTGCTAGCACCCCCCCCCCCCCCCGCCAGCACACAAAGATGATGATAGGTGCCTAGTGGGGTTTTCAAAAGCCCCGGGGGGTGGGGTTCACAAAGGTACCGAGGAGAGATGAACGTGAGAACTAGTCATGAGAGAACTGGATTTGAACCGGTTCTGGGGCCACACAGCTCACTGGAAGAGAGGTCAGATAATGGTGTGCTTCCACACATGGATTATTTGTAACAGCTACCAGGTTTCAGCCCACGAATAACCAGAAGTACACATTTCTGTAGCCACCGGGCCACGATGCAGCCTCGGATCGCGTTCTAGTTCTAGTTCGAAACCCCCTGACTAAACTCATCTGGGATGCTGATCTTGCTCCGGAATCTGGGTGACTCCTAATAGCAACAATGATGTTCCGCTTAATGAAGTTTCAGAAGTGGTGTGATGAAGCAAACGGCTAGCCAGCACGGAAGGGGTAAAGGAGAGACTTTGGGCCCAGCTAGCCCTGGTCTGTTATACCTGCAGCCAATGCCAGGCCTGGAGAGGGGAGAAAAGGAGGGATCCTGGCCCATTTCGGGGCTGGCTGGTGAAGAGGCAGGAGCTGGCTGCCTCCCTACCTGAGGGGGAGGAGCACTCGCCTGCCCACTAAGGCCGCCAACAAGGAATAAGCACCGTCTCCCCAGTCGAGGGAGACTGTGAAGGGGACCTAAGAGCCTCCAGTCACTGAGGGAGCGAACCCCAGAGACAGTGTGGGGCTTGCCCTCACCAACGTACGGCTGCCCTGCCCAAAGGAGCCTGAAGGACCTCAGAAAGGTCCCGCCCAAGGCCGAAGAGGGGATTCAACGTGAAGCAACCCACCCAGCAAACAGGACTAGAGGGGCCACGCCCCAAACTGAACAGACATTGGTAGCAAGTAGCCCAGGGCAGCAGATTTTGACTCCCTACTGAGAGGGCCTTGAGGGGACTCCGTGGCGAGGGTGGGCCTGGGTCTCCCTATCGCCCCCCGGCCTTAAAGACTGAGGTTCCTCAACCAAGCAGGGGGGGCTGAGAGCCACAAGCCCCAACCACTAGGCCACCTGGCTCTCCAAGCCAGCTGTTACACATCGGTGCCATAAATAAATCCAACAGAAAGTCGGCTGGTGACAGAAGAAGAAGTGATACTTGCAGTCAAAACAGTCACGAAATGATAAAGGATCTGGCCTTGCTAGTATTTCATCAGAACTGCTAAAGAGGGGAGGTCCGGATTTCATTCACTGGATTCACAGAGTCATTTAAAATGTTTGGGAAACAAGTCGCTTTCCAGAAGATTGGGGAAAGGACGGCATTATCCCGTTTTTTACAAACGGGAGTGTGACCAAATTGCTCAAATCACATCACGCTGCTGTCAGTCCCTGCGAAGGGACTGTTTATGAACATACTCCTGAACCAACTGAAATATTGTCTCATCCCTAAAATGAACGACAATCAGTGTGGCTTCACTACAGGTTAATTTGCAATCCATGCTGTATAGGCCTTGTGGAATATTATTAAAAATGACTAGAGCTACAAAGGGAAATTAGCACCACATTTATAGACTCTTGTACCAGTGCTTTGATTGGCACTGTGGTTACTGTTACATCAGTATAATTTAGTGTCCCTAGTGAGGAATTTTACTGGGGTACCTTTAAGTTGTGTGAGTGTCAACGATTGTATTACAGACTGGTTTTCCGTAGAATCAGGAGTACACCAGGGATGCATTCTCTTGCCTACATTATTTCACGTTCTAATAGATTATCTGATGACAAAGCTGATGGATGCCAAAGTAGGAGATGTGAAATATGAAGATTAATCATTAAAGGATTTTGAGTATTCAGAGGATATTGCCTTATTTGGAGAGACAACAGCTAATGGTCGAAGAACTGCAGACTGTATGGGACATAAACTCAGTGGTGATCAAACTAAAGGTATGCCCGCCTCCTAGAAATGGAAACAGATGACCTGCCAACACCGCAGGTAGATTGCAATGATATCAAATGGGTGAATAGCTTTATTTCTCTAGGAAAAAAAAGGAGGAGTACTTGTGACACCTTAGAGACCAACAAATTTATTTGAGCATAAGCTTTCATGGGCTAAAACCCACTTCATCGGATGCATGCAGTGGAAAATACAAGTAGGAATATATATATATATATACACACAGAGAACATGAAACAATGGGTGTTGCCATACCAACTCTAACAAACCAATCAATTAAGGTGGGCTATTATCAGCAGAATAGGTTCCTGGGTTAGTGTTTTTGTTGTAAGCAACAGAGAATCCTGTGGCACCTTTAAGACTAACAGATGTGTTGGAGCATAAGCTTTTGTGGGTGAATATTCACCCACGAAAGCTTATGCTCCAACACATCTGTTAATCTTAAAGGTGCTACAGGACTCTCTGTTGCTTTTTACAGATGCAGACTAACAGGGCTACCCCTCTGATACCTGTTTTTGTTGTGTGGTGTGTGGTTGCTGGTGAGTATTTGCTTCAGGTTGGGGGGCTGTCTGTAAGCGAGGTAGTCCCTCGGTAGTCAGTTGGCACTGAGTCCTGCATCGATGGACCTTCAGTATCTTCAAAGGGTGGTGGGATAGCTGTGTGATAACTCAGGGGAACATTCAATACAGTGGCGATGACAACCCGGTTCGATGGAGCAGAAACATGGCTGTTAAAAACAGCTGAGGAGAGAGAATGAAACAGTTTTCAATGTCAAAAATTACGGCGTATTCTTAACATCCGTTGGCTTGAGTTCTGTCACAAATGAGGAGATACTTGGACATTTGTAGCTTACACCGGTTGAGAATAAGACAGTTGCAATGGTGGGATCGTGTCCACCATGCAAAAGAATGTACGCATCTACAGAAGGTTTATGGAGCGGAGGTTGAAGGAAATAGACCATGCGGTCGGCCATGAATGATGTTGGAAGACACAATTTTGAGGGCTGTAAGAAGGCTAAAACCTCCCGTACTGACTCTTGACGAAAGAAGGAGACTTGCAAGTGGCCATTAATCTAGAATGGATTTCCATCTCAGCACCATGGCTGCATTTATAGCCATCTGAGTCTGGACTCTGCTTCTGCAGCACCCGGCACAACGGGGCCTGATCTCAGCTGGGGCAGGAACTGTCTCTCCCTGTGTGTCTGTGCAGCGCCCGGCACAACGGGGCCTGATCTCAGCTGGGGCAGGGACTGTCTCTCCCTGTGTGTCGGTGCAGCACCCGGCACAACGGGGCCTGATCTCAGCTGGGGCAGGGACTGTCTCTCCCTGTGTGTCTGTGCAGCGCCCGGCACAACGGGGCCCTGATCTCAGCTGGGGCAGGGACTGTCTCTCCCTGTGTGTCGGTGCAGCACCCGGCACAACGGGGCCTGATCTCAGCTGGGGCAGGGACTGTCTCTCCCTGTGTGTCTGTGCAGTGCCCGGCACAACGGGCCCTGATCTCAGCTGGGGCAGTGACTGTCTCTCCCTGTGTGCCTATGCAGCACCCAGCACAACGGGGCCCTGATCTCAGCTGGGGCAGGGACTGTCTCTCCCTGTGTGTCTGTGCAGCGCCCGGCACAACGGGGCCCTGATGTCAGCTGGGGCAGGGACTGTCTCTCGCTGTGTGTCTGTGCAGCGCCCGGCACAACGGGGCCCTGATCTCAGCTGGGGCAGGGACTGTCTCTCCCTGTGTGTCTGGGCAGCGCCTGGCACAACGGGGCCCTGATCTCAGCTGGGGCAGGGACTGTCTCTCGCTGTGTGTGAAGGGGGTTGTTTAAGTGGGCAAAAGTGGAAGGTTTTCTTTGGCAGGACACAAAATTAAGTGTGGACACAGGCTGTGCCAACAGAAGGAAAGTTTTGCCAGATAAACTTTTTAGGGTAGACCATGCCAAAGAAGGACATTTAAATCTGCAGAGATGACTGGATGGAAGCAGAAATCTGTGGAGATAGAGGGAGAGAAAATGTGCAGGGACAGGTGAATAAAGGGAAGGAGAGAAAGATCCCGCAGGGGTGGCTAGAAAGACATCTGTTGAGGTGGCTGGATGGAAACAGAGACAATTGCAGAGATGGGTGGATGGATCCATGTGGGGTCAGGCTGGGTGGATGGATGGAGCTCGGCAGGGTTGGACACGCAGAGCTGCCTGGTGTGTTTTCTCCTACAAGGAAGGAGTGAGGTTTCAATGCCCTGTTGTGCTTGAGGAGCTACCAGTGTCACCCTTCTGCCTGGGGAAGTTGGCAGCAACAAGGGCTGGGTTCAATATCTAATGGTTCTTCATAACCCTACAAAACAGAACCAGCTCCAGCCCCCACCCAATATTCTGCAATAACTTACCACACCCCCGGGTGCCTCTAGAAGGCAGAACTTCCCCTTTCCCAAGCACAGAGTCTGCGTATACGAAATGAGAACGTTTATGAAAAGGGAACCAAGCGTTCATTTTGAAAAACACGGCAACCGCATGCCAAGACCTGCCACTATAAGCAAACCCCAGAGTACGCTGGGCAGTGGCCTTCACCTCAGTGGTTCACCTGGCAGCGTGAGAGCCCGACTCACAGATGATCCTTTAATGCGCCGCTCCCCTCTCCCTCCATCGCATCCCACGATCAGTCGCTGGCCTTGGCCAGGGAAGGCCCAGAGTTCGGACAGGGCCACCTCCCTCCCCCACCTCCCTCCCCCACCTCCTGCTGCTGCAACCGGACTCACAGTTGCCCTGTTCACTCTGCATTAGCTGCTCGCTGCCAGGCCACTGTTCACTCCGCCGCCCCCGGCCGCTGTGACATCATCGACCCCAGGGCCGTGGCTTTCTCCACTGCCACCCGCCACTCTACGGTGCTCTCTGCGATGTCATGTCTTGAGTCCCACCGCTTCACCTGGCTCTCGGGAATCTCAGCCGTTAGCCGGGCACCTCACCATTCGCGCAGGCTGGGTTGTGCCTTTCACTGCCCCACAGCAGGTCTAAGGCTTAGCACCTCGACCTGTTTATCGGTGATTTCAGCGCCAGCGAGCACTGAACGCAACCAAAGAGTCTCCACTGAGTCTTATCCGCGCTGTCCTTAAACAGTGGGGAGGGGACGGGTCAAAGGGCATCAAGGACTCTTAGGCCAGGTCTACACTGCAGACCTACATTGGCATAAGCGCCAGCTCCATGGGTGCTCCAGCCATGGAGAACCCATGGAGAAAAATTAGCGGATGATTAGCACCCACCGGCAGCCAAGCTCCCCTCTCTTCCCCACACTCCTGCCTGCTGGCAACCCCTGCCAATCAACTCCTCCCCCGCCCTCCCCATGCATCCTGCATGCCACAGAACAGCTGTTCTGGTGTGAAGGCCACTCGGGGAGGGAGGGGAGGAGCAGGGATGGGGCACGCTTGGAGGAGGGGCAGAAAGAGGTGGGGAAGAGGCAGGGCAGGGATGGAGCCTTGGGAGAAGGGCTGGAGTTGGGGGTGGGTTTTGGGAGTGGGGAGGGGGCAGGGCTTGGGGCTGAACAGGGGTTGAGCACCTCGGGGCAGTGCTTCTATATCATGATGCCAACTTTTCCCAACCTAGCACTAAAAATTTCCCAAATCTGGTGAAAAATTCCCAGTTTTTTCCAGTGCTTCTCTATCCTGGGAAATTTCCTCAAACCTGGGAATTTGTGAGTAAAATGTTTCAACTTGGGAAATTGGGAATTGTCATTCAAAACATTTTACTCACAAATTCCCAGATTTGGGGAAATTTCCCAGGATAGAGAAGCACTGCCCCGGGGGAAAATTAGAAGCGGGCACCTGTGTATATGGGTATCACTAATGGGTGTAAAAAATCCCCTCCACCACAAGCAATGTACTCCCCCCCGCCCGGGTAGACAGCGCTATGTCAAAGAGAGAATTTATCCTTCTGACTCTCAGGGATTTGAGAGCTCTTTGGCATAGAAGTATTTTCATTAAAGCGCTACAGCCAGACTGGTATATATAAACACAAGCCCTTCCACAAAGCCCCACGCCACCAATTAGAAACACCCCCCGCGCGCACCCCCCACCCCCTCTCTCTCTCTGCTGTCACTGGGGTTTGCCGTTCCTATCCCCGGCTTAGCGAGGTCTAGCTGAGGATGACCTCCTCATTCTGGGCAGACTAAGCACAGTTCTGCTGCCCTTTACTCACACAAGCAGGAAAACCACCTGTCATTACCCCTGCACTCCACACTAAAGGGGTTCATAACCCAGCACCAGCCAGAATCGATCACTTTGGGACCCAGCTGCATCTGCCGAATACCTGGGCAGAGTGGTTTCAGGGTAGCAGCCGTGTTAGTCTGTATCCTCAAAAAGAACAGGAGTACTTGTGGCACCTTAGAGACTAACAAATTTATTAGAGCATAAGCTTCGTGGGCTACAACCCACTTCTTCGGATGCATATAGCATGAGTGGGTGTGTCTATGCAAATACCATCCGGTGCTGAGGTCTCCCCCCCCCCTCCCCAGTTCATCTCTAGATGTCAGGGGAGAGCTCGTTCAGACCCGGGAAATCCCCCAGGCCCTGTTGAATGACCCTGTCCCTCAGCTGCTCGCTCACTCCAGGCACAGCCTGTAACTCTCGGCGGTGGGGGGCTGGGAGTGGGGGTCGGGGCGGCTCTGCCGAGGCGATTCAGCCAGAGAACACAAGTCACTTAGTGGCAGGTAACCTCTGGCTTCCCAGGGACTGCCAGGCTGGATCGTCGCCTGGTCCAGGATCCTGTCTCCGCCGGTGGGCAGCGCCAGCTGCTTCCGAGGACGGGGCCGTAACCCTGCAGCTATGGGATCGTCTCCCCTGGGGAATGTTCTCTCCGAGCTCGCGGGGCACCTCAGGGAGTTAAGAGAGCCCGGCTATTGCCAACGCTCAGCACACTCTGCATCGCTTTTAGGGGTGTGAATGGCACAGCATGGACACACACTGCCCCCTACTGCCGGGAGAGGGGAACTTTCCAGGTTGATTTCTACCAGCTGGGCTTGCTGAGTCTGGGGTAGCTCTTCGAGCCTGCTGGACTTCGTTCCACAGCCCGTCCAGCCCCCAAGGGTGCGTCTACACTGCAAAAAAAACCAAATGTGTGGTAGCAAGTCTCCAGCTCACACGACAGGGCTAAAAGTAGCTGTGCAGACATTCCCGCTTGGGCTGGAGCTCAGGGTCTAAGAGCCACCCCCCAGCTGGGTTTCAGCGCTTGAGCAAGAACATCTAGGTGGCTATTTTTTAGTCCTGTAGCACAAGTCCCGCAAACCTCAGTCTGTAGGCCCAGGTTCTGAGACTCACGTAGGGTGATCAGACAGCAAGTGTGAAAAATCGGGACGGGGGTGGGGGGTAATAGGAGCCTATATAAGAAAAAGACCCCAAAATCGGGACTGCCCCTATAAAATCAGGACATCTCACGGGTGCAGGTTTTGCAGGTTTTTTTGCACTGCAAACGTACCCCAAGAAACCTCTGTCTTCTGCACAATGAGATGCAGATAAAGCTGGGCAAATAATGGGTTTCTTTTGGTACGTTGGCCACTCTGAAAAATAATACCAACATTTATTTTGGGTTGAACCGAACAATGAAACTCTTTGAAAGTTTTGGTGAATCAAAAAATTGGAAAAAAAATTAATCTGGGGTCGAATTAAACATTTTGTTGGATCCAAAATGAACCGTGGTGTTTTTCTTTTGAGCATTTTAAGCATTTGATCAATAAAATGAAAGGAAGTTTTTGAAACTACAAGTCTCTTTGAACCAAAAGAATCAAAACATTTTGTTGAAAAAGGGTCAAAAAATGAAACATTTTGACTTTTTTGGAGTTAGTTTTGGTTTGTTATTTTTATGGAGACAATTTGGCAAAACCGAGATGAATTTGCCAAATATTCTGGTGTCGCCGGATCTGCATTTATCACATGGGAAAAAAAGCTTTGAGTGAAAAATGTCACCCAGCTGTATATACGGAACCTGTGTTTCAGACAGCTCTATTGTGGCAGAGATGTGGTGTTGACCTTTTAGCTGTTCTGGGCCCAATTTGTTAAGTGCGTTGGGAGATCTTAGGCTTGATGTGATATTCTCTAGGGAACCAGTGCAGAGAGCGGAGGATGGGAATCCCCATTGCTAAGCACACGTGATGTCGGGCTTTCAAATCTCATTATACTCTCCTGTGGGAGCTGGCTTCATGCTCAGATTGATTGCACTGCTATAGTACGGATGGAAGGTACCCAGAGCACATACTGATGCAGCCAGTAATCAATATAGTCAACCCCAAGTGTTTAAATATCATAGATCAGGTCCCCGAATAATTAAATTGGCTTCAAAATTATGAGGGGTTTTTAAAAATAAATTGTAGAGGGTACTTTTATTTGACTTATGGTTTCTGAGCATTTAGGGCCCACTCTGGTCATGTTTTCAAGCTGTCCTATGGAACTAAAAAGGCAAGGAATTTGCTTTATAAAAGGAATGCTTAGATTCTTATGTAATCACATGACTCCAGGAGCTGGCGCTTTAAGAAAAGCACCAAATCTTGTGAGGCTTGTGATAGAATTGTGAGAGTTGGCAACACTGACAATGATTTAATTTAATTCTTACACATACAACTTTAGCTTGCAGCTAGAGCTAGCAGGAAATCTTTCCTCTCCTGGGGGAAAATTCCCAGGAAACTGGAGGGAAAAATAATTTTTGTCAAAATGTTCAAGGGGGGAAAAAATGATGTTTTGTGAAAAACAGGAAAAAAACACCATGTTTTGTTTTCAGGTTGGCAACAGAAACCTGCTTTTTATCTGATATTGATTCCCCCCCCCCTAAAAAACTGCTGTAAACCAAAGGAAAACAAAATCAGCTGAAAATTGAGGCATGTTCAGGTTTGGGCCCAAATTTGCTCTTCAGGGAAAAGTCAAAACTTTTCAGGGAAACCAGAAAATGTCCATTAAAAAAACCCAAACCCTCATTTAACTGAACATCTAAATTTCCATCAGAAAATTCTGCTGGTTAAAAGTCAACCTGCCCTAGGGCTGAAGGAAGCACGTTGCAAAATACCCTGCCAGTGTCAGCTGGGGAAAGCAAGTTCATTAGCAGTGAAATGACTCAACTCCCTCTATGCTGCATCTGCTCCCTCTTCAACTTCTCTTCTACCACCAGCCACAGCATCTCATTCTGGGCAACCAACCAGCTGTATGACTCATGAGGTGTTTGTTTGGGGAGGTCTGAGCAGAAAAGAGGAGGAGCTGCATGTATCAGGGACTCAGTTATTGGATCATACAGAACACGGGCATTGAACGGGGCTGTCTCTACATTCATCTCTCTGCAGTTAGCTGCCACCCTGACTCAGTGCGTTCTGTTCATTTTCTGCGGGAGGAAGTTTGCAGGGGATGGAGTCTCAGCGGATTACAAGTGATTTGCAAGGTCACCGGTGGAAGTAGGACAGAGAGCGATGGGCTCAGAGGCCAAAGGACATTGGGGAGCATCAGAGATTGGAATCGGAGTTTAAAAGCCTCCCACTGGTGGGATGCTCGGGGGAAGATTCAGCGGGCACTGAAGTAAGAGAATCTCTGGGTGTGTCTTCAGGGCCATGCTCAGGGTGTCAGAGCGTAGGTCCCCACAGTGGGAAGTCCCGTAAGAAGAGGGGTGGGGAAAAGGGGTCCGGCCAAGACAGCACAGTGGCAGCCGGAGTACTGTGTCCAGTTTTGGTCACCGATGTATAGAAAGGATGTAGAGAAATTGGAAGGGATCCAGAGGCGAGCGACAAAGATGACCCAAGGGATGGAACGCAAGCCCTGTGAGCAAAGGCTGAAGGAACTGGGTATGTTTAGTCTGGAAAAGAGGAGATAAAGGGGCATATGACTGCAGTCTTCAAATACTTGAAAGGTTGCCATAAAAAAGAGAGAGAAAAGTTGCTCTGTCTTGCCATAGAGGCAGAACAAGAGGCAATGGGTTCAAACAACAGCATGGCAGGTTTAGATTAAACCTCAGGAAACGCTTCCTAACTGGAAGAACAGCAGAGCAATGGAACAGATGCCTTGGGAGATGGTGGAAGCTCCTTCACCAGAGGTCTTCGAAAAGAGGCTGGAGCCATCTGTCTTGGGTAGTTTAGACACAACAAATCCTGCATCTTGGCAGAGGGTTAGAGTGGATGACCCTTGTGGTCCCGTCTAACCCTATGGTTCAATGAATCCAGACCTCTCCTCTGAATGGGTTTGACACCTCCGAGCTGGAGGGAGAGGATCTAGCCAGCAGAGGTCGCTGCTTCACTCAATTCAGAGAGCTGCACAATGAGATTGTGCTACAACAAACAGAGACAGGGAATGCTGTGGATGGAGGGGAGGGGTGGCAGTGAGGTGGTGTGGGGCAGAGTGGGGCAAATGCACATGGGATGGAAGGAGGATGGTGCAGAAAGGCTCTCGCGAGACCACAGACATAAGTCAAAGCTCTGTCTGGCACAGCTGCAAGGAGCTGCTGGATTATTGAGCATTAGCCTGCTAAACCCAGGGTTGTGAGTTCAATCCTTGAGGGGGCCACTTGGGGATCTGGGGCAAAATCAGTACTTGGTCCTGCCTAGTGAAGGCAGGGGGCTGGACTCGATGACCTTTCAAGCTCCCTTCCAGTTCTAGGAGATGGGATATCTCCATTATCCCTGGGAGACGGGACCCTGGAAGGACATGACACTGGGAAAGAGGTGCCCATGGGAACAGTTCCCTTTTCCCGTCTAACCGCCTGCCTTGGGGGGCTGGGTGAGCAGCGGCTGCGCTGATCTTCTGTTGTAAGCTGACGTCCAGGTGCTCAGGGCGTTGGCTCCCCCTATCTCTGCCAGTCACAGTAAGGATTCATCCACTGCTTACTGGGAATGGGTGGGGTTCATAGACACCCCACAGGGCTGGAGCCGGGGGCTTCTCTACACTGCTGGCATCTGGCCTTGTGCTGTACTGAGCTCCCCACTAGGCACACCCTTCTGAGGTGAACGGTTACTACCAGCTGTAGCACCTGGAGACCACAACTGAGATCAGGGCCCCGTTGTGCTGGGCGCTGCACAGACACACAGCGAGAGACAGGCCCTGCCCCAGCTGAGATCAGGGCCCCATTGTGCCGGGCGCTGCACAGACACACAGCGAGAGACAGTCCCTGCCCCAGCTGAGATCAGGGCCCTGTTGTGCCGGGCGCTGCACAGACACACAGGGAGAGACAGTCCCTGCCCCAGCTGAGATCAGGGCCCCGTTGTGCCGGGCACTGCACAGACACACAGGGAGAGACAGGCCCTGCCCCAGCTGAGATCAGGGCCCCGTTGTGCTGGGTGCTGCACAGACACACAGGGAGAGACAGTCCCTGCCCCAGCTGAGATCAGGGCCCCGTTGTGCCGGGCACTGCACAGACACACAGGGAGAGACAGGCCCTGCCCCAGCTGAGATCAGGGCCCCGTTGTGCTGGGTGCTGCACAGACACACAGGGAGAGACAGACCCTGCCCCAGCTGAGATCAGGGCCCCGTTGTGCCGGGTGCTGCACAGACACACAGGGAGAGACAGACCCTGCCCCAGCTGAGATCAGGGCCCCGTTGTGCCGGGCACTGCACAGACACAGGAAGAGGCAATCCTCCCTGCCCCTTAGAGTCGGGTGACCTGAGCTGTGGAGACGTTATGACTTGGCCAAGCTCACACCGGGAGTCAGTGGCAGAGTCAGGAATTAAATCTAAATTTTCCAGGTACCATGGCAACGCCTGGAGCGCTGAGCCAGCCCTTCACAACATGGCTGCCCCTGGCCAAAACTGCTCAACGCATCCAGAGACTTTGGCTTTGTTCTGGGATCAGGGTTGTGCTGGTTTCACAAAAGGTGCATTTTTAAATCCATTTAGTTAAACTGGTGCGAAACCCAGCCTGACTCCCCGTGTTCCCACGGCAGGGAAATGAAACTAATTGTTCCCCTTTTTGTAACCAAAGCAAGTGGTGTTAAAAGCCTCCGCATCTTAACTGAGACATGCTCCGTGTCTGCTCCCTCCCCCAGCTAGTCTATCATTCCTCACTAGAAGAATTGCTAATGCGGATTTTCATAACAATAATTGTCCCTCTTCTTGTTCCCAGGCTTTAATGAGCAATGACATAACTCACAACATTAATATTTAAGGGATCATCTCGCTTAGTGCCCTGGCAGATAAGTTTGTATGATTGTTTCAGGCTGTCTGCAGACTCAGGCAGAAGTCACAGCACCCGTTATACTCGGGGCAGTTCCTATGGGAATTGCTGGACTGGATCAGATCAGATCCAAGATCCATCTAACCTGCCATCTACTGCCTCTGGCCAGTAACTGATGCTTCAAAGGCAAATGTAAGTGCAACAGGAGATGTGGGTTAATCTGACCCCATATTAGGGCATACCTTGGTCTCTAATAGTTAGAGATTGAGCTATGCCCTGAACCAGGAGGTTCCCTGCCACAATTTGTTAGCATGAACTATTGTAACTCTGGGAGCTCTTTCTATGCCTAAAAGGGTCCAATCCTTTTTGAATGTTGCAAAGTTCCTACATCTTCCTGTGGCAATGAGTTCCACAGTCTAATTATGTAAAATTACATGTAACTCAGCCTAGATCCACTGCAGTCACTTAATCCCAGCTAGTAATCTAGCCTGGATGGAGGAAAACTGGTTATGTTCTCCTTCAGACCAGCTGGGTGTCTGGGATGGAGGTGTGGCCACACCAGTTGGAGACCTGTCCCCATTGACTCCAATGGAGCGACACTGACACACACCAGCTGGGATCTGGTGTTTGTCGTCCTGTTGCACTCAGTGACCTGTGGGGAGCTAATTAAGTATTTTAGGAAAAAGTGTGAGGGGCCAGCAGCAAGAGCTGGTGGCCGCATTCTGTGGCCACCAAAAATGTTGTCCTGAGAACCCCTGTGCTAGACCAGGCTGCCTCTAATGCAGTGCCCCCGGATCAGGTTAGCCCTTTTGCCACAGCAGCTGGGAGCTCATTTGTGGCTTTCGGGTTCCCTCTGTTCCGTGGCCTTGTGAGGGTTAATTCCCACATGCAAAAATAACTGGGCTGGTTAGAGTGAAGGTTGCCAAAGGACCCAGCATAGAATCATCGAACTGGAAAGGACTTAGTGAGGTCACCTAGTCCAGCCCCCTGCACTCAAGGCAGGAATAAGTATTTTCTAGCCCATGGTGTTTGTCCAACGTGCTCTTAAAAATCTCCAGTGCTGGAGACTGCACAACCTCCCTAGTAGGGTGACCAGACAGCAATTGTGAAAAATCAGGACAGGGGTGGGGGGTCATAGGAGCCCATATACAAAAAAGCCCCAGATATCGGGACTGTCCCTATAAAATCAGGACATATGGTCACCCTACCCCCTAGGCAATTTGTTCCAGTGCTTAGCAGCATCCCAGAAGGGCTAGCGGAGACAAGCAAGATCATACAGAGTTAATCATCAACTCTAGGGTTACCATACGTCCGGTTTTTCCCGGACATGTCCGGCTTTTCGGCAATCAAACCCCCGTCCGGGGGGAATTGCCAAAAAGCCAAACATGTCCGGGAAAATACTGGCTGGGCACTTCCCCTCCCGCGGCAGCTCTGCTCCTCCCCTGACTCTTCGGCTCTGTTTAAGAGCCGAGCTGCCCGAGCGCTATGGGCTTCGGGCAGCCCCCTTGCCTCAGGACCCCAGCCGCCGGCCGGGCACTTCCCCTGCCGGGTTCCAGCTGCTCTGCTCCGGCGGCGCAGGGTCCGGAGGCAAGGGGGCTGCCCGAAGCTCGAGCGCTACCGGCTTCGCGGTTTGCTGGGCAGCCTCCAGACCCTGCGCCCCCAGCTGGGCGCTTCCCCTCCCGGCCTCCACCTGCGCTGGGGAAGCGCCGGCCGGGGGCGCAAGGTCTGGGGGCTGCCTGGGAAACCCTGAAGCCGGTAGCGCTCAGGCAGCCCTTTTCATGTGGCTGGGAGGGAGGAGGGGGAGTTAGGGCGGGGATTTTGGGGAAGGGGCGGGGAAGGGGCAGAGTTGGGGTGGGGAAGGGGCGGAGTTGGAGCGGGGCTGGGGTGGGAAAGGGGCGGGGCCAGGGCCCGGTCGAGCGTCCTCTTTTTTATTTTTTTAAATATGGTAACCCTATCAACTCTGTCCCTTCATCATTCCCCCTTCTCCTCCTCACTGACCCCCTTCTGCCATTTCCGTTCTGATTGGCATCCTGAACAGCCAATGGGAGAAGGAGTGGGAGGGCTTAGGAAATAAAAGGGAGGAGGGGCTGAAATGGTGCAGTGCCAGCAATCTCTGGGTCCTACAGATGAACCCTGCATGGAGCAGGCCCAGTTCATTTAACTCGCTGCAGCTGCTTGGAATCATGGTAAGTGGTGGCTTGTGTCCAGGGGAAGTTTGGGGGTGAGAGGGGTTAGTGGATTTCTTAAAGGAATGTGGTTGTTGGAGGCAGAAGAGGGAAACCCCCCTTCAAACCCCCAAGGCGTGTGGGGGAAACACCCGAGAAGGGACTGAGGGTTGGACATCTGCGGGGAGCGGATCTGAGGGTGGAGAAAAGGTGTGTTCAGGGCGGTGAATTGATCGGCTTGGTGGCGTTTCTCTGTGTCAGGCTGACTCTGGGAAGCTGCAGCTGATCGGCTGCAGGATGGCAGGGGTTGGTCTGTGTGGATCAAAGAGCCGGGCGCTGGCAGCACCTTCCAGCATCACCTCCCCCAGCTCAGCTCTGGCCCTGTGCCCGGGGCGTCTGGCAGGTTGGCGCCTCTTGTGACTGATGGCCCAGAGAAAAAGAAATGAGTGCGTTTGAGGAGAGGGGGAGCACAGAACAAGAGGCAATGGGTTCAAACAACAGCATGGCAGGTTTAGATTAAATCTCAGGAATAACTTCCTAACTGGAAGAACAGCAGAGCAATGGAACAGACGCCTCGGGAGGTGGTGGAAGCTCCATCGCGAGAGGTTTTCGAAAGGAGACTGGAGCCATCTGTCTTGGATAGTTTAGGCACAACAAATCCTGCATCTTGGCAGAGGGTTAGAGTGGATGACCCTTGTGGTCCCGTCTAATCCTATGGTTCAATGAATCCAGCCCTCTCCTCTGAATGGGTTTGATGCCTCCGAGCTGGAGGGAGAGGATCTAGCCAGCAGAGGTGGCTGCATCACTCAGTTAAGAGAGCTGTACAACGAGATTGTGCTAGAAAAGATGGAGACAGGGAATGCTGTGGATGGGGGGGGTGGCAGTGAGGCGGTGTGGGGCAAATGCACGTGGGGTGGAAGGAGGATGGTGCAGAAAGGCCCTCGTGAGACCACAGACACTAATGGGAGGTCTGTCTGGCACAACAGCAAGGAGCTGCGGGATTATCCCTGGGAGAAGGGACCCTGGAAGGACATGGCACTGGGACAGAGGTGCCCATGGGAACAGTTCCCTTTTCCCCTCTAACCGCCTGCCTTGGGGGGCTGGGTTAGCAGCGGCTGCACTGATCTTCTGTTGTAAGCTGATGTCCCGGTGCTCAGGGTGTTTGCTCCCCCTATCTCTGCCAGTCACAGTAAGGATTCATCCATCGCTTACTGGGAATGGGTGGGGTTCATGGAGACCCCCCCGACCCCCAGAGCTGGAGCCGGGGGCTTCTCTACACTGCTGGCATCTGGCCTTGTGCTGTACTGAGCTCCCCACTAGGCACGCCCTGCTGGGGTGAACGGTTACTAACAGCTGTAGCACCTGGAGACCACAACTGAGATCAGGGCCCGTTGTGCCGGGCACTGCACAGACACACAGGGAGAGACAGGCCCTGCCCCAGCTGAGATAAGGGCCCATTGTGCCGGGCGCTGCACAGACACAGGAAGAGGCAATCCTCCCTGCCCGTAGAATCTGGCAACCTGGGCTGTGGAGACGTTATGACTTGGCCAAGGTCACACCGGGAGTCTATGGCAGAGTCAGGAATTAAATCTAAATTTTCCAGTTACCATGGCAACGCCTCGAGCACCGAGCCAGCCTTCTTCACAACATGGCTGCCCCTGGCCAAAACTGCTCAACTAGGGTTGCCATATTTCCACAATCAAAAAAGAGGACACGGGGGGAGCCCCACTCTAGCCCTGCCCTGCCCCATCCACTCCCTCCCACTTCCCACCCCCTGACTGCCCCCCTCAGAACCCTCAACCCCCCCCCACTCCTTGTCCCCTGACTGCCCCCTCCTGAGAACCCCCCACCCTAACTGCCCCCCTAGGACCCTACCTGTCCCCTGACTGCCCCGACCCTTATCCACACCCCCACCCCATATTCACACCGCCACCCCCAGATCTGTGAGAGTGAGGGATCATTTTCAGGATAGGTTGTAGATCTTTGTAGATCAGTTAATTGCGCTCAGTTTGTCCTGAGCCAGACGCAGCCGGAGTGGCACTGTGTGTGTAGCTGAGCCTGGCGTGTGGGTGTGTAGTCAGTAAACACGGTGATTGGGAACTCCCCTGTGCCTGTGTGGATACTACACACTATTTTGTTGTGCAAAGAGCAAAAAATACGGCACAGTTCCTGCCCGGGAGAGTTTATTATCCAAATAGACAAGACGGGGAGGGGAAGAGACGGGCCCAAGGTCACACAATAGGGAGGGGGCAGAGTCAGGGATAGAAATCCAATTTTCTGAGTCACACTTAAGCCCCTTCGTTTTCAGTTTAAACCGATTTTTACCAAAAAATTCCCAGGTTTTACAAAAAATATTTTTCATTTTTTTTTTCTGAATTTTTTCACCCTACTTTTGTATCATTCATATATGTAAAATATAACTTGTTTTATGCGGAAAATACAATACATTGTGTGCAATCTATGTATTATGATAGTACATTACTGTGTGTGTATATGCAGAGCTGCCTGTTGAAGTAAGACTCCCAGACCTGCACAACTCGTAAAGCGGCGAGGGCCATATTACTCCAAAGAAAACAGCTGAGGGCCGAACCCTCCCCTGGGCCATACCCTCAATGCCAGGGGAAAGAGACTGGGGGTTTCCAAATGAAGCAGGGCCAGGGCATCTGTGGGCGGATGGGAGCCAGGGGCCGTACAGAACAGATGGGCAATTGTGGGTTTGCTGGATCACCTCCCTTCCTATGGGGCCTCATGCAGGGAGAGCCGCAGCCATAACCAGCCCCCCCAGCTAGAAGCCGCGCTCTGCTCTGCTCAGATGGGCTGGGGGAAGGATGGAGGGCTCTCAGCATGGTGGGAAGGAGGTACCCTTGTTTTGGGAACAGCAGCGCTGGGGTGGGTGGATCTGGGAATGGGGGGAGGGAGGCCCCTGGATTTGAGGGGTGGGGCAGGAGGGGAGATCCATGCTTGCTGGGGGAAGGACGGAGGCGGCTCATTCCATGGGGAAGGCAGACAGCAGAAGGCGTCTGGTTTGCAGCAGGCAGGGTGGATCCGGGCTAAGGGAGCGGGGTGGGATAGGGGCTGGGTGGGGGAGCAGAGGGGAGCAGGGCTGGGAAGAGGAGTCTGATGGCTGTTTGCAAAGTGAGGGCCTGAGTCGGGGTGCAAAGGGGCTGGAGGGGAGGAGTCAAGGCCCCCCTGCTTTGGGAATACCCCAGAAATCCCCCTCACCAGTGCAGGGGCCTTTCCACGGCCAGACGGGAACAAGCTGCCCCTCCTGGCCTGTGTGTTACAGGCTGTTCCTCTGCACCCGACGCACAGAGGATCTGGGTTGTTTGAGCCCAGCTCAGCTCACACTGGAGCAGTTCATGCCGTTAGCGCTGGAGATCTGGACTCAGTCCCTGTAGCACGGCACCAGGCCAGAGGCCTGAAAATGAAGAGGCCGGGCTTGAGGAGGCCAGGGAGGGGGAGAGCTGTGCAGTGAACCCCGAATGTTTATTCACCTGCTGGTCTGTTTCTAGGCCTTGTGGCCAGTGAGAAAAGCTGGAAAACATGAATCCGAAAGGCCGAGAAACCAGGAGGCGAATAAACAGAGCCCTCCTTGGAACTCCCAGCAGCCAGCGCACGCTTTTCTTTTTCACTGGTTTCCAGATCTGCTCCTGTCTCTCTCGTTGCCCAGCGTTCAGAGCCATATAAAAATGCAGGGCCTAATTATCGGCTTGTGGATTTTACGTTGCAGTTTGACAGGCGTTCGTTCTATCGCAGCTCAGGGCTCTCCGTTTAACCCACGCCTTCGGATGCAACGTGCTCTTACTTGAGGGACAAAGGCAGGGCCGTCCCTTCCAATTATGGTGCCCTACGCAGCCCGAACACCTGCTCCCCCCTGCTCCCCCTGTGGAGGGTCTGGGCTGCACTCCAGGCCTGCGGGGCCATGGAGGCAGGAGCTGTGGGGGGCTGCTTTGGGGGGCCCCACAGGCTCAGAGCGGCCCGGGGGATTAGCAGGGGACTTGGCGCCAGGAGCAGGAAGCGGAACGACCTGTCCCCAGCCTGCTCCGCTCCTCCCGCCCCAGCTGTGTCACTCGGGGGAGGGGGCTGGGGAGAAGGAGTGCCCCCCCCCTCCCACACACACACACTCGGGAAGCAGAGCGACACAGCGGAGAGCTAGCAGAGTGGGGCAGGCTGGGGCTGGGTTTCTCTGTTTCCTGCCACCGCTGGTGAGTGCAGGGGTAACCCTGACCCCTGCTGCCAGGCCCCCCGCTAATCCCCTGGGCCTCGTCTGTCGCTGGGGGAGGGGGCTTGGGAGAAGGGGTGGAAAATGGGGGTGGGAAGAGGCGGGACAGGAGCACAGGGAGTTGTCCTGGGCCCTGCACCCACCCAGGAACGCACAGGGGGCCCAGCTGGGGGATGGGGCTGGCCGCCGGCGCTGCCGCATACGAAGCAAGCAGCTACGTAGGGCACCATGACCTTTGGGGCAGCTGCGTATTCTGGGTATGCCTAAGGATGGCCCTTGGCATATGTTGGTTCTGCTAAATCTCCAGAGGGTGGGAAAGGTCTAAATGCACAGAGGTGGTGGGAAGTCCCTAGAGTTGTTTATTCATCTCAGGCTTTGTTCCTCCCTCCCCCACTGACAGTACAATCCCTGGCTCCCAATGACAAAGATAATGTGTATGAAGTTGATACTGGGAAAAGACTCAAAGATATTAAATGCCTCTACATCAGCTGTTGCACAAAAATAGTAAATGTTGACATAGTTCATGGTTTTTGGAGCCAGTCTCATGGCCGTTGCTTGTGATGTTTGAGTCCTGGGGTTATTTAGGAATATTGAAATATTAGCAAAGGGTGACGCTTGCCCTCTGGGGACTGGCTCCTTGTGGGATAAGAGGGAAGATCCTTTCATGGATTGAGAACTGGTTAAAAGACAGGGAACAAAGGGTAGGAATAAATGGTAACTCCTCAGAATGGAGAGGGGTAACTAGTGGTGTTCCCCAAGCAGGGCCAGCTCCAGGGTTTTTGCTGCCCCAAACAGCCCCCCCCCCCCCCAAAAAGCTGCGATCGCGATCTGCAGCACTTTGGCGGCAATTCAGCAAGAGGTCCTTCGCTCCCAGGGGGGGATATGATAGAGGTCTATAAAATCATGAGTGATGTGGAGAAAGTGAATAAGGAAAAGTTATTTACTTGTCCCCATAATATAAGAACTAGGGGCCACCAAATGAAATTAATGGGCAGCAGGTTTAAAACATATAAAAGGATGTTCTTCTTCACACAGTGCACAGTCAACCTGTGGAACTCCTTGCCTGAGGAGGTTGTGAAGACTAGGACTATAACAGGGTTTAAAAGAGAACTGGATAAATTCATGGAGGTTAAGTCCATTAATGGCTGTTAGCCAGGCTGGGTAAGGAATGGTGTCCCTAGCCTCTGTTTATCAGAGGGTGGAGATGGATGGCAGGAGAGAGATCACTTGATCATTACCTGTTAGGTTCACTCCCTCTGGGGCACCTGGCATTGGCTGCTGTCGACAGACAGGATACTGGGCTAGATGGACCTTTGGTCTGACCCAGTACGGCCATTTCTTATGGTTCAGCTGCTGATCCTGTTTCCTCATGTTGCACATTTCTTGTCTTGCAGGGGGCGGAAGGCGGTTTGATCTTGGCGGAAGGGATTGCGATTTGTTACTTGCCAACCGCCAGTATGCTCGGAGCTATACGGATTAATTAAACCCCATACCCCTTCGCCCTGAAGAGCTTACAGTGGAAATCAGTGATGAATGGATGAGATGTATAAACGGGTGTCCTGTGCTCATCTGGCTATCGGTGCTCGGTATCCCAGCCCAGGAATACAAACTATAGATCTGATCTGAGTGGCGTGTGTGTGAAGGAACACAGATGTCAGTCTGCCATTCGCTTCCAAACTGCTGTTCCAGCCCCGCCTCTCTGGGGTAGCAGCCAAGTTGAAGGTGGGTAGAATTTCCTACTCCAGGTGTGGGGAGTTTAGGAGGTGTCTGCTCTTTGTCACTGCAGAGTCTGAGCCTCCCAAAATAGGAATGAAATATTTCCTTGCCAAGCAAGCGTTATCGCGGGCCTGTCTGGTAGGACAGAGAGATGAACTGACTAGCCCAGGGTCATGCCAGGAGCTTGTGACATTGCTGGGAACTGAACCAAGTCCTCCTGGTCAGCAGATCAGTGCTGTCACCGTCATTTGTTGGGACTGAGAGGTAAGATCTAGAGGGTAGCACTAAAGGGCACATCTACACTGCAATGTAAGCCCAGGGTTAGTAGAACTCAAGTGAGCAGACCCGGGGTTTAACCTAGGACAGTGGTTCCCAAACTGGGGTTTGGGAATGTTACAGGAGGTCCTCGGGGGGGGGGGGGGGGGGAATTCCCTAATGGTGGACAGAGCTGTCCCTAGGGACCCCAGGCAACATGGGACGAGCAGCCCGGAGCCCCAGGACTTCCAAGAGCAAAGCAGATCAAAGCAAGCATCTCTATCACACTGAGGAGATTTCAACTTCAAGACTCCTTAGAAGAAATGGAAAGGGAGGGGGATATTTTTTAAAATTAAATAGGCAGTTAGTATTGTTTTTAAATTATGATGAAGAACAAATTTAATCTTTGTTGTAACATGCGTTGTTTGCCTGGACTGCTCAAGACCTGAATGCTTGTGTAGGAGGAACTCTTTGAGTTGGCTTCTTAACTGTCTGCATGCTGTTTCACGGCTGATACTCCTTGATGAAACATAGAAGCCTTGTCTTATAACAGGCTTATTCAAAGTGATACAAGCTACGAAAGTGAGATCTTGGAAGAGTGTTGCCGTTTTCATAATGAAATAAAAATACTGTAATGATTAATAGTGTGTAATAAGCATGTCATAAGAACAAATTTTATATTTCCCAGATCACTACTTTTATACTCGGGTAAAGGAGGAAATGCCGGGAAATATTCATTTTTAAGAGGGGGTTCGCGAGACTTGATATTTTAGTGAAAGGGGTTCACGGGTTGTTAAAGTTTGGGAGCCACTGACCTAGGACTTGAGCGTCTACACTTATTTGTAACCCCAGGTTAGCAATTGTTCAACCCTGGGTCCCACTCCAGGGCTCTAGTATCATTGTGGCTGGAAATATTTTGTCTCAGTTTGTGCATGTGCGGTGAAATTGACCTTTATTGACATTGGCAGATAACAATCTAATTCTGCCGAGTCTATTTATACTGCACGAATGGCTCACAGTGGAAAGCTGTCTGTGGCTGGGGATAAAAGGGACGTTCAGGAGACTGGAAAATTGGTTCCATTGCAGAACGTTCTCTGCTTCCAAGTGGGTGAGGAGGGGCACGTGCGCAGGTGTTTGCATCCGCAGATGTGTATATCTGTGTTGTCCCAGTTTGTATCCTTGACCCCTGTGTGTGGGGGTTTTTTTCTTTTTTTTCAGTGTCCTCATCCGCTCCCCAAAATGTCTCTCTTCCTTCCCCTGCCCTCTGCGTTCCCCGCCATTGTGTCCTCTCTGATTCCTAGTATGTGTGAGTCTCCCCGCCTTGGAGTGTGTGTGTGCACCTTTTGCACCCCCTCTTATGTGTGTGTTCTCCCCAAATGTGTACTGTAGGAAGAGCTCATAATGGAAGAAAGAGGAACAGGTTTCAGGAGAGATCTAGATACACCTGTGACATGAGAGACTCAGGAATCCAAGGTGTGTGTGTGTGTGTGTGTGTGTGTCCACTGCCCCCTACTCTGATCCTCCTGAGGATCAAGGTAACCCCCGGCTGCTTAGCTCCATTCCAGACACAGAACATGTGAGCCATGCTCTGTAGCCAATGCACTTTGCGTCTCTGCTTTAAAGCGTCCTTTGTTTGCTTGGCTAAGAGACCATCTGCCATTTCTCCCCTCCTGCCCCTCCCCCGCTCCCAGCACACTAGGACCACAACAATCACTGTTTACATCTGCTCTCACACACACCCACTGCTGCTTGTAAACGCCAGACACTGGGACCTATGGTCATTGAGAGCAGGTGTTAAGTTAAACTGAAACACACCATTCCGGGCAACCACACAGAGGGGTCTCCTCTGTTTAGTTATGTTGGGGTTCCCCTGAGACCTCTTCCCCTCAGCTCCCCAAGAACAACTCTGGGCTGATCACTCCGGTGTCTGATTTGGCAGATAGCAAAGCTACGCTGAGTTGATCAGACTCAAGTGTAGGGGGTGGGTATAGGTCGTATCACACATCCCAAGTTACACGCCAACCTCTTCCTTTGTATATTACATTGCATTCATGATCCATCGCTTCACATTTTGGGATTGGCTTGGTTCCTTTGCAGGAACCAATCCCTGTACAGCATGTTCTACGCACGCACTATGTTTAACTTTACTCTTTACCTCATATTTACGCTCCTGACTTCTCTTGTCCATTGTTTTCTTATTGTTAACAAATGGTTCCCCGGGTGTTCTCCCTCTTATCATAGCTGGTGCAGACATTCTGTCTTCTAGCGTACTGTCCCATTTGCTTATCTTAGCGCAAACATTTCTGCTGATCTAGTTACCTCCCTAATCTTATCTTCCAAGAAATGAGGCCCCCCCATTTTTCATAGCTTGTAGCTGAACATGAGTAATGTTGGCTTATCGCTGGGGTATGTATGAATTTTTTCACATGCATTGTTTTATTTGCTGTAAAATGCCGTTTCAGTTGACCAGAAGCTATTTGCAAATTCGACACCATTTCACCAAATAGTTTGGCCATTCCACCCCCCCCCCCATTAACTTAGGTGCCATTCACAAAATAGTGGGGCAGGGGTAGATGCTGGCATAACCACTGGACTAAAAGTTCTACGGGGAGGATGTTCACAGAGGATGGAGCAGGGATTTCTCCCTCCTAGGTGCCCGGTTCCATAGCCCGGTAGCTGGGACGTTCTCACATGCTCTCTGGCCCAGTGAAGATCTGAGTACTTTATATGGCGTCAGCAGGAGCGATTGGGAGGTTCCTGCCCTAGGACACCCCACAGCCCGACCGTCTCCCAGGCGCTGCTCTAACCACAGGGATAACGGTGCATGACCACCTCCGTCTGTTTTGTGAATCTAGTCCTGTAAAAGGCCGGGGAAGAGGGGTCCTGGTGATTCCGTCTCTTCCCCAGGGGTAGCTGCTGCTGACCTGATCGCATTGGACCCCACCTGCTCCCCAGCCTATCCCTGGAGCTCCAGTGGCTGCTCCCACCCCTGCTCTTGTCTCTGCCCCCAGCAGCTGCAACCCCCCCAGCCTGAGCGGCCTGACGCTCAGGGGCAGAAACAGATCAGCCCCTGTACTATTTCCATTGCGGAGGGGGTGCTATCCCATGCCCCCTTCCCCCACCCACAGCCGTTCTGCCACCCCTGCCAGGGGGAGGGTTACAGAAATACCTGCAGGAACTAAAATCACTGGGCGGGGGGCAAAATAATGCCAAATGCTGCCAGGTAACTGACTCTGGAGAAGTACCATCCCCCGGGAAACTGCAACTGGTTTTGATCAGATTCAACTGTCTGTTAACTGCTCATTTATCTTCTTCTGCTTGTTTTTTCCTTTTCTACCCTGGCAACTAAATGCAAATGTCTGTGTGCCTGCAAATGTGGTTGCTAGGAGCCAGGCCAACGAATAACAGGTGCATCACATTATATCCTGTTTCTTGTGCTTTTAAACAAATTCGTTAGCCAATTTCTTAGTTTATAGCCTGGTTTTCTTCAGGAGGTGAGTCTGAGTGTGGGGGGTGGGAAAGGTTTTAGGCAGACACTGGGCAGTTGTTGCCGGCACAGGGGCCCGAGGACAGCAACAGTGGGGTTTGTTGCCCGGAGTGCTTCGCGCCAATAAACATACCGGGGTGGAGAAACAATCAAAGTTTATTTGAGATCTCAAAGTGGTGCAAGGAGACAGGCAAGTCTCAAATCGAGCACACCAGCAAAAACAGTTTCTCTCTTCTTTATACATTTTACAACTAAGCTCCCCCTCTTCCCCCCTTCCTACCACCTCCCCTCTACTCCCCCTCCCCTCTCTACCGAAGGCATGTTTATACATTTAAGCAATTAAATCATTCTAGGGCTATAAATCTACCTTGTTAGTAACTTCTCCCTAAACTGTTATTTGGTCCTGTTTACCCTGAGTTTATTACCCCTTCCCCAGCTAGAAACATGCAAATCATTATTGTGTGGTACCTGGTATGAACAAGGTCGTAATTGCTAACTGCCTGTTTACACATTCCAATTCCTGTCCTTGGTTGTTGAGGTCGATTAGAGTTAAACATGGAAGGACAGAGTTTAAACATGGAAGAACTTTGGCTCAGGCAGGCCTAGTAACCCCAACACAGTGATGCAGACGGCCGGGCGTCCTGACTGATCTTCTAAGCACTAGCCAGGCCTGGGGCTGTTTGGCCTACAAAAGCGGACAACAGCCAGTGCATTGAGTCCAGCGTGGGCGTAAGCTAGGACAGTTCTGACTCAAAGTCCTGGGACATCAACAGGCCCCAGTTCCAGCCCCGTCCATTGTCAGGGCACTCTGCACATTCTACCCCCACGGAGTTTGGTGCCAGGCTGCGTATCGACGTTGCAGACAGAAAGAGCAGCTTTGGGGGATAATGCTGTTTGCTTTGAAGTGCCTACTGCGGGTTTCATGCTCTGCAGTTGCAGTTACTAGGGGAACACGCTGCTGGATGAGTTGATCTCGCATCTGATTTGGGGCTTGTCTACACTGACACTTTCTCGCTCAGAGGTGTGAAAAAACACATCCCCGAGCGATGCAAGTTTCAGCTCTGTAACGTGCCAATGTAGACAATGCACTAGCGCTGGGAGCTGTTCCTCATTTTAGCAGAGCTGTTTGTTCAGCGCTAGGAGCAAACACATTCCTGGGACTCTTTACCCACTGCACTACCTGGCTTGGTTTTTAAGCTGCTGAGCAAATGATGGGCCCAGTTCATGCAGGCCATTTATACCAGCGCAGCATGAAGACAAAGCCTGGCACTGAACTGTGGGGGTAAGACTTGCTCGTGACAACCGAAGGGTCTGGAACTGGGGCCCATTGACGTCCCACGACTCTGAGACAGAGCGGACAAGATTGATGGATTCCAAGTCACAAGGGGCCATTGTAATCGTGTAGCCTGAGCTCCGGAATAGCACCAGCCAGAGAGCGGCCCTGGATGAATTCCGGTTTGAACTAGAGCAGAGGGTTTAGAAAAACATCCAATCCTGATGGAAACATTTACAGTGGTGGAGATTTTATTAAGATTCAGATAATAAAAGGTACCAATTCCAGACTCTCTAATGTGTTACTAGTAATATATAGAACCAAGGCCCTTTCTTTTTTTAGTTTTAGTTTTGGTTTAAAAGTCCCTGGGAATTTATCAGTGTTTATTACAAACAATTTTAAACATAGGTGAAAATCAGTGCAAAGAATGAACGTCACAGTTTTCTGGTTAAATATTGGGGGACAGAAAAAAAAGCAACAAGTAGAGAAAAGTGGGAGTATTGAGAGGAAAATGAGTTTACCACTGGTTTGTATTATGAACTGTACATCGTACATACATTAGGCACTCACATACGTGTGTGTTTTTCACTTTAACAGACAGCCTCGCATTTACTCTTAGATTATCTTATTATTAACATGAACACACCAACCTAATGTAATGTGCTGGATTTTTTTAAACATAATTAGTATTTTCGTGGACTGGAGAGTCGAAAATTGGTTTAAAAAACCCAACCAAATAGCATTTGTAAAACCCTGGAATCTTTCAGTTAAAAACTGAAAACAAATGGCATTCTGTATAATAAGCATTCAGCCAGAAACTCAGCCAGCCAGACACCTACAGAAACTGCTTCCCAATTCTTCATTGATGGTTTGGGGGGGAGGGGAGGGAATTTAACACCTATCAAAGAAGAAATTTATTTCAGCTGCTTTTCCGTTGAGGAGGACTGCGGTATTTCACCACTTCCAATGTATTGTGTTATCGCCCCTCCCTCTTTCCTTATCCAGCTCTTTGGTTCTGAGACACGTTGTATCTACCCCCCAGCAGCTGCACAACTCCCAACTGCTGTTTCCTGACGGTTGGCCCACAGTGCCCTGAAGCAAGGAGCCTCCAACTGCCTGTTCAGTTCGGCAGATTCATGTGTCATGGGGGTTGTTCTTAGAACCAGTTCGTTATGGAGGGGGAGAATAACGCCTGCCTCAGACTCTCACAACTCACCCATGTCGGCGCCCCCCACCGGCAGTGCGGGATTCATCTGCTGATCTCTGGCCTGTACGCTCGTGTCCCTCCTGCCCACCCACCAGACGCACACGCAGCCCTATAGACTCAGAGACCTGAAGGGCCCATCATGATTATCCAGTCTGACCTCCTGCACGTCACAGGCCAGAGAACCTCACCCACTCCTGTAACAGACCCCGAACCTCTGGCTGAGTCACTAACGTCCTCACATCGTGGTTTAAAAACGTCAAGTGACAGAGAATCCGCCATTTACACTAGTTCAAACCTGCAAGTGACCCGTGTCCTGTGCTGAAGAGGAAAATGAAACCCCCCCAGGGTCTCTGCCAAGCTGAGCTGGGGGAAATTCCTTCCTGCCCCCAAATATGGCGACCAGTGAGACCCTGAGTATCTGGGCGAGACCCACCAGACAGACGGCTGGGAAAGAATTCTCTGTAGTAATTCAGAGCCCTCCCCAGCTAGTGTCCCATCATGGGCCATTGGAGATATTTGCTACTAGCAGTCACGGATGGGCCACATGCCACTGTAGGCAACTTCATCGTACCCCCCGTCCCCTCCATAAACTTGTCAAGCTCAGTCTTAAAACAAGTTATTTTGTTGTCCACGCTGCTCCCCTCCCTCGGAAGACTGTTTCAGAACTGAACTCCTCTGGTGATTAGAAACTTTCATCTAATTTCAAACCTAAATTTATTGATGGCCAGTTTATATCCATTTTTTTGTGTGCCAACATTGGTCCTTGACTTAAATAACTCCTCTCACTCCCTGGTATTGATCTCTCTGATGTATTTATAGAAAGCAATCCTATCTCCCCTCAGCCTTCATTTGGTTAGGCTAAACAAGGCAAGCTCCTTAAATCTCCTCTTGTAAGGTAGGTCCCCCATGCCTCAGATCATCCTAGTAGCCCTTCTCTGCATCTATTCTAGTCTGAATTCATCTTTCTTAAACATGGAAGATCACAGTATTCCAGGTGAGGTCTCACCAGTGCTTTGTATAATCAGAGAATCGTCAGACTGGAAGGGACCTCAAGAGGTCATCTAGTCCATTCCCCTGCACTCAAGGCAGGACTAAGTATTAACAGCAGGTTAGACAAAAACCTGTCAGGGATGGGCAGATAATAATCTTCAATGATGGAGATTCCACAACTTTCCTAGTCAATTTATGCCAGTGCTTAACCACCCTGACAGTTAGTACTGACTAATGGTACGAACACTTCCCTGTCTCTACTGGAAATATCTTGCTTAATGCACCCTAGGATTGGTGGCTCATAGTCATCTTTCCTGCCCAGCTACTTATCTCCATCTCACAAGAAACTACTCAGGCGGTTTAATCGCCTGACTCCAGAGACGTGTCCCGTTCGTGGATAGCTAGCGGAGATAGGTGCCTCATTCCAGCCAGGACTTAGGTGCCAAACTCCCTGAGAGTGGCAGGGCTTAGGACACACCCCTCTCATTAGCATCGGCTGGAGTAGGCGTCTCCCTGCCCAGCATGCTGGCTGTTGTGAATCCCATTCTAGGCCTCTCCCCGTTCATTGTGTCGGGAGCTGGGGAACCTAACCCAGGGGTGGTGGATCTTGGTGCTGTTCCTGAGATTTTTCTAGGCATCTGAAAGTTAGGGGTTGTGACTCTCAGCAGCACGACGCCCTTTGTGGGGCCAGGCCCCCCTGCCTTGAAGAGAGGAAGGATGGTCCAGTTGTTAGGACGTTAGCCTGGGACCTGCAAAACCTGGCTTTGATTCCCTGCTCCATCACTGATACCTGGGGTGGGTCACCTGGGCCTGATCTTCACTGGTATTTACATGCCTATTTCCCATTGAAATCGATCTGGGGCGCAGTTCCCCATCTGTAACACGGGGGTAAAAGCACTGCCCTGCCTTGTAGGGTTAAATGTATTGAAAGATTGTGGTGACTAGTGCGACATTGCACTCCATATGATTTTATGAAAATATGCTAATGTGTGAATATAATGTAACTGGAATATGCTTCGTGCAAAAGGTGTCTTGTAAGGTATCATTACAAAGCTTATAATCTCCTGAGTGTGTGTGACGTTCCCCTCTGGCGTTGTCTGGACCTGTGATCTGCTAGGTCACTCCAATCCTCAACTCTGGGAGCCAGCCTAGCCCTGCTCTGCTGTGAGAACCCCCACTCCTGGGCTGTTCACACACAGCCTCTGGCATGTCAGCTGCTCCCAGCTACTTGCAAGCGAATGACACTAGTGAATATCTCCGGTCCCAGACACAACCCTGGGAACCTCCGTCTTGCAGTGTCCAGTTATGCCCACTGGATGCTGCAATCTTATATGAGTTCGTCAATTTAACAAAGAAATTGATATGTACCAGGCTTGTTATCCCAAGGGGAGCCTCTGACACACTTCAAACAGAATGTACTGCTTCAGGTAGAATAAACACACAGCTTTATTAACTATAAAGGTAGATTTAAGTGATTAGAAGTCAAAGCACAAGAAGTCAGATTTGGTCAAATAAAATAAAAGCAAAACACATTCTAAGCTGATTTTAACATTTTCATTGTCCTTACAAACTTAGACGCTTCTCACCACAGGCTGGCTGCTCTTCAGCCAGGCTCTCCCCTTTGATCAGCGCTTCAGTCACTTGATGGTGGTGGTGTCTGTAGATGTAGGAGGACGAGAGAGAGAGCATGGCAAAATGTCTCTTCCTTTTATCATGTCCTTTCTTCCCTCCTGGTTTTGCCCTCCCCCTTCAGAGACAGGTGTGCATTACCTCATCACAGTCTCAAACTGACCAAAGGAAGGGGATGACTCCCTCCAGGGTCTAACAGATTATTTTGTTGCTGCCTAAGCCAGTGTCCATTGTTCCTGTGAGGCTGGGCTGGGTTTGTCCCATACATGCCCTTATGAGGTGTGAACTGCCTCTCTGTTCTTGGGGAGGTTTTTTGCCTGGGTTTGCTAAGCCATGAGGATACATTTTTAGCCTCATAACTATATACATTAAATTATAACCTTAATATTTCTACCCACTGCAGCCCCAGGGCAGCCTGCACCCCAAACCCCTCATCCCTGGCCCCACCCCAGAGTCCACAGACCCCTGCTCCCCAACCGAACCCGTCACAGTGGGACCTCCTATTACTCCCATGCAGAATCTGCTGGAGGAGCAGGCACTGGTGTTGTCACTGGTATTACAGCAGTGCCTAGAGGCCTTACACTTAGACTCATAGAAATGGAGGACTGGAAGGGACCTGGAGAGGTCATCCAGTGCAGTCCCCTGTGCTGAGACAGAGCCAAGTAAACCTAGACTGTCCCTGACAGCCGTTTGTCCAGCCTGTTCTTAAAAGCTCCAATGACGGGGATTCCACAACCCCCCTTGGGAGTTTTTCTAGAGCTGAACTGGCCTTAGAGTTAGAAAGTTTTCCCTAATATGGAATCTAAATCTCCCTTGCTGCAGATTAAAGCCCATCACTTCTCGTCCTAGCTTCAGTGGCTGTGGAGAACAATTGATCCCTGTTCTCTGTATAACAGCCCTGCACGTGGTTTAAGACAAAGAAAATCAGCACGTTTTGCATAGTCAGTTACAGCCTCAGCTTAATCCCGTCCCTGCCCTCACCAGCCGGCCGTGTTCTGTGGGTGTTGCAGCAGATCTGAGTCGAAAGGAAGGTATTGTAGGGATTTTCTGTTTTTTCCCGGGGACATTTTATACCTCAATGAGGGGGGAGCCTGGAGACATTTGCAGAGGGAAGAGGCTGGATATCACTGGCAGAGCAATGGCGATGTCCCTGGTATGATGAAATAGCAGATCTGCTAGGAAGTGAGGGGCTAAAGGGTGAAGAACTGTGACAGGGCTAAGCGGAAAACTGCTTCTCCAGCTCCAATGAAGGGGGGTGAATGGAGCTGGGTAGAGCACCTGGCCCTGACTGGGGAAGCTCTAACAGCTGCTGCCCCATCAGGCTGGGGCTGGCTAAGAGCCCAGGGGAAGAAGCCAGGGGGGAAGCTGGAAAGAGGAAAGGCAGTGAGGGGAAGCAGAGAGAGAACTTGCCCCTCTCTCCTGCCAGGGGACTGCGAGAAGGGGACCACGCGTATGGTGATAGGTGGTGGGAGCACAGCCTGTAACAGCCTGTAAGTAAAAGCACCAGGTGGGCACTGCCCCTGAAGGTCTCTGGGTGACTTTCTCAGCCCAGCGGGGGCAGGAGCCAGGAGGGCCCTGCAGTGACGCTGTGACAGGAACCTTAAAGGCATAGAGGAGAAGCTTGTGTCTAACGCTGTAGAGGAGCGGGAGCCTGTGGGAGAGGCCAGAGAGGCGTCTAGGTTGGCAGGGTAACAATCTCTAAGGGTAACCGTCACAGTGGGGGAGCAAGTGTAAAAAATATTAATATCAATATGAAAGACACTTTATGCTGCCAGAGTAAACATTTATATTTAGTACCCAGACCAGTGTGTGCACTAAAAACAAACCCCCCATCAAAACAAAACGCTCCCCAGCACGCCCTGTTCTGTTCTCCTGCGGGGCCGGGATGAGAGAGGGAACGAATCCCATGTCACCGACAGCTGCTCCTGTCGTGCAGCAATGAGGAGAGGAGAAGAATAGAATTTATATGGCAATGTCTGGAGATTTGTTGGGATCAGAGCCCCTTTGCCCTGGGAGTTTTACAGACAGAGCTTGCAGCCTGAATAGACACAAAACAGACCAGGAGCTGGGGCCGTGGCTAGAACATGCAAGTGAAAATAGTGAAGAATGGAATAGCTTTCTAGTGATGTGGTTGGTTGTGATTGGCTGCAGTCTCATACGTGTGTGTTACTTACCTAGTTAACAGAGAGTCCTGTGGCACCTTTAAGACTAACAGATGTATTGGAGCATAAGCTTTCGTGGGTGAATGCCCACTTCGTCAGACGCAAGTGACGAAGTGGGCATTCACCCACGAAAGCTTATGCTACAATACATCTGTTAGTTTTAAAGGTGCCACAGGACCCTCTGTTGCTTCTTACAGATCCAGACTAACACGGCTACCCCTCTGATACTTGTTACCTAGTTAAGTTTAATGCCACAGCTGCTGTCTGGTTTGTTTTTACCCCTAACAGTTTTAGTTTCATTCTACTTATAAGATACGAAAGTTCCCCAGTTAATTCTGTGCGACAGGCCCGGCTCTGTGTTTAATCACAATCCGAGGGCCAGGGGGCATAAATTTAGGGCTACACACGCTCCTCAATGCACAGTGAGGTTCCCACTAGCGTCAGTGGCAGTCTGCAAGGAAATGAAAGGGAAAATCTGTTCTTGATGAAATAGCAGAATTCTGAGTTATAATTTCTGTGGGTGCCTGTTCGACCTCACTCACTCGTGTGTGGGGAGCCAGGCAGTTTATCCCCCCACCGCCCATGGAAAAGTGATTACAATTTTTTTCCCCATGTCGACAAGGCCTTAATCACAAGGCCACCCGCTGTCTCCAATAAGGCCTCAAGGGCATCAGCTGGTACCCTGGATACAAGGAGGCTCTGTTCCCCCTCGTTAGCTCAGCTGTGCGGGAAGAAGGGCTATTGGGTGCTGGGCTCTTTGGAAAATCCGACCTCCATGGGGTGGGTTCACTTTCTTTGCAGCTGCAGTCCGTTGCTGACTCACTCAATTTGTGATCCACTCGCACCTCCAGCTCCGTTTCAGCAGTACAACCCCTGAGCCACCTAGTCCCCAGGTTGTAGTTGTGCATCTGATTTTTCCTTCCCCGTGTGCAGTATTTTGTGCTTGTCTTTACTGAATTTCATCTTGTTGAATTCAGACCATTTCTCCGATTTGTGAAGGTCATTTTGAATTCTCATCCAGCCTCCAAAGTACTTGTGATCCTCCCAGTGTGGTGTCAGCTGCAAATTTTACAGGCACGCTCTCCACTCCGTCATCCAAGTCATTCATGGAAATAATGAATTGTACCTGAGACAGGACCCTGCTGGACCCCACTAGATCCATGTAGACATTCCTGCACTGAAACTCGGTGAGGAAGGTGGGTCTCCGAGCCCGGGCGGCAATGTCTACATGGCACTTTTTAGCGCCATAGCACAAGCCCGAGGCTCTAGTCCCGGGCTCTGAGACTCGCTGCCGTGGGTGTTTTGCAGTGTAGACATACCCTGGGTCATTACTGAGCGCCTGGAACCCGCCCACTTTGCGGTGACAACACAGGCGAAATCATCTCGGAACTGTTAGCGATTATCTTCAAGAACTCCTGGAAGGTGGGTGAGGTCCCATAGGAATGGAGCAGGGCAAACATAGGATCTACCTTTAAAAAGGGGAAGAAAGAGGACCCAGGGAATTATAGACCAGTCAGTCTAACTGATTTCCGTTATAGCCCTGCCTAGAGGTCTCATTGTGTTGGTGCCTGCACAGATGTTACTAGACCATTCTGTCCCGCGGGAGTCCATGGGTGCTGAAGGAGATAGAAACAGGAAGGGGGTAGCCTGCCTGCAACAGCCCTTCAGAGTGCCTGTGGTCCTCCCAGCTTGGTGTCAGGTGCAAATTTTACAAGCGTGCTCTCCACTCCATTATCCAAGTCATTCGTGGATATAATGAATTGCTCCTGAGACAGGACCTGCTGGACCCCACTAGACGCATCCTCCCAGTTTGGCAGCGAACCAGTGAAAAGCACCCTGTGCGAACAGTCTGTCACCCAGTTGGGCACCAACCTCATAGCAATCTCATCTAGACCACGCTTCCCTAGCTTGCTTATGACTGTGATGTGGGACCATGTCAGAAGCCTTACTAACACGCTCCCATGACTGGAAGTGGAAATTAGTCAAATTCAGGCTGGAAATAAGACATATATTTTGAACAGGGAAGGGAATTAACCAGTGGAACAGCTTACACAGAGTTACAGTGGAATGATTTTTGGGACACGTCTCTGGCTTGGAGAGAAGCGCCTCCAGTCTGTCTCCATCCTGCGTTTGTATCAGTTTACATTTTGGAGGGGGAAGGGGGAGAGTTGCTAATTAAAGCCCAGTTCTGCAAATAGACACCTCCACTGAAGCAGCAGGCACTCAACTGGCATTTCCATTGTTTGCAATATAACCCTGCCTAGGGGCGCCATTGTGTGGGTGCCTGCACAGATGGTACCTGCCCCACCCGACCCACAGGCTCAAATCGTAGCAACAGTCGAGGGGCAGGCAAACAAGTCCTGACAACGATGTAGCAACTGGTGACTGAAACAGATGGCGTGAGTGCAATGAGCATGATTTAGGTAGCCGGTGATCGTCACAGCTTGTCCATGGCCTAGCAACAGTGCCGCAGCTCTGCAATATCTCTTGAGGGGACAGAGCTGGGGGCGCAGAGAACCCCTGCCGGGGCGGGGTACTGATGGTAATGTAGTATTTAGCCCTGTTTATTAGCCTGAGGTAGAATTTGGGGTTCGTTTGCCTGTTTGACTTTTGATATGCTTACGTCCTCACTAACACGGGTGAACAAAGGCTCTGTGTGTTGCATCTGCCCGTGGCCAGGTGGGTTTTATAGCACATGATGAGACAAGAGAAGGAAGAGAGTGAAAGTCTGGCTGGATGGGGATGATGGGAGTTTGACGTAGGAGCGGACACTGAAAAGCTGCTCGACTCCTCTCCCAAGTCAAGGTCAAGCAACCAGTCGGGAGCGGAGGGAGGGGTGTGTGTGGGTGGGGGGGGAGGCATAAGAAAGGCTAAAAGCCAAAGAAACGGTGACCCTGCCTGACTGAAACACACCCTCACTCCTTACCCCGTACAAGAAGAAATGCTGATGAAGCCCCCAGACTCACGATCCTTCGAAACGGAACATGGCCATAAATTGTAAGGGGTGGGGCCGGGGGCAGGCACGACAGGTCTGATTAGGCCTGATAGGAAAGAGGAGGGGGGATGGGAAGAGCTCTGCTGGTGTACAGAGTTGTGTTTGTGGTTGCTTGCTAACCCCAATGAACCTGGTGCCTCCACCTGGAACTGTGGCCTTCTGCTTTGGGTCTGCATGACAGGAACTGAGGGAGGGCGAGGGGACGCCCTGCCAGGTGGTTGCAGGAAGTGCCTGCAAAGGGGAAGTAGAGGAAGGTGGCATCAGACAGCCTGTGGGGCAGGGGAAGGGCAGGATATGGGGAGATCCAGGGAGTACCTGGTGGGTGCAATGAGGCCAGTCAGCACATGCTACAAAGTGCCCCCCCCCTTAGTAATGTAACAACACTCCAGGCCCAGAGGGGTTTGTGGTCCCAGCCAGCTCGAGGTGCGGCACTCGACTGAGCCCAGCGATCCACGCTGCAGAACCAGCGGGTGATTTCACGGGCAGCACAGAGACAGGCAGAGCAGAGCGTTTGTGCCTCACGACTTGCGCTAACGACGTCCCAACTGCAGTACTAGCTCTGGCATCAGCAGTGCTCGAGCTACGGGTCCCCCCAGCCCCAGCGGGGCGGCTGGCTCGTGGTTACGGCACCGCTTCGCTTCACTCGGGCTAGAGGTTTGTAGGTGTGCACGGGAGCTGGCTCAGGGCAACGCTCGAGAGGCCCATCCAGCTCACCCTGCGGCAAAGACAAGTGCTCAGAAGCAGAAGAAAAGCTGCCACAGCCTGGAGGTTTGTATGGCTAGTAGCAAACGTTGCTATTTAGTACACAGGGCAGTGTGTGTGTGTGTGTGTGTGTTAACAACACAACCCTGCCAAAACAAAACACTCCAGGGCACTGGCAATTCACCCCCTGGGCAGAGGGCAAGAGAGAATAAACCACCTGTGGCAGATGTTCATCTCCGAGCCTGGGTCTACACGCTGTGGCACTAAAAGGAGCCATCTAGACGTTCCTGCGCTGAAGCTCGGTGAGGAGGGTGGGTCTCCGAGCCCAGGCGGCAATGTTTACATGGCACTTTTTAGCGCCATAGCACAAGCCCGAGGCTCTAGTCCCAGGCTCTGAGACTCGCTGCCGTGGGTGTTTTGCAGTGTAGACGTACCCTGGGTCATTACTGCGCGCCTGGAACCTGCCCACTTTGCAGCAACGACGCAGGCGAAATCATCTCGGAACTGTTAGCGATTATCTTCAAGAACTCCTGGAAGGTGGGTGAGGTCCCATAGGAATGGAGCAGGGCAAACATAGGATCTACCTTTAATAAGGGGAAGAAAGAGGACCCAGGGAATTATAGACCAGTCAGTCTAACTGATTTCCATTATAGCCCTGCCTAGAGGCCTCATTGTGTTGGTGCCTGCACAGATGTTACTAGACCATTATGTCCCGCAGGAGTCCATGAGGGCTGAAGGAGATAGAAACAGGAAGGGGTTTCCTGCCTGCAACAGCCCTTCAGAGTGCCTGTGGTCCTCCCAGCTTGGTGTCAGGTGCAAATTTTACAAGCGTGCTCTCCACTCCATTATCCAAGTCATTCGTGGATATAATGAATTGCTCCTGAGACAGGACCTGCTGGACCCCACTAGACGCATCCTCCCAGTTTGGCAGCGAACCAGTGAAAAGCACCCTGTGCGAACAGTCTGTCACCCAGTTGGGCACCAACCTCATAGCAATCTCATCTAGACCACGCTTCCCTAGCTTGCTTATGACTGTGATGTGGGACCATGTCAGAAGCCTTACTAACACGCTCCCATGACTGGAAGTGGAAATTAGTCAAATTCAGGCTGGAAATAAGACATATATTTTGAACAGGGAAGGGAATTAACCAGTGGAACAGCTTACACAGAGTCACAGTGGAATGATTTTTGGGACACGTCTCTGGCTTGGAGAGAAGAGCCTCCAGTCTGTCTCCATCCTGTGTTTGTATCAGTTTACATTTTGGAGGGGGAAGGGGGAGAGTTGCTAATTAAAGCCCAGTTCTGCAAATAGACACCTCCACTGAAGCAGCAGGCACTCAACTGGCATTTCCATTGTTTGCAATATAACCCTGCCTAGGGGCGCCATTGTGTGGGTGCCTGCACAGATGGTACCTGCCCCACCCGACCCACAGGCTCAAATCGTAGCAACAGTCGAGGGGCAGGCAAACAAGTCCTGACAACGATGTAGCAACTGGTGACTGAAACAGATGGCGTGAGTGCAATGAGCATGATTTAGGTAGCCGGTGATCGTCACAGCTTGTCCATGGCCTAGCAACAGTGCCGCAGCTCTGCAATATCTCTTGAGGGGACAGAGCTGGGGGCGCAGAGAACCCCTGCCGGGGGGTTAGTGATGGTAATCTAGTAGTTACCCCCGTTTATTAGCCTGAGGTAGAATTTGGGGTTCGTTTGCCTGTTTGACTTTTGATATGTTTACGTCCTCACTAACACGGGTGAACAAAGACTCTGTGTGTTGCATCTGCCCGCGGCCAGGTGGGGTTTATAACACACGATGAGACAAGAGAAGGAAGAGAGTGAAAGTTTCGTTGGGGATGGTGGGAGTTTGACGTACGAGCGGACACCTGCTCGACTCCTCTCCCAAGCCAAGGTCAAGTAACCAGTCGGGAGTGGAGGGAGGGGTGTGTGGGTGGGTGGGGGGGATAAGAAAGGCTAAAAGCCAAAGAAACGGTGACCCTGCCTGGCCCAAACATACCCTCACTCCTTACCCTGGAAGGTGGGTGAGGTCCCATAGGAATGGAGAAGGGCCAACATAGGACCTACCTTTAAAAAGGGAAAGAAAGTGGACCCAGGGAATTATAGACCAGTCAGTCTAACTTTGATCCCTGGAAAGGGACTAGAACAAATGATTAAACAATCAATGTGTAAGCCCCTAGACTAGAGGATAACAGGGTAATAAGTAATAGTCAACATGGATTTGTCAAAAAAAAAACCCAAAAAAACCATACTAAACCAACCTAATTTCCTTCTTTTAACAGGGTCACTGACCTAGTGGAGAAGCAGGGGACGTGATATATCTTGATTTTTAGTACGGCATTTGACATAGTCCCACGTGACATTCTCACAAGCAAACTGCAGAATGTGGTCTAGATGAAATTACTATAAGGTGGGTGAACAACTGGCTGAAAGACTGAACTCAGAGTAGTTATCAGTGGTTTGCTGTCCAGCTGAGAGGACTTTAGAGGAGAGCAACAAAAGTGATAAAAGGTTTAGAAAACCCGACTTAGCCAGGATGGGTAAGGAATGGTGTCCCTAGCCTCTGTTTGTCAGAGGGTGGATGGAGATGGATGGCAGGAGCGAGATCACTTGATCATACTTGTTAGGTTCACTCCCTCTGGGGCACCTGGCATTGGCCACTGTCAGAAGACAGGATACTGGGCTGGATGGACCTTTGGTCTGACCCAGCATGGCCGTTCTTATGTTCCTATGACTTATGGCAGTGGTCCCCAACCTTTCCGTGGGGCAGGCGCCAGACGACTAGACGCTGAGGAGCACGGTCGCCAGACAAGCAGACGCCGAAATGCCGCCGAGAAGCGGCAACGCCAAGAAGTGTCGCCGCCGAAATGCCACCAACAAGCAGTGTCCTCAAGAGGTGTCGCTGCCGAAATGCAGCTGAAAATCGGTGATATTTCGGTGGCGACGCCTCTTGACATTGCCGCTTCTTGGCGGCATTTCGGCGACAGCTTGTCCGGCACCGCACTGGGGACCCCTGACTTATGGGGAAAGGATGAAAGAATTGGACATGTGTAGTCGTGAGAAGAGAAGGCTGAGGGGGGACCTGATAACAGCTTTCAAATACGTTAAGGGCTGTTATCAAGAGGACCGTGATCAATTGTTCTCCATGGCCACTGATGGTAGGATGAGAAGTAAGGGGCTGAATCTGCAGCAAGGGAGATGTAGGTGAGATATTAGAAAAAAATATAAGTCTCAGGGGAGTGAAGCTCTGGACCAGGCTTCCAGGGGAGGTTGTGGAACCCCCGTCACTGGGGGTGTTTAAGACCAGGTTGGACAAACACCTGTCAGGGATGGTCTAGGTTTACTTGGTCGTGCTCAGCGCAGGGGGCTGGACTTGATGACCTGTGAGGTCCCTTCCCGCCTGACATTTTTCGGATCCTATGTTTGATGAACTGGTTCTTTGAGGAGCTTAGGGGAAATTTGCCTCCTCGGATATTTGCTTTTGAGCATTGTCAATCCGAAATATTTGTTGGCTGAAAATGGGGTCAGCCCCGGCTCTGGCTGCCGTTCCACCCTGGCTCAGTAAATGCGCATCAAGTAACAGTGGCTCCAAAGCTAAAAGCCTCCAAGGCCCATCGACGTGAGAGACTCAAGTTCAATTAAAGGTCTCGCTCCACCAATCCCACCTGAAAATGTCTGGGTGAAACGAAACTAGGTCCATGAAGTGAGAGTGAGGTGAAAGTTCTAGTATTTAGGAACTGTGATTGTAACAAAGGTCAAGTCAGCCACACCTTCCTCATTAAACCCAGCACCAGACTTTCAGCTGAAGTGTCTCAGTTGAGCTCCGTTATGTGTCATCTGCCACCTCTCCTGCACGAACAGCTGTTGTTACTTTACTGGTTGTATTATTACTGTGGGGTCTAGAGGCCCTAACTGAGACCAGAACCCCACTGTGCTGGGCACAGAACAGCCACACACACTCAGAGGCAGGAAGCTTGCAAGTGAAATGCACCAAAAAGAAAGGGGCAAGCGGGGAAACTGAGTCACGGAGCAGGGACTTGCCCAAGGTCACCTAGGAAAGCAGTGGCAGAGCTGCAAACAGATTTGAGCTCTCCTGAGTCCCAGCATGATACTGTCGATATTTAGGGTGACCAGATGTCCTGATTTTATAGGGATAGTCCTGATATTTGGGGCTTTTTCTTATATAGGTTCCTATTACCCCTCACCCTCTGTCATGATTTTTCACACTTGCTGTCTGGTCACCCTATCGCTACTTAGACCATCCTGTCCTGCAGGAGTCCATGGGTGCTGAAGTAGATAGAAACAGGAAGGGGGCATCCTGTCTGCACCAGCCAGAACGGAGGGGAGCTGCGAAGGAGGCTGTTCAACCCAAGCCTGGAAGCAGGGCCGGCTCTAGGCACCAGCGCTCCAAGCATGTGCTTGGGGCAGCACTTTCCAAGGGGCAGCACTCCAGCCCTCTCCCCCCCCCCCCCCGCACTTTGTTGTTGTTGTTGCTTGGGGCGCACAAAACCGGGGATGATGCTCCGGCTCTCCAGCGGCCGGGCAGCCTGAACTGCAGCCCAGCCTGGGGGTGAGGAGCCGGGGAGGGAGGGAGAGAAGTGGGGCCCGGGAGGCAGGGCCGGGGGAGGGGTCCTGCTGCTCTGAGTCTCCCCAGGGCGGCGCGGCGTTTCCCCGCCCAAGGGGGCTGTGCAGGGGGCGCCGGGCTGGGCAGGGGGCGGATCCTGGCTCGCGCGCTGACAGGGCGAGTGGCTGGGCAGCCCGAGCTGCCGCCTCCCCCTCCTGCCCCCGGACCCAGCCCGCCGCGCACCTCCCCCACCTCAGCCCCACGCTGCCTGCCCTGGGCGGGGAGAGGCAGAGCCCGGCTCCGAGCGGGGCAGCGGGGGATACTGCCCTGCCAGGGGACCCCCGCGGCTCAGGCACCTGGGGGTCAGTGTCTGTCCTCTCGGCTCTGCCTGCACGGGGCTGGGGAAGCAGCTGTCAGCACCTGCCCCTCTCAGCCCTTGCACCCCCCGTCCCGCTCCCAGCCCCTCCACTTGTACCTCCCCCCATCACTCCTTCACCGCACCCCTTCCCCTTGTACTCTCCCTTCACCCGCACCTCTCCCCTTGTACCCTCCCCCAGCCCTCTCCTCCCACACATCCCCCCTTGCCCTGCACCTCTTCTCCCGTAACCCTCCTGATACCCCCTCTCCTCCTCCACCCTCCTCCACGAGTACATCACACCCCGCCTCTCTGCCAGTGTAGAGCCCCCAAGCACCCCCACACCCGCTCCTCTGCCTGAACCCTCTTTACTAGATCCCCATCCCTTTCCGGGTACAGGGTTGGAGGGTTAGTCCCTATGCCTTCCATGTGCATTTGGAGGACTAAAGATGGGGTTGCGGGGGATGGAGGGTTGAGATTTATACTAAAGTGAAATAAAAATAGGAGAAACCGGTTTGATCCCCACTGCAAGTGTAAACGGGGATTGCTGTGGTGAACGAGGAGGTCATGTTTGCGGGGCAGAGCCCAGGGCTAGGGCGGCAGGGGGTGCAGGTGGGTGGGGGAAGAGAGAGCCCAGGGCTGAGGGTGGCAGGGGGTGTGGGTGAGGGATGGCACTGGGGAGGGGGGGAGAGCCCAGGGCTGGCGGGGGGCAGACAAAATTTTTTTTGCTTGGGGCGGCAAAAAACCTAGAGCCGGCCCTGCCTGGAAGAGGAGGATAGACCTTGCCTTTGCTTTTAGCTCCCCCTTCCTTTAACCCCTGGAGTTCTGACAAGTAGAAGGCACAAGGGGAGATGTGGGGGGTGTCAGCACAGGGATCAGAGCCCAGGCAGTGGGGCTGCAAGGCCTAAAGCCACCGGTGGATCTCCCTTATTCTTGGCTGCTCCAGGGATGTTAGTGGAAGTTAGAGCAGCCCCAGGGTGACTCTAATTTGCAGCAGCCTTGCAGAGTCATGCTCACTCCTAGTCCTAGCTGCACCCCCAGCAGGCCTCTATGCTGGGCACTGTGTAGGAGGGGGGCACAGGGCTTCTGAGCAAGTCCAGTGGCATAAGGAGCTCGAGGGGGGGTGGGGAGAGAATCCACCGCACTGTCATGGCTCCTCGTCCTTCTGGAGGGGTGGTTTAGCCTTCCCCAAACTCGTGTCTAACTCTCACAATCCAACCCCTTCCGCAGGGCTTGTCTACACGGGGGAATGGACTGGAATAGCTCCCGGGGGCCGAGCTGTTCCGGTATAGCTCCCCTTGTTCCAGAAGTGGATGAAGCTGAACCAGAACGAGGTGATCTTATTTCAGAATGAGAGCGCCCGCTCTGGAGTTATTCCAGAATAGCTCTGGCCCTTTAATGTCTCTCCCTGTCTTACTCCGGAATCACTTCTTCAGGTAGCCCAGGCCTCAGACGGGAGCCCAGCAACTGCTGTCACCTGGGTAACGCTGCTCTGGGGATCACAGGCCTTTTCCTGTTTGCTGCCTGCAGAGAAAGCCGGGCTAAATAAGCACCGCGGCTGGGGAGGCCATGCTGGGCAACCTCAGGGAAGTCCCTGGCGTGGAGCAGACAAAAGCAGAACCAAAAGAAGGAAGCTGAGGCTGGGAAAAGTCAGGCTGCAGAAACAGTACCTGTTTTCACAGGTTCATCAATCATTGGGACAGCTCGCCAAGGCCGAGGTGGTTCCCATGGCAGGCAAAACCAGTAAACCGAGATTAGCTATCTTCCTGAAACACACGCTCTGTTTAACACGTAACCGTTCTAGATGCCGTACGCGCTGCGGGGGAGGGTCTCTGGCCTGTGGTAGACGAGATGATTTTAACAGGCCCTGCTGGCCTTTGACCTGGGGAAAGAAGCCTGATTTTCAGCGTCCCTAATACTCGGCTGTTTCTGCAAATTTGGCCCTTTTCAGTGACTGACGTCTGCACTGCGGGGTGCGGCTGATGCTGCAGCGTTGTTCCCGCTCACAGAGCAGCGTGTTCGTTCAGTGTGTGATTCGTAAGGCCCTGGGCTTGGTTCAGTGGTGAAGGCGCTCGCCCAAACCACAGTGCTAGCATCCCATAGGAGCCACAAGGACACTAACACATGTATACCCGGGACAATGGTACCGGCTCAGTCAGCGCACCAGGGTCCTGTCCCTAGATCAGCAAAAAGTCACCCCTGCTCTGGCATTTCCTCTTTAGGCATCGATACAGACGTTGTTAGTTACACCCTTGTCCTTGTCCCTTCTAGTTCTGCCGAAACATCCTTATCTGTCATTCTGTCATCCCCTCCTTGTCGTACGAGGGGTCAGTGTGTTCCTGCACCATCTCTCAGGAATGTGCTGATGTGTTCTCTTGAGAGAGCTGCGTGGTTTTGTACCATCCTCTCCGCTCAGGATATGCTCACTTGGTGTGAGCTAAAACGTATTTTGCCAAGGTCAGGCCTACTTTGGTTCACCCTGTTACTATGCCAAGGGCTCCAGCCAGGCCTATGCTAATCAGAACAAATACCACAGCCATGCTCTGGTCTAGTGCCTGGAGCACCAGAGTGGGTGACAGAAGACCTGGGTTCTAATCCTGGTTCTGCCACTAAACTGTGGTGTGACTTTGAGCAAGTCCCCTTTCTGCACTGTTTCCCCTCCTGCCATCTGTCTGGTTAGATTGTGAGCTCTTTGGGTCAGAGACTGTCTGAACAATGGGGCCCTGATCTCGCTAGGGTAGTGACTGTCACTGTGTGTCTGTGCAGGACCCGGCACAACGGGGCCCTGATCTCAGCTGGGGCAGGGACTGTCTCTTGCTGTGTGTCTGGGCAGCGCCCAGCACTATGGAGCTCCAGTCTTGGTTGGTGCCCTGTGCCACTTCTGCAAGAGAAGTAGCTAATAATATTAACCATAGGTGCGTTGGCACCAAGTACATGGGAGATTCTCAGAAGCTACGGTGATGAGATAGAACTTGCAGCACTAAGGGCTGGAACGAGGGAGACAGACAAGAGCAATCTGCATTCCCATGTGTCTGTGCAAAGTCTTGCTCACCCTGCCCAGCAGCCCACACCACTGAAGCCGAGGTGGAAAGGAAATGCCCCGTGTCCCCTCAGTTAAAAGCCTGGTGCCAGAGGAGATCACATTCTTTAATGCCTTAAAAGTAGCCGTGTGGTTTGTGTAAGTGAAGGTTGGGAATTTGGTGGCCCAGAGACCAGTGGCTGGAGGAGGAGAATGTGCAGTTCTGGGGATGGGGACGGAAAACTCAGCAGCGCTGGCCCATTGCTCTGACTTACTAAACCCTTGTGTGGGGAACCCTGTGCACCCCATTACATTTAGGGCCCCTTTATCAGCCAGGAGACCTCTCTGATCAGTGGCGTGTGTCCTGAACCCCAATAAACTGTTAACATAAGACTTTCCTTGTTGTCTATGAGCTGGATTTGAAGTGGGGACAGTTAGCACCGCAACGTAGAACTTGAGGTGGCAGCAGTAGTAGGTTGTTATCCGTTGTGCGAATGGACCAATAGAGGGGTACAAGAGTATCCCTTTGCAATGCATTACACTGAATGTATTGAAAAGGCAGGTTATTATCTCAGCCTCGGGGATCAGGGGTGATAATGAACAAGCAACTCAACATGAGCTCCCAGTGCGATGCCGTGGCAAAAATCGCAAACGCAATCCGTGAATGTGTAAACGGGAGCTGTGAGCAGGGGAAGGCAGGAAATTTAATCTCTGTGTACAGCACTGGTGAGGCTGACACTGGACTAGTGATTCCACTTCTTGTGCCCACATTTTAAAAAGGGAGGGGGGAAATCAGATGTCGAAAAATCAGAGAGGGGCGGAGAAGATCCACGAAAATGATTGGTGGCTGGAGAAAAGGCCTCACTGTGAGAGATTTAACAAGCTCCATCTGTTTAGTTTTTTAAACAGAAGATTGAGAGGTGTCTTGGACCTGCCCTGGGAGGAAATACCAGGTGCTAAATGCTTCTTTAAGCTAACAGAGAAAGGCAGGACAAGGACCAATGGCTGCAAACTGAAGCCAGACAAATTCAAATGAGACATAATGCACAGGTTTTCTAACAGTGAGAGTGATTAACTCTGGGACCAAATTCCCTCGGGAAGCGCTGGATTCGCCATACTTAATGTCTTTGGGCCATTGCTGTCAAGCGATTAAAAACATTAATCGTGACTAATCACGCTGTTAAACGATAATAGAATACCATTTAGTTAAATATTTTTGGATGTTTTCTACATTTTCAAATATATTGATTTCAATTACAACACAGAATACAAAGTGTACAGTGCTCACTTTATATTTATTTTTGAATAAAATATTTGCACTGTAAAAAACAAAAGAAATAATATTTTTCAATTCACCTAATACAAGTACTGTAGTGCAACTCTTTATCATGAAAGTTGAACTTACAAATGTAGAATTATGTACACAAAATAACTGCATTAAAAATAAAACAGTGTAAAACGTTAGAGCCTACGAGTCCACTCAGTCCTACTTCTTGCTCAGCCAATCGCTCAGACAAACAAGTTTGATTGCAATTTGCAGGAGATAATCACAGAACTGGAAGAGACCACAAGAGGTCGTCTAGTCCAGTCCCCTACACTCCTGGCAGGACTAAGCATTATCTAGATCATCGCCGACAGGTGTTTGTCCAACCTGCTCTTAAAAATCTCCAATAATGGAGATTCCACAATCTCCCTAGGCAATTTATTCCAGTGCTTAACCACCCTGACAGTTAGGAAGTTTTTCTTAATGTTCAATCCTAAAAGGCCCTTGCTGCAATTTAAGGCCATTGCTTCTTGGCGTATCCTTAGAGATTAAGAAAAAACATTTTTCTCTCTCCTCCTTGTAACAACTTTTTATGTACTTGAAAACTGTTCTCATGTACCCCCTTACTCTTCTCTTCTCCAGACTAAACAAGCCCAATTTTTTCAATCTTCCCTCTTAGATCATGTTTTCTAGCCCTTTGATCATTTTTGTTGCTCTTCTGTGGACTTTCTTCAATTTGTCCACATCTTTCCTGAAATGTGGCGCCCAGAACTTGACACAATACTCCAGTTGAGGCCTAATCAGCGCGGAGTAGAGCAGAAGAATTACTTCTCATGTCTTGCTTACAATACTCCTGCTGATACATCCCGGAATGATGTTTGCTTTTTTTGTAACTGTGTTACACTGTTGACTCATATTTAGCTTGCGGTCCACTATGACCCCCAGATCCCTTTCCGCAGTACTCCTTCCTAGGCAGTCATTTCCCATTTTGTAGGTGTGCAATGGATTGTTCCTTCCTAAGTGGAGTACTTTTCATTTGTCCTTATTGAATTTCATCCTATTTACCTCAGACCATTTCTCCAGTTTGTCCAGATCATTTTGAATTTTAATCCTATCCTCCAAAGCACTTGCAACCCCTCCCATCTTGGAATCGTCTGCAAACTTTATAAGTGTACTCTCTATGCCATTATCTAAATCATTGATGAAGCTATTGATCAGAACCGGACCCAGAAATTGTTATGCCCTTCCAGCATGACTGTGAACCACTGATAACTCCTCTCTGGGAACGATTTTCCAACCAGTTATGCACCCACCTTATAGTAGTTCCCTTTAGGTTGTATTTCCCTAGTTTGTTTATGAGAAGGTCATGCAAGACAGTATCAAAAGCCTTACTAAAGTCTAGATATATTACATCTACCACTCCCTCCCGCCCCCCTCCCCCCATCCACAAGGCTTGTTACCCTGTCAAAGAAAGCTATCAGGTTGATTTGATATGATTTGTTCTTGACAAATCAATGCTGACTGTTATTTATCACCTCATTATCTTCTAGGTGTTTGCAAATTGATTGTTTAATTATTTGCTCCATTATCTTTCTGGGTATAGAAGTTAAGATGACTGGGCTGTAATTCCCCTGGTTGTCCTTAGTTCCTTTTTTTTTAGATGGGCACTATACTTTTCCAGTCTTCTGGAATGTCTCCCATCTTCCATGACTTTTCAAAGATAATCGCTAATGGCTCAGATATCTCCTCACTCAGCTCCTGGAGTATTCTAGGATGCATTTCATCAGGCCTTGGTGATTTGAAGACATGCTGCCTGCTTCTTGTTTACAATGTCACCTGAAAATGAGAACAGGTGTTCGCATGGCACGGTTGTAGCTGGGGTCGCAAGACATTTACGTGCCACATGCGCTAAAGATTCCTATGTCCCTTCATGCTTCAACCACCCTGATGACGGATTCTGCTTGATAACGATCCAAAGCAGAGCAGACTGACGCATGTGCATTTTCATCATCTGACTCAGATGCCACCTGCAGAAGGTTGATTTTCTTTTTTTGATAGTTCGGGTTCTGTAGTTTCTGCATCTGAGTGTTGCTCTTTTAAGACTTCTGAAAGCATGCTCCACACCTCGTCCCTCTCAGATTTTGGACGGCACTTCAGATTCTTAAACCTTAGGTTGAGTGCTGTAGCTCGCTTTAAAAATCTCACATTGGTAGTTTTTTTGCGTTTTGTCAAATCTCCTGTGAAAGTGCTGGGTCATCATCCGAGACTGCTATAGCATGTGGCAGAATGCAGGTAAAACAGAACAGGAGACATGCAATTCTACCCCAGGGAGTTGAGTCACAAAATTAATTAACGCATTATTTTTTTAACAAGCATCAGCATGGAAGCATGTCCTCTGGAATGGTGGCCAAAGCATGAAGGGACATATGAATGTTTAGCGTATCTTGCACATAAATACCTTGCAAGGCCGGCTACAAAAGTACCATGCAGACACCTGTTCTCACTTTCAGGTGACATTGTTAATAAGAAGCAGGCAGCAGAAAAGGACCTGGGGATTATAGGGGATGAGAAGCTGGATATGAGTCAGCAGTGTGCCCTTGTTGCCAAGAAAACTAACGGAATATTGGGCTGCATTAGTAGGAGCATTGCCAGCAGATCGAAGGAAGTGATTATTCCCCTCTATTCGGCACTGGTGAGGCCACATTTGGAGTATTGCATCCAGTTTTGGGCCCCCCACTAGAGAAGGGATGTGGACAAATTGGAGAATCCAGTGGAGGGCAACAAAAATGATCAGGGGTCTGGGGCATATGATTTACGAGGAAAGGCTGTGGAAACTGGGTTAGTTTAGTCTGCAGAAGAGAAGTGAGGGAGGATTTGTTAGCAGCCTTCAACTACCTGAAAGGCGGTTCCAAAGAGGATGGAGCTTGGCTGTTCTCAGTGGTGGCAGATGACAGAACAAGGAGCAAAGGTTTCAAGTTGCAGTGGGAGAGGTCTAGGTTGGATGTTAGGAAACACTGTTTCTCTAGGAGGGTGGTGAAGCACTGGAATGGGTTACCGAGGGAGATGGAGGAATCTCCATCCTTAGAGGTTTTTAAGGCCCAGCTTGACAAAGCCCTGGCTGGGATGATTTAGTTGGGGTTGGTCCTGCTTTGACCAGAGGATTGGACTAGATGACCTCCTGAGGTCTCTTCCAACCCTAATCTTCTATGATTCTATGATTATCTCCCTTAAATGTAAACAAACTTGTTTGTCTTAGCGATTGGCTGAACAAAAAGTAGGACTGGGTGGACTTGTAAGCGCTAAAGTTTTACACAACCACACTCAAAAATAAAACAATGTAACAAAAAAAATCTACATTTGTAAGTTACACTTTCACAATAAAGAGATTGCACTACTGTACTTGCTTGAGGTGAATTGAAAAATACCATTTCTTTTGTTTATCATTTTTACAGTGCAATTATTTGTAATCAAAAATAATATGAAGTGAGCACTGTACACTTTGTATTTTGCATTGTAATAAAAATCAATATAATTTCAAATGTAGAAAAACATCTAAAATATTTAATAAATTTCAATTGGTATTCTATTGTTTAACAGCGCAATTAATCACAATTACGTTTTTTAATGGCGATTAATTTTTTTGAGTTAATCGCGTGAGTTAACTGCGAATAATCGACAGCCCTATTTCAGGCCTTAAAATCTATCAGTCTATGAAAGAGGGGTGGGGACTGTTGGGTATCTGAGGATATTAAGGCCGGGAGAAGCCATGACTGTGGGTCTCACATGGTGACGGATGCACTGAAAACACCTAGATGGACAAAGTGAGAGGTTGGACCAGGCATTGTCTGTTGCAATTTGGCACATGGTACGTTCTGACGGCTTTAAAGGAGAAGCGCATAATTAAAATAACCCACCCTGAGTGACCGTCTCTGTTCCTTCCTGGTAGGTGGAGACACAGCAGTCTCGCTGCTGATTGTCCAGAAAATGGCAGAAGAGAGCGCCGAAGCGACAAGCGATACCAGTAAATACTAAATACTTTGGTCTAAATTAAAAGGGAGCCTGCGGTGTGATTGGCAGAGGGACAAAAATACTGAGGGTGGGTTGCCCCCTCTTTTTTATGAGGGATAAAGACAGGAAACAAGGAGTTTTTGTTGCTCGTTGGTTTATGCTTGTTTTTAATGTTAGCAATTTGGGTCTTTTCCACCCTGAACAACTCTGGCCAACAGGAGAACTGGTGGAGTGAAAGGCTGAAAATTTGGAATACTGTGTGTACCCCATCTCGGAAAGGATATTGTAGAACTAGAGGGGTTCAGAGAGAGGTGATGAGAAGGATCAAAGGTCTGGGAAAACTCTCCTGTGAAGAGAGCTTGAAAAGACGGAGACTGTTACCTTGGAGAGGAGACGGGTACAAGGGACAGGATAATGGGTGGGATAGAGAGGGTAGATCTGTGTCTAGAACAAGGGGACACTCAATGGAATGGAAAGGTGGGAACTTCAAACTGATCAGAGGAAACAATTTTTCACAAACTGGGTACTTAGATGGTGGAACTCACTGCTAGGTGACATCAACCAAGAACTTAGCAGAATTCCAAGAGGGATTGGAGATTTCTGTGGAGAACAGGAAGAGCCAGAGTTGTTATAATGCTAACAAAAATGTTGGCAGAGATTATCCTCTTACCAGCCACTAGAGGGGGACATGGCACACAATTTGTCAAATGCATTGCCATGCTTTCTAATCCACTTGGAGCCCCTTAACCAGGCCAAGGGAGGGCTGTGTGGGGTGGGGATAGCAAGATCTGGGGACTGCCAGTCACTTTGGGATATGCGGGGGGAGGAGAAGCAGTGATGGACACATTCAAAAGGCCTGGGCTTCGGACACAGAACTGGGCCCTGCATGGAGGGGACTGTATGATCTGATCTTAAACAACAGTTTCTTTTGCTTTCTGGTAGGTAGAGGGGTTAATGACTCAATGCTGCCGGGTCACGGACAAGAGGAAGGAAGGAGAAGAGATGTGGGTAAAGAATTATATTATTTTATTAGGTACAATATGGTAACATCGAGAGACAGCAGCTGAGCCCCATTGCGTGCTGCACAGACACACAACGAGAGACAGTCCCTGCCCCATCGGAGATCAGAGCCCTGTTGTGCCGGGCGCTGCATAGACACGCAGTGAGAGACAATCCCTTAAGGTGCCGTTCCTTTAGCTCGAGTGGTAATGGCTTGTGCCTTTAAATCCAGAAATCAGAAGTTCAATGTCTACTGCTTATGATTTTATGCCCTTTCTAAAGGCAAGTCCTGGGATATCCTGGTAGCCGCCAGATTAGCCCCGGTAACTCTGGGCAACCATGAAAATCTCTCTCCCAATCAACCAGCTCCTGGCGCCACGGTCCCTGATCTAGCAATCTGGGAAGTAAGAAGGTCCTTCAAAGCCAGTGAAGAGAGCTCAGGGACATTTTTTAACCTTGCGTCTGAAGTGGGCATTCACCCACGAAAGCTTATGCTTCAATACATCTGTTAGTCTTAGGACTGGTCTACGCTACGAGTTTAGGTCGAATTTAGCAGCGTTAAATCGAATTAAGCCTGGACAGGTCCACATGACGAAGCCCCTTTTTTCGACTTAAAGGGCCCTCTAAACCGGTTTCTTTACTCCACCTCCGACGAGGGGAGTAGCGCCGAAATCGATATTGCCATTTCGAATTAGGGTTAGTGTGGACAGAATTCGACGGTATTGGCATCCGGGAGCTATCCCAGAATGCTTCATTGTGACCGCTCTGGACAGCACTCTCAACTCAGATGCACTGACCAGGTAGACAGGAAAAGCCCCGCGAACTTTTGAATTTCATTTCCTGTTTACCCAGCGTGGAGAGCACAGGTGACCACGCAGAACTCATCAGCACAGGCAACCATGATGGAGTCCCAGGATCACAAAAGAGCTCCAGCATGGACCGAACGGGAGGTACGGGATCTGCTCGCCATATGGGGAGATGAATCAGTGCTAGCTGAACTCCGTTGCAATAAACGAAATGGCAAAATATTAGAAAAAGTCTCAGAGGCCATAACAGGGACGCACAGCAGTGCCGCGTGAAAATTAAGGAGCTAAGGCAAGCCTACCACAAAGCCAGAGAGGCAAATGGAAGGTCCGGGGCAGAGCCACAGACATGCTGCTTCTACGCGGAGCTGCATGCCATGCTAGGGGGTGCAGCCACCACTACCCCAACCCTGTGCTTTGACTCCATCAATGGAGAATTACGAAACACGGAAGTGGGTTTGGGGGACGAGGAAGATAGCTCACAGCAAGGAAGTGGAGAAACCGGTTTCCCCAACAGCCAGGATATGTTTATCACCCTGGACCTGGAACCAGTAACCCCCGAACTCACCCAAGGCGTGCTCCCAGACCCTGAGGGTGCACAAGGGACCTCTGGTGAGTGTAACTTTGTAAATATTACACGTGGTTTAAAAGCAAGCGTGTTTAATGATTAATGATTAATTTGCCCTGGCAATCGCGGCCAGTACAGCTACTGGAAAACTCTGTTAACGTGTATGGAGATGGAGCGGAAATCCTCCAGGGACATCTCCAGAAAGCTCTCCTTCATGTACTCCCAAAACCTTTGCAAAAGGTTTCTGGGGAGGGCTGCCTTATCCCATCTGCCATGGTAGGATACTTTACCATGCCAGGCCAGTAGCACGTAGTCTGGAATCATTGCATAACAAAGCATGGCAGCGTATGGTCCCGGTGTTTGCTGGCATGCAGACAACATCCATTCCTTAACTCTCTTTGTTATCCTCAGGAGAGTGATATCATTCACGGTCACCTGGTTGAAATGGGGTGATTTTATTAAGGGGACATTCAGAGGTGCCCGTTCCTGCTCGGCTGAACAGAAATATACCCCGCTGTTAGCCATGCGGTGTGGAGGAGGGGTGAAGGGATCATCCCAGAGAGTTGGGTGTGTGGGGAGGAGAAGGGTTAGTTGGGTTTGTGCTGCATGTTAATCCGGAAACCGCAGCCCCTCCTTTTACATTGCAAACCCATTTTAAATGGCCAACCCAACAGGTGCTTGGTATGGGAAATGAGGGCGCTGCTGTTTGAAACCATTCCCACATGTTATGAAGGTTAAAAAAGCCAAAGACTGTGGCTTACCATGGCTGCCTGCAAGCCAAATTCTGTTGCCTGGCACTGCGTGAGTGATCTCTCATATCAAACCGGCAGGCCCTCAATATAAGAGGAAAAATGCGACCTTGTAACGAAAGCACATGTGCTGTGTAACGTGAACAGCAAAATTTAATGAATTTAACATGAAAGAGTGTACCCATTGTTCTCTAAAATGTGTCTTTTTAAACACTTTTCCCTTCTCCTCTACCAGCTGCAAATGTTTCTCCTTCGCAGAGGCTAGTGAAGATTAGAAGGAGAAAACGGCGGACTCGGGATGACATGTTCACGGAGCTCCAGATGTCCTCCCACGCTGAAAGAGCACAGCAGAATGCGTGGATGCAGTCAATGTCAGAGTGCAAAAAAGCAAAATATGAACGAGAGGAGAGGTGGCGGGCTGAATCGCGGGCTGAAGAGAGCAAGTGGTGGGCTGAAGAGGATAGGTGGCATCAGATTGCTGACAGAAGGCAAGAGTCGATGCTCTGGCTGCTGGAGCATCAAACTCAAATGTTCCAGCGTATGGTTGAGCTGCAAGAAAAGCAGCAGGAGCAGAGACGGCCACTACAGCCCCTGTGTAACCAACAGCCCTCCTCCCCAAGTTCCATAGCCTCCTCACCCAGAGGCCCAAGAACGCGGTGGGGGGGCCTCCGGCCACCCAGCCACTCCACCCCAGATGATTGCCCAAGCATCAGAAGGCAACATCCCCAACGGTTATTTTCTGGTCCGGGAAGAAAGTCCCTTCCTCCAGCTTTCGAAACAGAGCAGAGTGCCTGAAGATGCGAGCATCATGTACCTTTCCCGGCCATCCCACGTTGATGTTGGTGAAACGTCCCTAGTGATCCACCAGGGCTTGCAGCACCATGGAAAAGTACCCCTTGCGGTTTATGTACTCGGTGGCTTGGTGCTCCGGTGCCAAGATAGACGGAACCCATATCCCTATCACCCCACCACAGTTTGGGAATCCCATTGCAGCAAAGCCATCCACTATGGCCTGCACGTTTCTCAGAGTCACTACCCTTGATATCACCAGGTCTTTGATTGCCCTGGCAACTTGGATCACAGCAGCCCCCACAGTAGATTTGCCCACTCCAAATTGATTCCCGACTGACCGGTAGCTGTCTGGCGTTGCAAGCTTCCACAGGGCTATCGCCACTCGCTTCTCAACTGTGAGGGCTGCTCTCATCCTGGTATTCTGGCGCTTTAGGGCAGCAGAAAGCAAGTCACAAAGTTCCATGAAAGTGCCCTTACGCATGCGAAAGTTTTGCAGCCACTGGGAATCATCCCACACCTGCAACACGATGCGGTCCCACCAGTCTGTGCTTGTTTCCCAGGCCCAGAATTGGCATTCCACAGCATGAACCTGCCCCAGTAACACCATGATTTGCACATTGCTGGGGCCCGTACCTTGTGAGAGGTCTATGTCCATGTCAATTTCCTCATCACTTTTGTCGCCACGCTGCAATCGCCTCCTCGGCTGGTCCTGGTTTTGCTTTGGCATGTCCTGGCTCTGCATATACTCCAGGACAATGCGCGTGGTGTTCATAGTGCTCGTAATTGCCGCGGTGATCTGAGCGGGCTCCATGATCCCAGTGCTATGGCGTCTGGTCTGAAAAAAGGCGCGAAACTGATGGAGGGAGGGAGGGGTGACTGACAACATGGCGTACAGGTACAGGGAATTAAAATCAACAAAGGTGGCTGTGCATCAGGAAGAAACACAAACAACTGTCACACAGAATGGCCCCCACAAAGATTGAACTCAAAACTCTGGGTTTAGCAGGCCGTTGATTTCACGGAGGGAGGGGGAAGCAAATGAATACATCTATTTTTTACAACTTAAGCTGGCAGCAGACGGTGCAGCATGACTGATAGCCCTTCTTCTGGGTGCTTGGCAGAAGATACTGTACTACAACTGCTAGCCATTATCGTCAAGATGGTTCAATAGGACTGCCGGCAGGACTGAGTCTCCAGGAGACAAAGCATGTCTGCCCAGGTGCCTCTGATTGAACTGGAATACGACAATGACGGATATCAATCTTACTGCCAAAAGGTAAGGGGCTGCTGCTGTGTGCAATGCAGCCCCACGTCTGCCAGCACCCAGCTAGCTGATGAAGGCTACCAGTCATACTGCACCGTCTACTGCCAAAAGGCAATTAGCTGCTGCTGTGTAGCAATGCAGTCCCACGTCTGCCGGCACCCAGATGACATATGGTGACGGTGAGCTGAGCTGAGCTGAGCGGGCTCCATGCTTGCCGTGGTATGTTGTCTGCACAGGTAACCCAGGTAAAAAGGCGCGAATCCATTGTCTGCCGTTGCTCTGACGGAGGGGGAGGGGCCTGATGGCATGTACCCAGAACCCCCCGCGACACTGTTTTGCATCATCAGGCATTGGGATCTCAACCCAGAATTCCAAGGGGCGGTGGAGACTGCGGGAACTGTGGGATAGCTACCCACAGAGCAACGCTCTGGAAGTCGACGCTAGCCTCGGTACTGTGGACGCAGTCTGCCGACTTAATGCACTTAGAGCATTTTGTGTGGGGACACACACATTCGACGTTATAAAAATGATTTCTAAACAACCGACTTCTACAAATTCAACCTAATTTTGTAGTGTAGACATACCCTCAGTAATTACCCTGTCCTGTACCTTCCTCTGAAGCTCTGATGTGGCCACTGTAGCAGACGGGAGACTGGGCTAGACTGACCGTGCTCTGACCCAGTGTGGCAGATCTTACGTTTACAACTTTCCCAAACAACTTAAGAATATATTTTCAATAAAAATTTCACCAAAAGATCAATGAAAAAAGAAAAAGCAAAAAAAACCCTTTTTTCCACCAAAAATGAAAAAGCCAAACAATTTTGGGTGAAAAAAATTGTTTTTCGGTTAAAAAAACAAACAGGTTAAAAAATAACAGAGGGTCCTGTGGCACCTTTAAGGGTATGTCTACACTACGAAATTAGGTCGAATTTGTAGAAGTCGGTTGTTTAGAAATCGTTTTTATAAGGTCAAATGTGTGTGTCCCCCCACAAAATGCTCTAAGTGCATTACGTCCATTGATGGAGTCAAAGCACACGGTTGGGGTAGTGGTGGCTGCACCCCCTAGCATGGCATGCAGCTCCGCGTAGAAGCGGCATGTTTGCGGCTCTGCCCCAGACCTTCCGTTTGCCTCTCTGGCTTTGTGGTAGGCTTGCCTTAGCGCCTTAGTTTTCACGCGGCACTGCTGTGCGTCCCTGTTATGGCCTCTGTCCTTCATGGCCTTGGAGACCTTTTCTAATATTTTGCCATTTCGCTTATTGCTACGGAGTTCAGCTAGCACTGATTCATCTCCCCATATGGCGTACAGATCCCGTACCTCCCGTTCTGTCCATGCTGGAGCTCTTTTGCGATCCTGGGACTCCATCACGGTTACCTGTGCTGATGAGCTCTGCGTGGTCACCTGTGCTCTCCACGCTGGGCAAACAGGAAATGAAATTCAAAAGTTCGCGGGGCTTTTCCTGTCTACCTGATCAGTGCATCTGAGTTGAGAGTGCTGTCCAGAGTGGTCACAATGAAGCACTGTGGGATAGCTCCCGGAGACCAATAACGTCGAATTCCATCCACACTACCCCAAAGCCAACCGCAAAGGCCGATTTTAGTGCTAATCCCCGCGTCGGAGGTGGAGTAAAGAAACCGGTTTAAAGGGCCTTTTAAGTCGAAAGACAGGGCTTCGTCGTGTGGACGTGTCCAGGCTTAATTCGATTTAACCCAGCTAAAGTCGACCTAAACTCATAGTGTAGACCAGGCCTGAGTGATCCACCCCTGCCTTGGCTCCTGGCTTCTGGCAGTCAGAGGAGCATGGGGTTGTGTCCCTGACCATCTTGGCTAATGGCCAACGATGGACCTGTCCTCCAGGAACTTAGCTCATTCTATTTTGGAACCTAGTTATTTTTGGCCATCACCACATCCAATGGCAGGTGGACTATGCGCTGTAGGAAAAAGTGTCTTCTCTTGTTTGTATTAACCCTGCTTCCTGTTAATTTCATCAGGTGTCACCTGGTGTTTGTGTTGTGGGAAGGGTAAATAACACTTCTCTATAAACTTGTTACACACCGTTCATGGCTTTACAGACCTCTGTCCTGCCCCTCCTTAGTCGTCTCTTTTCTAAGCAGAACGGCCCTAATCTTTGTAGTCTCTGCTTGTCTGGAAGCTGTTCCATTCCCTTGATCATCATCAACTAGATTTATCCACTCATGGAAGCACTTAGCAAAACGTGACCATTTTCAGGCGCCGGCAGCATTTGCTATTGAAACACCTTCGTCTCCTTTCATCTTTTTTTATTTTGCAGATTTCAGCCTAAAATGCATTAAAGATAAACGGATCCCAATTACCGTTACTGTCGTCATCACAGCGTTGATCATCACCATAATTGCACTGGCGGGTGAGTGAAGGGTCATTACTAACCCAGCTGATTCTCATTCCTTGTCACTGGTTCTTCATTGACTGCTTGTCCTAGCCCCAAGGTCATGGTGCCCACGTGCGTTTCCCACGGCCTCTTCTCACCCCGTCTTTGCCTTGGTCTGACTCCTCCATTGAAGCACATTCCCCTTTTCAGAGGGGAAATCTCTCTCCAGACCCTTTCCCCCAAAGAGGAAGGGCCTAACCCCATTCCCTGCCCCTTGGGAAGCAGCCCCATTAGATCCCAGGCCTGCGTAGCGGTGTAGGGATGCAGTGGGTGGGTCTCCCTGCCTCCCAGTCCCTGTGTCATCCAACGCCCAGTCTCACCTTAAATTGTCATAGGTTTGGGTGCCACCGTGTGGCCATGGCTCACAGCGCGTCTCGAAAATTGTTTCCAATCCATTTATCATTGTTCTTCCTCCCTCATCCGCAGTACTGTGTGTAAATGCAACTGGGAGTCTCAGGCAGAGGATTCCGTTCCCTGATCCCGGCCAGTCTCTCGTGGCTTTGGGAGCATTTCTGAATTTCTTTTCTGTGCCAAAGGTCCTCTGTAAAACTCACGTGACGCAGAGAATCTGTCACGCTGTACGAATTCTTCCCATTCCTGGCTGGGCGTCGCTGGCACAGCGGAAGGGGTGTGTTGGAATGTGTTCGCCCTGCCCCCAGGAACCGAAGAGTTCCCGGGATTCCTTAGAGAAGACACATGCTGTAGGGAGTGTGCGGTGACAGCTGTCAGTGCTGGAGTGAGGGGCTGGCTGCTTGGCTTCACTGGGCAGACAGACGTTCACAAGGGATGTGAATGGCTACGGGGAGCAACGCGCTGTAGGGGTCGGGTTGGGCTGCGTGGAGAGTGGGAGACTCTGGGCGGTATCCTTAGACCACTTGACACCACTCTGGGGACTCAAGGTGGATGCAAAGAGCCCTCTGAGAATCCCCCCAATTCAGGGGCCTCCCCAGCTGGTGTATGGGATCTGCACCCAGAGTGTAGGGGATGGGTTGGGGTTGTGGCCAGAGCATGCTGCATTACAGCTGTTCTGTGCTTCCCAGGTGGCCTGAGAAGCACAGGGTAAGTTAGAGCAACCCTGAGGCTGCTCTAAGTCACACCAGGGGAAGGTCAGGGCCCTGAATGGCCCCGGAATACAGGAAGCACAAAGCCAGCATCTCTTCAACATGTGCCAGACATCCACACATGCTGTTTTGCTACAGAGCACGTGCCAGCATTTCTACCGATAGTTAATGCGTCTTTGCGTTGGGAAATCACATGGCTGGTATAAGTTTCCAATGACCCGAACTGAAATTGTTTCTGGCTTTTCAGTTCATGAAAATATTTGACTTTTCTCCCCGACTCAGGAAGGGAAAATTCTGTGAAACCTCGAACGTTTTTGCAGGATCTTGGGAAAACCGTTTACCGCATCCCTCTTGTTAGGCTCCTTTGCCCTCGGTTTTAGTGGCTGCTTTAGTGGCCTGTTTTAGTGGCCTGAGTGGAACGCCTTGGCGAATGTGTGTGACAGGCCGGCCTTTGGGCCCAGCCACAGAGAACATGAGTTGTTCTAGCCCCACCTAGTGGCTCTCGGCTCTGATATTACGGGTCTCGCTCTTCGCTCTGGAGGGCCCCAGTTCTAGCCCTGGTGTGGCAACCGTCACATGTGTGTACTGAGGATGGTATGTCAAGGGGGAGACCATGAAATGCAGCCAGCCCTTCCATTTTTCACCCCTTGCCCCAAGGTTTGGGGGTCATGGAGGATAATCAGCTGAATACGAGCTCCCAGTGGGGCACTGTGGCCAAAGGCGCTAATGCGACCCTGGGACGTATAACCATGGGAATCTCGAGTAGGAGCCAAGAAGTTATTTTACCTCTGGATTTGGCCCTGGTGCGACCACTGCTGGAATCCCGTGTCCAGTTCTGGTGCCCACAATTCAGGAAGGACGTTGATAAATTGGAGAGAGGTCAGAGCTGAGCCACAAGAAGGATTAAAACCTGCTTTATAGTGATAGACTCAAAGAGATCCATCTGTTTACAAGAGAAGGTTAAAGGGTGACTTGATCCCCGTCTACAAATACCTACATGGGGCACAAATATTTAACATTGGGCTCTTCAGTCTAACACGATCCAATGGCTGGAAATTGAAGCTGGACAAACTCAGACTGGGAATAAGGCATCAGCTGTTAACAGTGAGCGTTAGTCACCCTCGGAACGAGTTACCAAGGGGCGCGGTGGATTCTCCATCACTGACAGTTTTTAAATCACGATGGGATGATGATGTAAAAGTTCCGCTCGAGGGATTATTTTGGGGCAGTTCTAAGACCCGTGTGATGCAGGAGGTCAGACTAGATGATCACAGTGGTGCCTTCTGGTCTTGGGATCTCTGCAAATCGACAACCCAGGGCCGAGACGTGTGGGTCTTAGTGCCCTCTCTGGCCAGAATTCCCATGCAGAGACAGACACCAGGGATAGGCCCATCTCTCACCACTGTGCTACTTGCTTATTTTCAGCCAAGAAGATGCCCCCCTGCCCACGCTGCCCACCCCATGTCACTGCTGCATGCCCGGACGGCTGGGTTGGATTCCAAGGGAAATGCTACTACTTCTCAGAGACTGAAGGGAACTGGAGCACCAGCCAGAGCCACTGCTCTTCCCTCAACGCCTCCCTGGCTTCCATTGACTCCCTGCCGGAGCTGGTAAGTAAGAGACACGAACCTTCATAACCACAGCTAGGGACATGCCAGAGCCTGGTGCCCCCTGAAGGTCTAAAGCAGCTCCTAGATTCAAGGAACTGAATCCCCTGCGGAGCTGGTTGTAAAATAGAAATTCAGGGGCAGGATTTGACATTTTTTAATAGAAAATAGTTGATTTTCCCCCCAAATGTCATTTCAGTTTGGGGTTTTTCAAATCTCATTTTTCAAAATTTGGGGTTCCCTCCCCCTCCCCCTACCCCCCCCCTTTTTTTTTTCCTTTTTCCACATCATTTTATACTGGAAAAATGGAGGAAAAATAAAAAGCATGGGGAAAGAGGTGTGGAAACCCACCTTTAAAAAAAAAAAAAAAAAAAAAAAACTATTTCCCAAACTTTTTCCAGCAGGAAAACAGTGCAAATGTTACTCTGAAAAAGAAAGGAACATTTTCATCTCAAAAGTATATGCCTCGTTTTTATCTATTGTGACGGGGCAAGGCCAGATGGCTACAGTAAAGTAGTGAGGAACAGGTATGTTAGCCCCAGGCTAAACAAATCCCTGGTACCATGGTAACCAAATGGCAGTTGCTCCAGGTTAATCAAGACACCTGGGGCCAATTAAGATCCTTCTAGAAGGCAGTGGAGATGGCTACAGTGATTGGGACACCTGAAGCAAATCAAGGGCTGGCTGGAACTAGTTAAAAGCCTCCCAGTTAGTCAGTGAGGTGTGTGTGTGAGGAGCTGGGAGCAAGAGGTGCAAGGAGCTGAGAGTGAGTGCAAATGGAGGACTGAGGAGCACAAGCGTTATCAGACCCCAGGAGGAAGGTCCTGTGGTGAGGATAAGGAAGGTGTTTGGAGGAGGCCATGGGGAAGTAGCCCAGGGAGTTGTAGCTGTCATGCAGCTGTTACAGGAGGCACTATAGACAGCTGCAGTCCACAGAGCCCTGGGCTGGAACCCGCAGTAGAGGGTGGGCCCGGGTTCCCCCCAAACCTCCCAACTCCTAATCCAACACAGGAGTAGTTGACCGAGACTGTGGGTTCCACCAGAGGGGAAGATCACTGAGTGGAGCAAATCCGCCAATAAGTGCAGGACCCACCAAGGTAGAGGAGGAACTTTGCCACACTATCTATATCTATATAATTTAACCAGCAATAAAGACAAGTGCAAAGTACTTCACCTAGGAAGGAAAACTCAAATGCATGAAGGCAAAATAGGGCAAAAACTCGCTAGGCAGTAGTGCTGCTGAAAAGGGTCTGGGGGTTACAGTGGACCACAAATTAAATATGAATCGACAATGTGATGCAGCTGAGAAAAAGGCGAATCTCATCCTGGGATGTATGAACAGGAGTGTTGTACGTGAGACACGGGAGGAGATTGTCTAGGTTTATTTTGTCCTGCCTGAGCGCGGGGGGCTGGACTTGATGATCTCTCGAGGTCCCTTCCAGCCATTCATTTCTATGATTCCCCAAAGTTGGGAAACTGTAAGAAAATGGGAGGAAACCCCCGAGGTACAAAATGGGGGGAGGAAGAAGTATTTGCGCTTTTTAAATAAATTTTTCCTGAGCAAAAAATCTGAACCCCTTTGCCCTGTGTAGTTTGACTGGCAGCTCTTTGGGCGAGGGACCAGCTTTCCGTGTGTGCAGCCCCTAGCGCGTGGGGGCCCTGATCCCCGTGACGGCGGCTGTAACACAGCTAAGGATATAATGTGTGTGTTCTTATCCACAGGATTTCATGCAGCGCTATAGAGGGATCCCTTACCGCTGGATTGGCCTCCAGAGGGAACCAGGCGAGGGCCAGCCCTGGAAGTGGACCAACGGTACCATATTCAACAACCTGTGCGTCCCTTTTCCTCATTCGCTTTCTCAGTAGTAGGGCACAGAGAAATGCAACAAAACCCTGGGCTGGGTGGAGAACGGGGATTGGAAGCGAGACCTCAGGATCTTAAAAGCCTGATCCTCTACTGCCTGAGCGACAGGGCTCGTTCTGGGGAGGTTGCACCTGGAGGAGACTTGTAGACTCTTCCATAGCGTAGGCACCAGAGGAGGACATAGAGCCCCACTCGTTAATGTGGATGACACAAGTGGGACTGGTTGGAAAAATTCCAGCTCAAGGTTTTCCCTTATGGAAAATCTGGTTGTGTTGAAAGCAAAATTTCCTGCAGGGAAGAGTCACTTTGGATGAGATTTTTCCTTTGTGGAAATTGACTCAAATGTTTATTTTCAGTCAACCCAGAATGAAACATTTTCATTTTTGTTTGCCTGTGGGGCCGCTGCAGCACATCATGGGAATTGTAGTTCTGTGTTCTTCCAGTCCCATTTGTCCCTGGTCTTTGATCAGACAACATCTCCCATGATGCACTGCAGTGTCTCACTCATGCGTGTTCTTATGTGGTATTTTGGTGGTAGGAAGACACTGCAGTGCATCATGGGAGATGTAGTCCATCTGGGAATCAGGACCTATAGGAGAGAACAGTGGAAGAACCAAGAACGACAATTCCCAATTGAAAATGATGCACAAACACATCCCATCGTTCATGCACAATGACACCCCATTGAGGGGAATCGCTATGGCTATGGGATGCGGCAGAAGATGCGGCAGCTCGGTGGGGGAGCAGCTCAGTAGCTCCGTTAGGGCCTTGCTAAGCACAGCTGGGCTCTGGCTGCCTGGGGCAGAAGGGGAGGCAGAGGGAAATGGATGGGAAGTGTGGGGGAGAGGTTGGGAGACCCAGGGGGAGAAGATAATGAGCGGGGGGGGGCAGGTGAGGCAGCACAAGGATATTGGGAGAAAGGGGAAGTTGCTGGAAGAGGCGAGTCTGGAGGGAAAGCGGGAGGACAGGTCTATCAATGGCTATTAACCAAGATGATCAGGGAAGCAACCCCATGCTCTGGATGTCCCTAGCTCCAATTGCCAGAAGCTGGGAGTGGCCGACAGGGGATGGATCACTTGATGATTGTCCTGTTCTATTCATTCCCTCTGAAGCACCTGGCACCGGCCACTGTCAGCAGACAGGATACTGGGCCAGATGGACCATTGGTCTGACCCAGCACGGCCGTTCTTATGAGGTTTGCTTACCCTGAGGTATTGCCTGATTTCCAGTCTAGCTGCACTAATGCATCCAGTTCTGGTCACCCATATTCAATAAAGACGCACTCAGACTGGAACAGGTGCAGAGAAGCGTAGCTAGGATGCTCGCAGGAATAGAGAATCTCTCTTATCAGAGGAGAACATAAGAACATAAGAACGGCCGTACTGGGTCAGACCAAAGGTCCATCCAGCCCAGTATCCTGTCTTCCGACAGTGGCCAATGCCAGGTGACCCAGAGGGAGTGAACCTAACAGGTAATGATCAAGTGATCTCTCTCCTGCCATCCATCTCCATCCTCTGACAAACAGAGGCTAGGGACACCATTCCTTACCCATACTGGCTAATAGCCATTAATGGACTTAACCTCCATGAATGTATCCAGTTCTCTTTTAAACTGTTATAGTCCTAGTCTTCACAACCTCCTCAGGCAAGGAGTTTCACAGGTTGACTGTGCGCTGTGTGAAGAAGAACTTCCTTTTATTTGTTTTAAACCTGCTGCCCATTAATTTCATTTGGTGGCCCCCTAGTTCTTGTATTATGGGAACAAGTAAATAACTTTTCCTTATTCACTTTCTCCACACCACTTGTGATTTTATATACCTCTATCATATCCCCCTTAGTCTCCTCTTTCCCAAGCTGAGAAGTCCTAGTCTCTTTAATGTCTTCTCATATGGGACCCATTCCAAACCCCTAATCATTTTAGTTACACTTCTCTGAACCTTTTCTAATGCCAGTATATCTTTTTTGAGATGGGGAGACCACATCTATACGCAGTATTCAAGATGTGGGCATACCATGGATTTATATAAGGGCAAGGAGATATTCTCTGTCTTATTCTCTATCGGTTTTTTAATGATTCCTAACATCCTGTTTGCTTTTTTGACTGCCGCTGCACACTGCGTGGACGTCTTCAGAGAACTATTCACGATGACTTCAAGATCTCTTTCCTGACTAGTTGTAGTTAAATTTGCCCCCATCATATTGTATGCATAGTTCGGGTTATTTTTTCCAGTGTGCATTACTTTACATTTATCCACATTAAATTTCATTTGCCATTTGTTGCCCAATCACTTAGTTTTGTGAGATCTTTTTGAAGTTCTTCAGTCTGCTTTGGTCTTAACTATCTTGAGCAGTTTAGTATCGTCTGCAAACCTTGCCACCTCACTGTTTACCCCTTTCTCCAGATCATTTATAAAAAAGCTGGGGAATACCACTAGTTACCCGTCCCCATTCTGAAAATTTACCATTTATTCCTACCCTTTGTTCTAGGTCTTTTAACCAGTTCAACCAGGAGACTGAAAGAACTTGGCTGGTTGAGCCTAGAAGGATGAGAGGGTCTCTCATTGCTCTCTGTAAATACCTCGGGGGGTAGACACCTGGGAGTGAGAAGAGCTACTGAAGCTACAGGACAATGTTGGCACAAGAGCACACAGGGATAAACTGGCCAGGAATTAATTTGAGGCTGGAAATTAGCAGAAGGTTTCAGCCCATCAGAGGAGGGAGGTTCTGAAGCAGACGCTCTGTTGGAGCCATGGGGCGAACCACCTAACTAGATAGAATACAGAGCCCGAGAAGTCTGTGAACAGGCCGATATGCCGGGGTTGCCTGACATAGCAGAGGGCTGGACTCAGTGACCCAGGAACTCCCTTCCAGGCCTATGTTCCCTCACACACTGGGAAGACCTGCAAGAAACTTCACAACCTCTGTTTCCTGTTCTCTGTGAGCCTGATTTTCAGGGGCTCAGCGTCCACTGTGACATTTACAGCTAGAAGTGACTCGCTCAGGGTTGATTAGTAGCAAAGCCTGATTGAGAACCCAGTTCCCCTGCGTCGGACAGCACTGGATCCAGGGCCGGCTCTAGCTTTTTTGCTGCCCCAAGCAGCAAAAAAAAGCGCCACCTCCCGAGCCCCCAAGCCGAACGCCGCGCCGCCCCCCCGCTGAGCGCCGGGAAACCCCCCCCCGAGCGCCGCATGCTGGAGCCCGCCCCCTGTGCCGAGCGCCGCCAGAACCCCCCCCGAGCGCCGAGCCCCGCGCTGCCCCCCCAGAGCCCGCCCCCCGCCCACTGCAGCGCCGCCAGAGCGCCCTCCCCCCCCGCGGAATGCTGCGCCGCGCTCCCCCTGCTGCCCCTTACCAGGTGCCGCCCCAAGCATGTGCTTGGGTGCCTGGAGCCGGCCCTGACTGGACCACATCGCTTCTCTGTACGTGAGCAGGAACGGGAGCCGGCTGCATCTGATAACCCCACACTGCTTCTCATTGCAGGTTTCAGGTCAGAGGGGAAGGGCAGTGCGCCTACCTGAATGAACATGGGATCAGCAGCTCCAGGTGCTACTCAGACAGACATTTCATCTGCAGCTGGCCGGACCAGTGCTCTAGAAGGAAGCCAAGCGCCGCAGGAGGGGACACAATGTCTAAGATCACGTAAAGGGTCAATGCAGCCTCTTCAGTGGATGCAGAACTTACACATTCATCATCTCTTGCAGAGCATCGTACCTCTCCAACCATTGCTCCCTCCAGATCCCTGCTGAAAAACCATCTTTACAATGCTCACAACACTAACTCTACTGCACAATAACACCATTGACATGGTACTAATGAACAGGGGGTTTAGAGGTTTAAATCTAATATTCTGTTAATACGTGAAGTGAATAAGTTATTTAGATTATGAAGAATCCCTGCTTTTATTTAAAGAAGAGTATGTGTCTAGCTCGCTTGGTTATGAATATACCCTGGCAAATCAAACAGAGCCTGAGTCAGCCGAGAGCTTGAAACAATAACTCAGAAAAGTGCCCCATTTAATGTATTGACACGTTGACTCTGGAACCTAGTGTCGACACTGACTTCTTTCTTTTTCCTCTACGCTGCTTTTCCTGGTGAGGGTCGCGGCAGCAGCATGGAGAGTAGGGAGGACCAGACCTCCCTTTCCTCCACAACAGGTTCCAGCTCCTCCTGGAGGATTCCCAGGCCAGCCGGGAAATATAATCCCTCCAGCGTGTTCTGGGTTGGCCTCGGGGCCTCCTCCCAGTGGTACAGGTTCAGTAGAGTTCCAAAGGAAGCCTACCAGGGGGTAACCTTACCCTGTCTCAGACAGTAAGCCCAGCAACCCTGCGGAGAAACCTCATTTCCGCCGCTTGTACCTGTGATCTCGTCCTTTCAGTCATTACCCAAAGTTCATGGCCATAGGTGGGGATGGGGACATAGATTAAACTGTAAACCGAGAGCTTCATCTCAGAACTCAGCTCCAACTTCCCCACCACAGATCGGCACAGTGGCCTCATCACTGCCACCACCTCCCCAATCCGCCGGTAGATCTCCCGCTCCCATTTACCATCACCAAGTGGTGATTGGTTGATAGCTCTGCCCGTCTCTGCACCCGGGTGTCCAGAACATATAGACTCCCTCCGAGGATCGTTACCTTGTCGTGGTGGAGGGGCTTGCGTGTTCCGGTGAACCCCAGGGCTATGTCGTCTGGAGCCCAGTGCTCCTGGGAGGGTCACCCTAGACCAACAGGTCTGGGGGGAGGTTCCAGACTAAAAACGATCCCGCGCCAAGATGCTCATGAAAGCCCAACAAATGAGCACGCGAACCTTGCCTGGATTAGGAATATCGCACCCACCCCTGAAGCCAGGCCTGGGGGTGGTGTTAGTGAGTGTCTGATGGCCAGGCAACCCATGTAACCCGGCCGGGCCTAGCCCGAAAAGGGGACGTGGGCTCAGCACCCGCGAGGCAAAGGGTGGGGGTTGGGTGCGATGTCCGAATGGCAGCAGGAGGGATGGACCACGCTGGGCTGGCCTCCGCGATGGAGACTGGCCTGACACTAACATGCAGGCAGAGGCAGCTGTTCTTTGAGCTAAAGAACCAGACTTGTGAACAGCAGCTACTACAGGGGGACAGAGACCCTGAGTGTGGGATACAGACCCTTACAGTTGGGAAAAGGCCAAAGAGACTGAACCAAAGTCGGGGTAAGAAGTAGCCAATGGATCTTGGAAACATCATTTGAAGCTGGGACTGGACGACACGGGATGGATCACTTGATAATTGCCCTGTTCTGTTCATTGCCTCTGAAGCAATTGCCACCAGCAACTGTGGGAAGACAGGACACTGGGCTAGATGGAGCATTGGCCTGAGAGAGAGGGAGTGTGTGTGTGTGTGTGTGTGTGTGTGTGTGTGTGTGTTTTTGAGTAGATCTGATCAGAATTTGACAAGAAACATTTTTTAACAGTGTTTTCTCCAGGATTTTTTTTTGCCATCCTTTATTTATTTATTTTTATTCTGACTGAAATTGTGAATGGGAGAGACTTAGCATCTCTCATCATGTGCATTTAATTCATTGCTCTGAGCTAAGATTGTTTGGGTCGGGAGAGCTCCTGGAAGGGTTTAGTCACTTCCCCTGGGCTGTGTAAATACCAGAGTAACCCATAATGACTCCCAGTCAGGAACCAAATTAGTGGCCAGGTTTTCAATAGATTCATGTAGGTTAAGGCTAGAAGGGACCATTAAATGATCTAGTCTGGCCTCCTGCCTAGTACAGGCCAGAGAACTTCCCCCACTTACCCCTGTATTGAGCCCAATAACTTGTGTTTGGCTAAAGTCTATCTTCCAGAAAGGCACCAGTCCGGCGTCCGGCACACCAACGCCATATACAATGAGCTGAGCTGTTCTGAAACTCTGCCCTAAGGGTCACAAGAGGAGCTGTCATGGTGGTTGAGGGAAATCTGAGGGTCCTTAACTTGGAGCAGAAACTAAAGCAAAAAACAAACAAAACACAAACAGAAACCTGAACCCAAGTCGTAGATTCCAAGGCCAGAAGTGACTGCGGTGGTCATGTCATATGATACAGGCCAGAGACCTGCCCCCAAATAATTCCCGCTTAAGCCGGGCCTTCCATTTTGGATTACTCTGGTGTTTAAAATAGACAAGTAAATAAACCTGTGTTTTGCTGGGAGGAAAAATCAACCAACCAACCCTACTTCTTCTCACTTTTAAAAACTCTTTTTCCCACATTGGGAGGGAGGGATGGGGAAAATATTTGTTTAAAGAGAGACCGTAGTGGGGGAGGGGCGAGTTCTTTCCAGAGTTTTTCATTTCAAAATCTTTTGTCCAAACAAAGAAAAAGAAATGAAATTCAACCCAAATGAACACATTGGGGAGGGGGAAAGGGGGCTAGACATTTTCTTTTTGTAAAAAAGTTATTTTCTGTTTAAGAAAAATGTTTTGATGGCAAGTTTTTGATCTGGTCTATTGATTTGTAGATAAATTACATGTTTTTCTTCCCTTCCCCTTAACATAGATTCCCTGCTGTGAATTGCTTATAATCTAAGGACAAAGTGTGCCTTCCCTGTTTGGAAAGTGCCTTGTACAGGGCAGCCTGTAAATTGCAGGGCAGGAAATGGTTTTCCCATACGACAAAAAATATTGATATAACAAAAAAATTCTGTCCCAAATCGGGATGAAACCATTCCACAATATCCCAAACAAGCGGAGAGCAACCCACTCCCCCAACAGTGAGTGCACTCACCTGAGAGGTAGGAGATACAAGTAAGTCCCCGCTCTGAATGGGACAGATCAGGGACTTGACCGGGGTTTTTTTCACAGCCCAGGTGAGGGCCCTGACCCCTGGGCTATTCTCACATGGTCTGTCCTGGCTGTGAGAACTCGTCCCAAGGAAAGTTTCAACAAACCAGCTCTGTTTCCGCAAAAAGTTTTGCGTTCACTGAATCGGCATTTTCAAACCAAAAGCTGCTTTATCAAAAGATTCCTGACCAGCACTAGTGGGACTCTCCCAGAAACAGATAATGAGGCTGGCATTTGTTAGGACAGCAATAACACACAGCAATAACACACAGCACACTCTGGAGGGTGCAAAAAAGGAGCCTGACAGAAGTTCTGATCCAAACCTTATTGAAGTTACTGGAAAAACTCACAGGACCAGATCCTCAAAGGTGGTAGATGAGAACCTAAATACCTTTCAGGTTCTGGGCCCCATTAACTTCACAAAAAGAAGAACAGGAGTACTTGTGGCACCTTAGAGACTAACAAATTTATTAGAGCATAAGCTTTCGTGGACTACAGCCCACTTCTTGTTAGTCTCTAAGGTGCCACAAGTACTCCTGTTCTTTTTGCGGATACAGACTAACACGGCTTCTACTCTGAAACCTGTCATTAACTTCACTGAGCAGCCCCCTTTGACGCTGTCATACCAGTATCCCCTGTACAGGACTGCCCCCTAGAGACTGAATTACAAATTATTATTGTAATGTATGATACTTAGAGTTCACATTGTGCTAGACTCTGTAAAATACCTTACTCTGACCATGTGCTCTACCTGTTGCCGTTTGTCTTACGCTTGTCTGTTCTGTGTTTGTACAGCCCCTAGCACAGCTGAGTCATGCTCCATGACGGGCTAAGTGCCACTGCAGCACAAATGCAATAGCACCGTCGGTCTTTACAGTGCATGGTCTGTGCGCCGGTGAGTTCTTTGATGGCTGCTGAGTCCGATGGGCGAGTGACAGACCAGTCCACAGGTACGACACACCCACACATTAGCAACGCTCTGAATCCAAGCAGCAGATTCTTTCCTCCTCCGATGCCGGTCATCACAAAGCTTGATCCAATCCGCCTCGCTCCACCTACAAGCTAACTCTGCCAACCGGCGCGGCATTCTGCGTTCCTTTCCCAATCATCCACAGAGATTCCAAAGGACACTACGTCAGGACATTAAACTGCAGCAAGGAAGATTTAGGTTGGACATTAGGAAAAAGTTCCTAACTGTCAGGGTGGTTAAACACTGGAATAAATTGCCGAGGGAGGTTGTGGAATCTCCATCTCTGGAGATATTTAAGAGTAGGTTAGATAAATGTCTATCAGGGATGGTCTAGACAGTATTTGGTCCTGCCATGCGGGCAGGGGACTGGACTCGATGACCCCTCGAGGTCCCTTCCAGTCCTAGAATCTATGAATAAAAGAATCCCGGAATCTGCGCAGCGGTCTGCCTCTCTTTCTAGACCCTTCGCAAGCATCAAAGTCCTGCAAACTCTTCGGGATCCTGTAATCCGGCATTTGTGTGACATGACCAAGCTGCCTGAGTCCTTTCTTACTAATTAACGTTCCCATAAATGACATGCCAGCACGATTTAGCACTTGCACATTTGTCACCCCGTCTTGCCGTCTTCTTTGAAGAATTTTACTCAAGCATCTGACATGGAAGCTGGTTAGTCTCCTGGTATGTTTGGCGTAAGTTGTCCATGTTTCTGAGTCATACAGAAGCGTGGATAACACACATGTCTTATAAATACAGATTTTCACTTTAATGGACCATTTGTTATTGTTCCAGGCTCTGTCTTGCAAAAGACAAAGGTTCCCGGCTGCTTCGCTGATTCTGCTAGTGAGCTCAGTGTCAAGATCTACATGGCTGGTAACAGTAGAGCCAAGGTAGCAAAATTGGTCCTCGCCATCCAGACGAACACCCCCTAAGGTGATATCTGGAACTGGCTCTGAAGAGCCCTGGGGCGTGAAAACTGTCTTCTTCAAGCTTCTTGCTAGCCCAGAGATTTTGCATGAATCAGAGACCTTGGTAATAATGTTGCAGAACATCAACACGGTGAGCCACAGGGGCTGCATCATCTGCAAACAACAGGTCCCGTATGATGATCTCCTTCACCTTCCTCTTAGCTCTGCACCGTGCAGTGTTAAACCCACCTCCGTCCTGTCTGGTGCTAGTACAGACACCCCCTCGGACATCACGGAACGCACGTTCCAGCAGGAGTGGGCAGTAAATACTAAACGATGTAGGAGCCACTATGCAGCCCTGCTGCACTCCATTGTTGATAAGCGACGTTAAATGACTGGGGGTAAGTGTCACTTGTAATACCAATAAATAATAATAGACAAACATAACAAAGAGCTGCCCCAAAGAGTTTACAATCTAAGTGTAAGACAACAGTCAGGGAGAGAACCAGAAAACAATGAGAGGAGATTGTTGCGGGACTTTCATTCTAGCAGTCTAAGCCAGTGGTTTTCAACCTGTGCTCCGGGGACAGCTGGGGGTCCGTAGATGATGTCTAAGGGGTCCGCAAACGGTTGTTGTTACTATAGAACAGTGGTTTTCAACCTGTGGTCCGCAGAACCCTTGGGATCCGCAGACCATGTCTAAGATTTACAAAGGGGTCTGCACCTCCATTCGAAATGTTGTAGGGCTCTGCAAATGAAGAAAGGTTGCAAAGGGGGCAGCGAGGGTGCCCGGGGCATGAGGTCTCACATTCCAGCACGTGTCACACTGGTCACTAATGTCATTGTGAAACACACGTACGGCTGGTGTGCAAGCAGTTCTGTGTAAACACCGACCGTTATGGTCCCAGTGTCTGTGTCTAGGTGGGGGGTCACCGGCAAAGCTGTGAACCAGGTTTTCTGTCAGACAAAGGCCGTTTCTGTCTCTCTGGTTGTTGACAGGTAAATTAAGTGTGGGATAGTTCACAGTGGGGCTCCTCTCCCGGGTCTGAACCAAACGCCGAGGAAGGATGGGGGGGAACCACACAGAGAGAAAAGTAACAGGATGGACAGTGTCAGTTACGCTGCTTCTACCTCCATTAATAACTGGAAATTAAACCCTGTCGCTGTATCAGGAACGTCAATGGCCTGTTGCTACTGGAGTCACTGAGTGCATAGAAATTGGCCCCAGCTTCTGGGCAAATGCGCTGAGTGATGCATTTGGTCTGTAATAACGTGTATGTACGTGTCTGTCTCACTTGTGTCTGAATTCTGTTTATATTTATATGTAATATATTAACCGACTTTTGGGGGGGGGGTTAAGTAGCATGGGGGAAACTCTCTCTTGTGGGATTTGCAGGATCTAAAGTTTTCCTAAATCTTCCTCACCCTCACCCAATAAATGTGCTGTTTTGTCAGATGCCACTTGGTAGTTTGCGAATCCCCACCTGACTCGTAGAGATGTGCCTGTCCTGCAGCAGTCCTTGCATTCAGAGGTGTGTGTTTATTGCCGCTGGGTGTCCTCGTGGAGGTGTGAAAATAGTGATTAATGAAAAATCAAGACATTCTACAGGGACGCGTCTATTTTGACAAAAGTTTGGATGGAAACTTACCTGGTGGCCTGCCCGCCTGGCTCCTCAGCCGCCCACCTGGTGGCCTTCTCGGGAGCCTGAGTTGTCAGACTCCCAGGTCTCAGCATTGTGTCAGGTGGGGAGCTGGGTCTCCCAGGGCTTCCAAACTGTTTGGAAGTTTTGGCCCCAGTGGGGTGCCAGGGAGCTGGAGAGGTGGGACTGGACAGTTTTGCAAAATTCTTCTAAAATTAATTTTTTTTTTAAACAATCCCTTCTGTGGAAAGTATCGCATAGCTGACCATTAGTTCCTATTTGGAACACACTCTCTTTCTCTCTGGGAAATGTGGAATTTTCCATGGGAGGGAATTTCCAGTTTTGCTCCCAACTCCAATCTCTAGGGATGGGATGACTTTTGTTGGGATTTTGGTACCAAACTACCTTAAATTCCTTGGAAAATTCCAGACTAGATGCTTATTTAGTGAGATGTATGGGTGCTGAGGGGAAGGCGGTAAGTGGGGAAATTTGAAGAGTTTTGTGGGCCAAGTTCCCTTTGATTTTCTCTCCCATTTTCCATAGAAACCCCCTCCTGAACATTGCTAGAAGAGGGGCGCCTATTCCTAACACTCCAGCCCCCCTGCAATAACTTGAAAACGCATCACAAATAATATGCCCTAAGTGCGGCAGTACAATTTAATATAGGCCCTGCCCGCAATAAGTCAGGGAAATTACAAATCCAAACCTGCCTCCCCTTCCAGTAACACACACGCGCGCGCACACACCTGTAAATAACATATTTTGCAACATTCCTTGTAGCTCGTGACACTGGCTGTTTCAGACCAAAGCCCCTTGCTCCTGAGTTCGGTGCAGAGATCTGCCGACGCAGCGCCTGTTTCAGGCTTTAGATTTACTCCAGGGATCACTTACACCAAAGTCACATGACTCTAACCTCCCTTCCGCAGTGCCCTGGGCCTGATTCTCAGCTACACTCACCTTTATGCTACCATGGCCGGTGTGGAGCTGGCATAAGGGCCCTGCACGTACCCTGCTTCCAGCCCCTTGGTGTAGGGGCTGGATTGAGGGTGTGGTCGGAATGCACTGTGCTCCGCCTATTCTATGCTACCTAAGGCCAATAGAGAACAGACTGTAGATTAGAGCAGCCTTGAAGCTGCTCCGATCTACACCAGGGGGCAGGCAGAGCTCTGCACAGACCCAGAATAGGAGAAGCAAAAAGGGGGGTTAAAACTACTTAAATCCCAGCCTGAGCTGAGGAACGTAGTAACTGGGGATCAGGCCCTTTATCTCCGAAGGGGAGGTGTTGACACATCCAAATCTCTTTACGTATCATGGTACAATGTTGAGTATGTGCTGTGGTGCAGACAGCAGAGGGAGCCACAGTTCACTCGTAGTTCCTCTTAGCACCAGGCTTCTGTGATAAAAATACACTTCACTGTCACCAGCTCCCCAGCTGCGGTAAATCGACCAGAGCTCCACTGAGTCCTTAGAGCCAAATCTCCGGCTGTTAGAAGTCAAAGGAGCTGGGCCCGTTAATGCTGGCTGGGGCTATGGCAGGGGTCCCCAAACTTTTTCAGTCATGACCCTCCCGGCCTCCTCCTTACCTGCTCCCTGCCCCGCTGGGATTGGGGCTGCAGCTGGGGCCAGGAATGGGGCCCTGGCCGGAGCTGGAGTTGGAGCTGGGGCTGCAGCCAGGAGCGGAGCTGGGGCCGGGAGCCAGTGGTGAGGCCGGGACTGGAGCTGCAGCTGGGGGTGGTGCAGTGCTGGGGGCAGAGTGGGGCTGGGTGGCACTCCCTGCCTGCCCCACATGGGGGCTGGCCCGGGACCCCCCAAATGTTCCTCTGTGCCCCTCTTAGGGGCCCCACCCCACAGTTTGGGGAGCACTGAGCTATGGCCTGGTAATTGTAACTATAATTATAATGAGCATTTAAGAGACGCATTTCACACATGCAGTGGAATCGTGCTAGGTGTCTTTTGTTGCCTGATGAAAGCAGTGTCTGCTCTTTGTGGTCGACTGCGCTCCAGAGGTTTTGAAGATCAACTGATAACTTTGAATCACACTGTAAGATGAGCGAGGTTTTTTTAACCTACTACCTCCGGTGGTCAGATCTGTCTCTTTACAAAGATGTTGAAAAATTGCAGCTCTTTCAGAGAACTCCAAGAAGGATTTGGGCTCTGACAAACATGCCGGGCAGTGGGTGACATTAAAGAGGTCAGTTTATTTCGCTTATCACACACAAGGTTCGGGGGAGACTTGTTCACAGTGTACACGGGAAGAGGATTGCTAATCGAGATCTTGAGTCAAACACACTGAGGCAGAAGAAGATCCCATGGCTGGAAGCTGAAGCAAGACAAATCCAGACTGCAAATACGCTGCCCCCTTTTTAACAGTGAGTGGAACTAGCCATCGGAGCCACTTACCGAGGGACGTGGTGGATTCGCCATCGCGTGAGTTCTTTGACTCACAACTGGGTTGGTTTTAGAACTGTCACTCAGCCACACAGATTGGGCTCCGGGCCAGAATCACCAGATGAGATTCTCTGGCCTGTGTTACAGCAGCTAGTATCATAGAATATCAGGGTTGGAAGGGACCTCAGGAGATCATCTAGTCCAACTCCCTGCTCAAAGCAGGACCACTCCCCAACTAAATCCCTAAGTGGCCATCTCAAGGATTGAACTCACAACCCTGGGTTTAGCAGGCCAATGTGCAAACCACTGAGCTATCCCTCCCCCCAGGAGAGCAGATGAAATCATCGGAATGGTCCTCTCTGCCCTTAAAAATCTGCGGCTTTTTTCCTTCCATTTCTGGAATTTATATTTATTTTGGTTACTTTGCTCATTTAACTGCACTTTGTATAACGGCCGAAACCTGCACCATAGTCCAGTGCCCCTGTTTGTGCATCTTTCATATGCTGAGACGAGAACAATCATTGTTTAAAACCACAAAAATTGGCAGGGGACTTAGGTACGGCGCTGGCTTCCTCATTTCCCTGAAGGTGCTTCAACCCCCACTCCGCCCCAGGCCCCGCCCCCCACTCCACCTCTGTGTGTCTGCAGTGACCAGTACAATGGGACCCTGATCTCAGCTGGGGCCTCTAGGTGTTACCATCATGTATACAATAATGTCCCAGGAATCTTTTAATACTCTGAAGACAATATTAGAACACTGTGAAAAAATAAAAAAATTATAGAATTATTATTTTTTTTAAATAATCAAAAGGCCAGATTTCCAGCTGGTGTGAACTGGCCGCAACTTCATTGGAGGCAATGGGCCCAGACCCCCAATGGGTGTAAATCAGCATTGAGCCATTCACTTTATCGGCGCTTTTACACTGCCTGAGACTTTGTTAGCTGCAATGGAGATGAGAACCCAGGGTGTTCTGCATTCCATGGATGCAGACAGAGGTCGCCAATCCTCCCATTTAAATGCGCACAGCTTCCTTTTGGCAAATCCATTTATAGTGAGTGTTGCAGATTTCAGACTTGATCTGATTCTTCTTTACTGCAGCACAGCTGTTCTCTTCTGCAGGACCCGATACCGTGAATCTAAGGAGTGAAAGAGACAGTCACAATCAGTGGGTTTAGAGGTGGGGAAGAGGGTCTGTCGCAGCTATTCTCCTTCCTTCCAGGATGCCGGGGGTCCAGCCACCTTCTCTAGTCCTTCTCCAGATAGACTAATACATGAAACGAGTTGATATGTTAAGTCCAGACCTGATGGAGAGGGGCACATGGTACAGAAACTTGCAGCAAAGTGATTAATCAGAGTGCTAATGCAGAGAGGCCAATCCTTAGAACAGATGCAAATGTTCCGCTTTTGAAACTTACATGAAAAGTTGAGTCAATTTCAAATTTCAATGAAAAAACCGGGGAAGTTTTGATGAATTTTGAGTGGCTTTTTGACCTAGTTTTTTGACCAACTATGGAGGCAGTTGGGACTTTCTCAGTTTTGAAACTGAACAGCTTTTGAATTTTAAAGTCTTAGATGTTGACAAAAACAAGAAAAAATTGAAAAAAATCATGTTTCTCCCCATTTTGTAACCAGTTCTGCCCAGGAGTGTGGGGCCATGCAAACAGAGACCCTGATCCCACAAACATTTATGTACTTGCTTCGATTTCCTCCCATGCATACTGCCATTCACTGCAATGAGACTTAAAATTAACCCCATGTGTGTTTGCAGGATTGAGGCCCTTACACTGTGAGATTTAATGGATGAAATCCTTGCCCCATGGAGGTCAACAGCAGATTTGCCATTGACTTTAATGGGGCCCAGTATTTCACACTATGTATTTATTGCAGACTCATGTCAAATACTCATCAAGAAACACTCACAGCGTTTGATTTAACGGGGAACCATCCACCCAGGTCCACTTCCTCCCTGGGGATGTGATGTTGAGTCCAATCCACACCGGATTTTGATTTCCTGTAAGATTCTGTGTGAACTCCTGTGACATGGACACGGTGTCAGAGAGAACAGAACATGGTAGAATTCTCTGGCTGCTTTGCTCACAATGTAAATGAGACCTGATCTCTAGTTTGGGTTTTGATCATTAATATTGGTGACAAATCAGGACTAGCTGAAACTCCAATTGAAAGTAAACATAACAAATAATTTACACTACTAATTAATAACTGAGTCGGTCCTGTTCCCCTCCATCAAGATTTTGATTAATTTTATTTACAATTTTCAATGAACTTCAGTGAACATTCACAACTTTTTTGAATGAAAATTTTTTAAAAAAATGTGTGCTTTTTTTTTTAAACACAGCTCTAATAAATAATCAGTAACATTTTAGCTCTGGGCAAACTCTCCGCTGTTATCCAGCTACTGCACTTCTTTCCACATAGGGCATGATTCTGTACTGAGTGAACAAACCCTGTGCAACGTTGCTATACAGCTGTTACCCAGCTGCCCCACCCCAGAGGTAGCCGCATCCCAGTGATAGCTGCGTGATTCCTGTCTCCAGTTTGTACCTAATCATTTTAAGACCATAAAATGCTTTGGGATCTACTATTAATGTATTTATTTCAATATACTTAGACTTGGAAAGATGAGATTTTTATCGGTAAACATCGACTTCACCGTACACACACACAACCTGATGAAAAAATATTTCCACTGACAATAATCGAAATTTACAGGTAGGCAAAGTAAGAAAAATGCTGCTTGAGAACTTGGAGTTTGATTTAAGGATTCTTAATGTGTATATTTTGATAGTTATAAAGCTTTACCTTTTTGAATCTCAGCTTCTACTGGTAATAAATAATTATGGTCGGACCTCCCTGCCCAGTGTCTGATCCCGCCCCATGATTTCCCACAATTATGAAAATGTAAATACATAAACATTGATAACAAATGCTTAAAACTCATAATTTTGCACAACTGAACATGTTAATAGATATATTTTTAAAAATGCTAAAGAATAAACAGATGTATGTCAAAATTATTTTAAATATATAAACCCAAATCTATATTTTTATGGAGTTTTGTTTATTATCTAGGTTTTTGTATTCGGTCTCTGTGATATCACTACACCTAATGTTAATCCAGCTAGAGTTCATGATAATGTTCTCAGAAAATAAAGACAATATTAACAGTAACGCCAGTGGAAAATTTTCAGTCAAAACTTATTTTTTTCAGCAGGATTTTCTTCCTCCTTGTTTAAGAACATAAGAATGGCCATACTGGGTCATAGCAATGGTCTATCTAGCCCAGTATCCCGTCTTCCAACAGTGGCCCATGCCAGATGCTTCTGGTGTTTGGAAGTTAAGGGACACCCACAGCAGGTGGTTGCATCCCTGACCATCTTGACTAATAGCCATTGATGGACCTATCCTCCATGAATTTATCTAATTCTTTTTTGAACCCAGTTATACTTTTGACCTTCACAACATCCTCTAGCAAAGAGTTCCACAGGTTGACTGTGCGTTGTGTGAAGAAATAGTTCCTTTTGTTTGTTGTAAACCTGCTGCCTATTAATTTCATTGGGTGACTCCTAGTTCTTGTGTTATGAGGAGTAAATAACACTTCCTTATTCACTTTCTCTGCATGATTTTATAGACCTCTATCATATCCATCTTTAGTTGTCTCTTTTCTAAACTGAACAATCTCAGTCTTTTTAATCTCTCCTTTTATGGAAGCTGTTCCATACCCCTAATCGCTTTCATTGACCATCTCTGAACCTTTTCCAATTTTAATATATCTTTTTTTTGAGATGAGGCAACCGGAACTGCACGCAGTATTTAAGATGTGGGCGTACCATGGATTTACATAGTGGCATTATAATATTTTCTGTTTTATTATCTAACACTTTCCTAATGGTTCCTATCATGCTATTAACTTTTTGACTGCCGCTGCACATTGCGTGGATGTTTTCAGAGAAATATCCACAATGACTCCAAGATCTCTCTCTTGAATGGAAACAGATAATTTAGAACAAAAGATTTCCTTTTACCTCTCTAACTATCCCAAAGTCGAGGACATTTTGAAAAGTTCCCTTTTTTCTGCTGAGAATATGGAATAAGTGGAAAAATATCATTATTCATCCCATCCGATTCAGTGGTCAAAAAAAAGGGGGGGAGAGAAAAGTTTGAAGTTTTAAAAAGAAGTTTGGTTTCTGAAAATCAAAACGGACATCTCATTTCACTCTCAAATTTTCCAGTGAAAAATAGAAAAATTGTGAATGAAAATTTTGCTTTCAAAAGTTTGTTGATAGAAAAATAAAAAGAGGGCTTCGTGACCTGCCCTCATTAACAAGGACACAAATATGGTGAAGTTTAGCACATTCTTTACCAGTTCCTCCCGGTCCTGGATCACAAGCAGGTGAGATCTCCTCTGTGAGCAGTCATCACGGCCCCTGCTCCAGTATTGGTTCTCTTCAGAAAGCCAGTAGCACTTGTCCCTGTGCGGCACCCAGTGCCTGGGGCAGAGTTTGCACCCGGAGCCCTCTGGACGGGGAAATGGAACAGTTATCAGTAACGGGTCTGATCATTCTACCAGCTCTGACCAGTTTCCCCCACGGAGCCTTCCCACTCAGTGTTTTAGTGAGACAACGTGCAGTGGATTGGCACAGCTCTGGGGAGCGTGGCAACATCATAACATCATTGGGTGCTCTTGTGTCACTGCTGATCCCAATACCTCCGTGTGATGCCAGGGGGCGCTGTACTGCAGGTTAGTGGAGCGGGGGGCTCAGTAGGGGGTACTCTCCCTTCACAGCCATTACTGGTGCCAATGCCCCAGTGTGGCACTGGGGGGCGCTGTGTTAGGCTATCAGAGGCTCAATAGGAGGCGCTCTCACCTTGCAGACACTGCTGACCCCAATGCACCTGTGCAGTGCTAGGGGGCGCTGTGCTGCAGGGCTCAGTAGGGAGTATGCTAATGTCAGTCAATGCTGGCCCTGATCTCAGCTGGGGCAGGGATTGTCTCTCCCTGTGTGTCTGTGCAGCGCCCGGCACAACGGGGCCCTGATCTCAGCTGGGGCAGGGACTGTCTCTCCCTGTGTGTCTGTGCAGCGCCCAGCACAACGGGGCCCTGATCTCAGCTGGGGCAGGGACTGTCTCTCCCTGTGTGTCTGTGCAGCGCCCAGCACAACAGGGCTCTAATAATACGCGTATCAGCTAAAGAAATATAAAATCTTAGTACATTATTATGGCTCCAGGGCTCTGACCACCCTGACTGGCCACTAGCTGTCGCACTGAGGCTGTAGGTTCCTGGTGATATTATAGAGGCTCATGAAAGGAGGGATGGGATAGAGAGTGGGTGGAAACGAAGGTGTCTCGGCTTTATGTAAACATCTGGGTGTGTAACAGTGAGGGTGAGTGACGGGTTGGATATATGATGCGCGGGGGTTACCTGCCGAGCTGTTTTCCACCCCACACAAGTTTTGCTTCAAGCAAGATCGGAAATTCTCCAATGTACGGTGGTGCGGTGTTGTGTTTCGACTTATCTCACATGAGTCGCTCTTCGGAGAGGTCGGCGGGACGGCTGCCATCTGGCAATTCTGGGATGGGCGCTGGCCAACTTCAAGATAAATAGAAGTGAAAAATAGGAAAAGACAAGGCCAGATTCCAGCTGGTGTAGATTGGTCGTAGCTCCATCCACAGGTGCTGATTTTTGGAGTTCCCAGAGGGTGCTCCACCCCCGTTCCGTCCTGAGGCCCCACCCTTGCTCCGCCTCTCCCCTGAGGCCCCGCCCTCACTCCGCCTCTCCCCCAAGTCCCCGTCCTTGCTACGCCTCTTCATGCACCCGCTCCTCCCCCTTCCCTGAGATCCCCCTTCCCCATCCCCTGTCTCTTCCTCTCCCCACTGTCTCCTGCCCCATCCCCTTCTCTTCCCCTGCCCCATCCCCCTCCCCCGCCCTCTGAACAGCTGATCGGCAGCCAGCCCTGTGGCCACGCCGAACCACTGTGGCTGGTCGGTCCTGAACCCCTATTATTTACACCTCTGACGTTAGTGCCTATGGCTCCATTGGAGTCCATGGGCCGGATCCCAGCTGGTGTGACTCGTCCGTAGCTCCATCGCAGTCAATGGGAGATCCCCAGGCAGTGTAAATCAATGAGACTAAGGCAATTTATAGCAACTGAGAATCTGGCACAGTTGTCCCAGAATCACAAATTTCAAGGCTAGAAGAGACCATTTGGCTCATCTAGTCTGACCTCCTGTATCCCCCAGGCCAGAGGCCGCCGCTCAGCGATTCTGGCATTGAGCCCCAACAAGATGTGTTGAGTTCCCGGTGCGTCGCTGGGCCGCAGCGCAAAACCCGCAGCCGGGGGCTACTCACCCAGGACAGCCAGCACTATCACTGCTCCCAGCAGGACGATGTTCCCGGCCCAGCCCACCCGATGCCAAAGCGGGCACTGCGGACAAGCTGCAAGAATCAAGGGGGGAAATGCAGAGCCGGTTTGCATGCACCGGGGGAGATAACTGCCTGTGGTGCACCCACACCCATTGACATCTGCAAGGCGACGTCTCTGCCCTTTAACGCGCTGGCCTGGCCTGTTTGCAGTTCTCGCCTGTCAGTGGAAACAAGCCCCCTTGTTTGGCTGTGGCTAGCTGAGCAAATTGCAGCAAAAGTCTCTGAGAAGGAGGTGGAGAAGACACTGCTCTTCTCACCTCAGCAGATCAGGAAACCCACTGCCGGAAGTGTGTGTGTGAGGGGGGAGGTGAACGTGTTATAATGCATCTGATGAAGTGGGTTATAGCCCACAAAAGCTTATACACAAGGAATAATACTAGAAGGAACTGGAGTCGGTAACAGAATTCTGTTGTCCTCTGGAACTCACCTGGCTCCGTTTCTGTAGCAGCCGAGCACCTCATCATAAGCCGGGAAATATTTACCCTCCCTGCACTGCTCTGAGACAGGGCAGTGCTGTTATCTCCAGCTTGCGTAGATACCGAGGCCAGAAGGGACCTTTGTGATCATCTAGTCTGACCTCTAGGATAGCACAGGCCAGAGACCTGCCCCCAAACAATGCCTACAACGGAGCCGTCAGAAAAACGTCCCAGCTTGAGTTAAAAACGGTCAATGATGGAGAATCCCCCGTGACCCCTGGTAAATTGTTCCCCAGGTTAACTACTCTCCCTGTTATCAATGTACCTGTATTTCCAGCCTGAATTTGTCTAGCTTCAAGTTCCAGCCATTGGGTTGTGTTAGATCTTTGCTAGACTGAAGAGCCCGTCATTAAATATTTGTACTGACTGCCTGGGATCAAGTCACCCCGTCACCTTCTCTTTGTCACGCTGACGAGATGGAGCTCCTCGAGTCTCGCACTGTAACGCAGGTTTTCTAACCGTTGAATCCTTCTTGTGGCTCTTCCCTGACCCCCTCTCTAGTTCATTAACCTCTTCGTGATCTGTGCCACCAGCACCGGCCGCAGAGCCCAGCAGCGCTTGTACCGGTGACAGACACAGAGGTAATAGAACACTGCCCTGTCTCTCCAGCCTGCTTACGGGTGGGAAGCGGATGCACCGAATGATGGAGGGCCAGCTTTCCTAAGGTATTTAGGCACCTAAAAAACCAGGCTGGGTGTAATTTTTTTAAAGTCTCTAAGTCCCACTGAAGCCAACTTGCTCAGGCACCGACGTACCTGTGGAAGTCTGACCCACGCGCCTAGCTCAAGGCGACACAGGGAGTGTGCAAAAAAGGACTTAAACCCAGGTTCTCCAAGCTCTGGGCAAGTGTCCTTCCCCCCGGGGCCTCCCTGCTCCTTCCTCTTGGTCTCAGTACGTGTTGGCCACATTCCAGTCGGGCAAAGTGACCGCACAGGAGGACAGAGCTGTACAATATACTGTGACCAACTGTGTCTTGCTCTCACTATGCCCAGATCTCAGTTACCTTGTTCCAAATCCGGAGTGACTCCACTGCAATGAATTGTGTCAGGGCTGCAGTCTGATCTCAGTGACCCTGTTCCAAATCCGGAGTGACTCCACTGCAATGAATGGGGTCAGGGCTGGATTTTGATCTCAGTGACCAGAGGTAAATCCAGAGCAGCCCCACTGAAGTCAGTGGAGTGAGGACCAAATTCTGCTCTCCGTGACCCTGATGTAAATCCGGAGTTAATGCACTGAAGTCAATGAAGCTGTGCTCGCTTACCCCAGAGGGGATCTGGCCCCTAGTGCATCGCTAGACCTGCTATTTATCAACATTACAGTCGCAAAAATGGAATCCCAGCCTCCCAAAATCCACCCCCCTGAAACACCGCCACAAAGTGAAATGCACTCACTGTGATGATGAGCTGGGGCTGACATGTTGCTGGACAGGGAGCCTGCCGGGCAGTTTATATAATCATAGACTTCTCCGTCAACCATGGCCAGCAAAGGCCACAGCTGTGTGTGAAGGCACCGTCCTAGCTGTGTGAGCTAAGATGAACACGCCCCCACGAGGAAATATTGTGTCTGTTGAAACCTGCCACCTTCTGACCACTGCATGGGCGTTGGTGAAAGGCTGAATAATTTGTACCTTCTGCCCTAGCTGCTCTTTTCAAAAATGCCAGGAGAGTTGGGTGCTCGACTCGACTCAGATTCGATGGAGATTCTAATTCAGTCAGGCAGCAAATCCCAGCCTGGAGCACCAGGCAGAGCCAGCGCAGACAGTCGTGTGTCGAGATCCTGCCCTTCTGATTTTCTCTGTGCTCTGAGAATCAATGGTCTTTGTGGGGGCTGCCCACAGCAGCCAGCTGTCAAAAACCTGTGTAGCTATTCTAGCTCAAGAGGCGGAAATGAGCTCGAAAAGAGGGTGGGTGGACACTTTTCCATCACAATATTTCAGTAACATGATTTTATTTATTTTATTTTTTGCCAGAAAGCAGCCGCTTTGCTCCAAAAGTTTGGAATGTTCGTCCCCCAACCAGGGCCGGCTCTAGCTTTTTTGCTGCCCCAAGCAGCAAAATAAAGCGCCGCCCCCCCGAGCCCCCCAGCCGAGCGCCGTCTCCCGAGCCCCCCAGCCGAGCACCGCGCCGCCCCCCCGCCGAGCACCGCCAGAACCCCCCTGCCGAGCGCTGGAGGCCACCCCCCCTGCGCCGAGCGCCGCCAGAACCCCCCCCCCGAGCGCCGCGCCGCCGGAGCCCGCCCCCGCCCCCTGCCGAGCGCCGCCGGAACCCCCCTCCAGCGCCGCGCCCGCGCTGCCCCCCCGCCGAGCGCTGCATGCCGGAGCCTGCCCCCCGTGCCGAGCGCCGCCAGAACCCCCCCCCCCCGAGCACCGAGCCCCGCGCTGCCCACCCCTGCGAGCGCCGCGCAGCGCCGCCGGAGCCTGCCCCCGCCCCCTGCCAAGCGCCGCCGGAACACCCCCCCGCGCCGCCAGAGCCCGCCGACTGCCGCACCGCCGGAGTGCCCCCCCCCCGCAGAATGCCGCGCCGCGCTCCCCCCGCCGCCCCTTACCAGGTGCCACCCCAAGCATGTGCTTGGGTGCCTGGTGCCTGGAGCCGGCCCTGCCCCCAACTAACAATCCCCCACCTGGAAAGAAAAGGTTGCCATGGGGAGCGGGGGCGGTAAAAGATTTTGTGTGGGGAGGAGGCACAAGAAGTGGAAAGTTTCCACTGAAAATGTTGATTAAAATGGTGAAAAAAAAGTCACTTCCCATCAACATTTTCTGTGGGGGGGAAAAACAGCATTTCCCAATGTTTGAAATCCAACTTCTCTGGCCTGGTTTAACTGCATGGTCCAAGGGGCGGGACGTTGGTGTTTTTATTATTAATTATTTGCCTTGGGGCAGTTGTTTCATTCTATGTGTAGCTAGACAGACCTGCCCTCCCTTAGCACCCTAAAAATAGCAGCGTGGATGTTGTCTCAGGTTCGCAGCTCACGGCCAGGCCCGCCTGCCTTCCCCCCGGTCTGAGCTCAGGGGACTAGCCCAAGTCACTAGCACCGTACCAGTCACCCTGCCAGTTTTTGCATGCTAGCTCCGGCGAAGGTAGCCCGAATCTTTTCACAAGTAGCCCTGCTACATGGGAGCAGAGCGTGGCAATGACCTGCTCTGGCTGCACATGCCCCCCAGCCAGCCTTCAAGCCTCCCTGCTCATTGACTGGCTAAAAATGCCACCCCCCTGTCACTGAAGTGCAGAAGACCTTTCCACTGCAGAAGACCTTTCCAGCCCACCCACTGCTCTGAAGGTGATGCTACGCCCCGGTGGGCGAGGTTTAGAACCTAGCATGAAAACAGCTGGAGAACGTGGCTGGGTAGAACGATTAAAAGTTCCACAGATTTGAAGCTCATTAGATTGTCTTGTCTAACGTCCGTAACGCGGGCCAGAGATTATCTGTAATGCCACGGCAAGTCCATGGCAGCTGTTTGAGACAGGTGTCTTTTAGGAAGATGTCTTCATTTGATGATACTTGACAATGCGTTCCTCCAGAGTGAATAGATATAGCGCCCAATGACAGGCCCCTAAAGACCTGTTAAAAGTGAAAGTGTAAAACATTTGGAGGTTGAAAAAAAGAGCCTTTTCAAAACCAGACATTTCTACCCCAAAATGTGCTTTTGATGTTTTTTTTTAAAAAACAAAATATTGAGTTATTTACCATTTTTCCTTTCCCTTCTGTGACAAAATTGGGGATTTTCTTACCGTTTCACAGGAATACGGTGAGTGCCTCAGTTTCCCCTGTGTGCTTCATGTTTAACGAGGTGGTGGGAGAGGGTTTGTTGGTGCAGAGGACCCTCCAGCTGTGACCTCGCCTAGAAGCCAGGACCCCGGACGGCAGCCTGGAGATGGGGTACCCTAGTGACTGGTGACCTGGAGCACAAGTCCTGTGAGTCCATGACACCCCCCCTTTTTTCTTCCTTTTTTTTCCAGTGGCAAAAGGGAAAAGATCAGGGGGAGGATTGGAAAGAGGAAATGACTCACAAATACCCCCGCCCTGAAAAATGGGGGGAAAAAATGAAAAAGTTCTAAAAAAAAAAATTCTGATGAAAATTTCCAAACACACAAAAAATTAAATAAATGAAACATTTAAAAACTTTAAAAATGAAAAAAGGTCCATAGATTCTAAGGCCAGACTGGACAACTGTGATCATAGTCCTGGGATAGTCAATTATTTCTTGTCGAAGTCCCAATTTCTTGGTCAAGGTCTAGTCGATGTCCAGACTCCAGAGAAAAGAATTAAAAAAAAATAATAAGAAATAAGTAAATAAAAAGATGTCAGTGTTCATTCAAAAGCATCTGGTGGTGCAGCTCTGGCCTGCGCTTCGTTTATTGACTCCCCTGATTTAATCTGACCATGTAACACAAGCCAGTGAACTCCGCGGAGTCCATGCCTCTTTGAACTACAGCCGGGCTTTCAGAAAAAGATCCAGTCTTGAGGCAAGAATTTGGGAGCTTTTGTCCATTTTTTCACAACCAGCCGTAAGCCCTTATCATGCAAACTGATCCTAGTCCCGTTGCATTGTGGGTCACTTTTGCTCAGGATTGTGGGAGAAGTCCGTCCAACTTGGGGAATTGTTGGAAGAGGGAATAATCCATGTGGCTGCATGGAGGATTCCCAACAGGATTTATTATTATGTTACCGTAGCACCAACCCAAACCCTAACCCAGTGCTGCTCTACATACAAATGGTCAGTATTTAGCGTGGGCATAGTCGTCTAGCCAAGCGATGGCATCTTCAGCGGCATGACGCAGTTCTAGCCCACCGCTGATCTAGTTGGCAGGCTTTTATCGACAACGTGCGACATCGCCTTGCACAAAGGGCTGTCATGAAGGCCCCAGCGATGCTGGTTGGCTGGACACAGACCTTGCCCGGTCTGGAACCTGTTCAACAGGGACCGTTGGCGATGAGGCAGGTCAAACCCAGGCAGGCAGATTGTGGGGTCGGCGATGAGGGACTGGTTGGGGATTATAACAGATCCATTCCTCTCTCCAGAGGGTTTCCACCCTGACATCCTGGCGTGGCGGATGAGACCATAATGGGCGACGTGATGGGTTAAAAAGGTCATTGTGCCGTGGCAGGCTTGGGCTGGCGCGTACTTTCTCCAGTAACTTGCCAGTGGCGACCTCTCGTCTGATATGAGGAGGAGCGATATTGCTCAGGACGGGAGCCAGGGGAGTGGAGTTGGACGCAGGGCGCTGGAGATGAGGCGCAGGGCGGCAGATAACTGCATATCCACCAGTTTGGTGCGTGACGATTGACTCCATACTGGTGCGCAGCACTCGGCCACCGAATACGAGGTGGCAAGAGCCTGGTAAGTGACTTTCTGTCAATGTTTGCAACCTGTGCCCCGCCCAGTCAGCACACAGCTGCGGCCCATGTGACATCCTCAGGATCATACAGGTGGTATATATATTGTGTGGATGCAGCCCACATAACACATAGAGAGCTGCATATGTGGCCCACAGTGGTAACTAGGTTGAGAACCACCACCTTCAGTCCTGGAGAGCTTCCAACTAAAAGGCCAGACAGAGCGTGGGAGAGGAAACAGAGGTGAACTGACTTGCCGAAAGTCACCCAGACGGCCGAGCTGGGACACAAATCTAGGTCTACAGAATGCCAATCCAGCGCTGCCCCACCCACTGGACCACACTGCTGCTATGTGATGAGTTTGTCTGTCTGTGAGGCAGAAGCACAGAGCTTGGAGTACCGTAGAACCCGTCACACGGCATCATCTCACGCTGCAGCACGAGGGTCTTTCTGCAGCTGGCCGAGCAGCGATTCAGGGACGCAGAGAATGAGCTCCGATCCTGGAAGAGATCCGTGGACCAAGAAAGACGGAGGACTGGTCTGCACGGAAAACTTCCAGCAGGATAGCAGCGTGTCTCGGGGGTGTGGGAAAGTAGACAGTGCTAGGTCGATGGAAGAATTCTTCCACATCCCTACGTGTCACCTTTCGGGAGAATCTCTCCCGTTGCTGTCCACACTGCAATGCTGCAGCCGTGCTGCCATAGCATTGTAAGTGTAGCCATCACCAGGGAGCGTGACTGTCACATTGTTACTTACGCAGACAAAACGGGGGCTGCTGGAACTCGCCCCGGCAGCATCAGGACTTGCAAACTGAGCTGCAGCACGTCACACCTCCGCTGGCAGCCTCGGTGTCTGGGGGCCTTGCAGGAAACCGTCTTCAGGCAAGAATGTCTCTGCTAGGCGAGCAGCTTTCAGCAGCCCTTTGCACCCACACGTTATCAGCTTTGGCTCATCAGTCCACACCTGTTCTTCCCCTGCTGCATCCCACTTCCTCAGCTGCTAGGATTCTCAGAGTGTCTCAGAACAGGGCCTCCTGCTGTTGGAGACTGGGGGCTGCAGACCGGTTTCCTGGAGACGTGTCCTCGTTTCGGGCCACACGGGACCACTAGGCCATCTAGCCTGACATATCCAGAGACCTGCCGAGCAGAGAGAGGGCGGCGGCTTCGGCAGATGTTACTGAGCATGCTCAGTCATCAGAACATAAGAATGGCCAGACCCTAATCACCCCCCCCCCCCCCACGCATCACCTCTGGTCATATCTTTTATTGGATCTGTTGGAGAGAGAGACAAGCCTTCGAGGTCCACAGAGCTCTGCTGCCTCTCTGGGAAAGGTCCTCAGCGTGTCACAGCTCAAAACAAGGTGGAAGAGATGGTGAAGCATAAGGAGTTAACAAGAAACCACTCCAGATAACACAGGCCAGAGAATCTCACAATGTTACCCCTGTACCGAGCCCAGTGACTTGTGTTTGACTAAAAGCCTCTTCCCAAAAGGCATCAAGAGATGGAGCATCCACCACTTCCCTTGGGGGTTTCTTCCAATGATTAATCACCCTCATTTGTGCCCAGTACAATGGGATCCTGATCTCAGCTGGGGCAGGGGCTGTCTCTCCCTGTGTGTCTGTGGAGTGCCTGGCACAACGGGGCCCTGATCTCAGCTGGGGCAGGGACTGTCTCTCCCTGTGTGTCTGCAGTGCCCAGTACAATGGGACCCTGATCTCAGCTGGGGCCTCTAGGTGTTACCATCATGTATACAATAATGTCCCAGGAATCTTTTAATACTCTGAAGACAATATTAGAAGCACTGTGAAAAAATTATAGATTTATTTATTTTTTTAAATTATCCAAGGGCCAGATTCCCAGCTGGTGTGAACTGGCCGTAACTCCATCGGAGTCAATGGGCCCAGACCCCCAATGGGTGTAAATCAGCATTGTGCCATTCACTTTATCAGCATTACTCAGATTTACGCTGCCTGAGGTTTTGTTAGCTGCAATAGAGCTGAGAACACAGGATGTTCTGCATTCTATAGATGCAGCCAGAGGTCGCCAATCCACCCGGTTAAATGCGCACAGCTTCCTTTTGGCAAATCCATTTATAGTGAGTGTTGCAGATTTCAGACTTGATCTGATTCTTCTTTACTGCAGCACAGCTGTTCTCTTCCGCAGGACCCGATACCATGAATCTGTGAAAGGAGTGAAGGAGACAGTCACAATCAGTGAGTTTAGAGGTGGAGAAGAGGGTCTATAGCAGCTTTTCTCCTTTCTTTCAGGATGTTGGGGTTCCAGCGTCATCTCTAGTCCTCCCCTAGATAGGCTAATACATGAAACAAGTTGATATATTGAAGTCCAGACGTGGTGGAGAGGGGCACCTGGTACAGAAACTTGCAGCAAAGTGATTAATCAGAGGGCTAGCGCTGAGAGGCCAATCTTTAGAACAGATGCAAATGTTCCGCTTTTGAAACTTACATGAAAAGTTGAGTCAATTTCAAATTTCAGTGAAAAAACAGAGTAATTTTGATTAATTTTGAGTGATCTAGTTTTTTGACCAACTATGGAGGCAGTTGGGACTTTCTCAGTTTTGAAATTGATCAGCTTTTGAATTTTAAAATCTCAGATGTTGACAAAAAACAAGAAAAGATTGAAAAAATAGTGTTTCTCCCCATTTTGTAACCAGTTTTGCCCAGGAGTGTGGGGCCATGCAAACTGAGACCCGGATCCTGCAAACATTTATGTACTTGCCTTGATTTCCTCCCATGCATACTGCCATTCACTGCCATGAGACTTAACCCCATGTGTGTTTGCAGGATTGAGGTCTTTATCCTGTAAGATTTAATGGATGAAATCCTTGCCCCATGGAGGTCAACAGCAGATTTGCCATTGACTTTAATAGGGCCCAGGGTTTCACACTATGTATTTATTCCAGACTCATGTCAAATACTTATCAGGAAACACTCACAGCGTTTGATTTAACGGGGAACCATCCACCCAGGTCCACTTCCTCCCTGGGGATGTGATGTTGAGTCCAATCCACGCCGGAATTTGATTTCCTGTAATATTCTGTGTGAACTCCTGTGACATGGACACGGTGTCAGAGAGAACAGAACATGGTAGAATTCTCTGGCTCCTTTGCTCACAATGCAAATGAGACCTGATCTCTAGTTTGGGTTTTGATCATTAATATTGGTGACGAATCAGGACTAGCTGAAACTCCAATTGAAAGTAAACATAACAAACAATCTATAGCATTAATTAATAACTGAGTCAGTCCTGTTCCCCTCCACCAAGATTTTGATGAATTTTGGTTATCATTTTTGGGGAACATCAGTAAACATTCTCAATTTTTTTGAATGACAATTTTTACAATTTTTGTGCTGTTTTTTTTTTTTTTAAACACAGCTCTAATAAATAATTAATAGCATTTCAACCCTGGGCAAACATCAGCTGTTATCCACCTACTGCACCTCTTTCCAGATAGGATTCTGTACGGAGTGAACAAACCCTGTGCAACGTTGCTATACAGCTGTTACCCAGCTGTCCCACCCCAGAAGTAGCCGCATCCCAGCGATAGCCAAGTGATTCCTGTCTCCAGTTTGTACCTAATCATTTTAACACTGTAAAACGTTTTGGGATCTACTATTAATATATTTATTTATATAATAATTATATAATGCATTTATTTATATAAAAATTTAATCGTTCCCAGTCTAAGTGTATAGGCTTGGGACGATTTGATATTTATCAGCAATTGTTGACTTTACCGTACACACACAAACTGATGAAAAATATTTCCACTGACAATAATCAAAATTTACAGAGAGGCAAAGTAAGAAAAATGTTATTTGAGACCTTAGCATTTGATTTAAGGATTCTTGCTTTGTATATGTTGACTGTTATAAAACTTTACCTTTTTGAATCTCAACATCTACTGTCATTAACTAATTATGGTCCGACCTCCCTGCCCAGTGTCTGACCCAGCCCCATGATTTCCCACAACCGTGAAAATTTACAGCAATAAAAATTGATAAAAAATACTTGAAATCCATAATTCTGCACAACTGAACATTTAAATTGTTAAAAAATGATTTCAAATAAATGGAGAATATCTGTCAAAATTCTGAAAAAAACTAACATTTCATTTCCCTTTAAATTTTTCCTGTCAAAAACAGAAAAATTGTGAATGAAAATTTTACTTTCAAAAGTTTGTTGCTGGGAAAATAAAAGAGGGCTTCGTGACCTGCTCTCATTAACAAGGACACAACTATGGTGAAGTTTAGCACATTCTTTACCAGTTCCTCCCGGTCTTGGATCACTAGCAGGTGAGATTCCCTCCGTGAGCAGTCATCCCAGCCCCTGCTCCAGTATTGGTTCTCTTCAGACAGCCAGTAGCACTTGTCCCTGTGCGGCACCCAGTGCCTGGGGCAGAGTTTGCACCCGGAGCCCTCTGGACGGGGAAATGGAACAATTATTAAAATAATGGATCTGATTGTTCTGACCTGCTCCACCAGCAGAGACACATGGAGCCTTCACACTCAATGTTTTAATGAGACAAAGGGCAGCGCATTGGCAGAACTCTGGGGAGCGTGGCAAGACCATACCACCATGGGGTGCTCAGAGTAAGTGCTGGCTCCAATACCCCAGTGTGATGCAAGGGGGCGCTGTGCTACAGGTTAGCGTAGCAGGAGGATCAGCAGGGCGCGCTCTCCCCTCACAGTCAGTGCTGGCCCCAATGCCCCATTGTGGCGCTGCGGGGGCGTGGGGGGGGGGCTGTGTTCAGTTATCAGGGTAGAGGCTCAATAAAGTGCTCTCACCAGCCACTGCTGACCCCATTGCGCCAGTGCAGTGCTAGGGGGCGCTGTGCTGCAGGGCTCAGTAGGGAGTATGTTAATGTCAGTCAATGCTGGCCCTGATCTCAGCTGGGGCAGGGCCTGTCTCTCACTTTGTGTCTGTGCAGCACCCAGCACAATGGGGCCCTGATCTCAGCTGGGGCAGGGCCTGTCTCTCCCTGTGTGTCTGTGCAGCACCTGGCACAACAAGGCCCTGATCTCAGCTGGGGCAGGGCCTGTCTCTCCCTGTGTGTCTGTGCAGCACCTGGCACAACAAGGCCCTGATCTCAGCTGGGGCAGGGACTGTTTCTCACTTTGTGTCTGTGCAGCGCCTGGCACAACAAGGCCCTGATCTCAGCTGGGGCAGGGACTGTCTCTCGCTGTGTGTCTGTGCACACAGGGGCCCTGATCTCAGTGCCTCTAGATGCTACACATGTAATACACATATCAGCTAAAGAACTATAAAATCATAATTCACTATTATTGCTAAAGCTGCCTGTATCTTTCAAAGCTCAGATCACCCTGGCTAGCCAGTAGCAGTCACTGTTGAGGCAGTAGATTCCTGGTGATATTATAGAGGCTCATGAGAGGAGGGATGGGATAGAGAGGGTGTGGGAACGAAGGTGTCTCGGCTTTATGTAAACATCCGGGTGTGTAACAGTGAGGGTGAGTGACAGGTTGGATACAGGATGCGTGGGGGTTACCTGCCGAGCTGTTTTCCACCCCACACAAGTTTTGCTTGAGGCAAGATCGGAAATTCTCCAATGTACGGTTGCACACTGTTGTGTTTTCATTTATCTCACACGAGTCGCTCTTCGGGGCGGTCTGCGGGACGGCTGCCGTCTGGCGATTCTGGGAAGGGCGCTGGCCAACTTCAGGATAAATTAAAGCAAAAAATTGGAAAAGACAAGGCCAGATTCCAGCTAGTGTAGATCAGCCGTAACTCCAGCCACAGGCGCTCCACCCCAGCTTCGTCCTGAGGCCCCGCCCTCACTCCGCCTCTCCTGCTGAGGCCCCGCTCTCACTCCGCCTCTCCCCCCGAGGCCCCGCCCTCACTCCGCCTCTCCCTCCGAGGCCCCACCCTCACTCTGCCTCTCCTGCCGAGGCCCCGCCCTCACTCCACCTCCCCCCGAGGCCCCGCCCTCACTATGCCTCTTCATGCCCCTGCTTCACCCCCTTCTCCATCCTCTCTCCCTTCCTTGCCCCACTGTCTCCTGCCCCATCCCCCTTCCCCTGCCCTCCAAACAGCTGATTGGGAGCCATCCCAGGGGCCACGCTGAACCACTGTGGCTGGTGGGAGCTGAGCACCTCCTATTTTTTTCTGTCTGTGCTTGAGGCCTGGAGCACCCCTGACGTTAGTGCCTATGGCTCCATCGGAGTCAATGGACCAGATCCCAGCCGGTGTGAATCTATGTCACTCCATTACAGTCAATGGGAGATCCCCAGGCAGTGTAAATCAATGAGACTAAGGCAATTTATAGCAACTGAGAATCTGGCACAGTTGTCCCAGAATCACAAATTTCAAGGCTAGAAGAGACCATTTGGATCATCTAGTCTGACCTCCTGTATCCCCCAGGCCAGAGGCCGCCGCTCAGCGATTCTGGCATTGAGCCCCAACAAGGTGTGTTGAGTTCCCGGTGCGTTGCTGGGCCGCAGCCCAAAACCCACAGCCGGGGGCTACTCACCCAGGACAGCCAGCACTATCACTGCTCCCAGCAGGACGATGTTCCCGGCCCAGCCCACCCGCAGAGCGATCCGATGCCAAAGCGGGCACTGCGGACAAGCTGCAAGAATCAAGGGGGGAAATGCAGAGCCGGTTTGCATGCACCGGGGGAGATAACTGCCTGTGGTGCACCCACACCCATTGACATCTGCAAGGCGACGTCTCTGCCCTTTAACGCGCTGGCCTGGCCTGTTTGCAGTTCTTGCCTGTCAGTGGAAACAAGCCCCCTTGTTTGGCTGTGGCTAGCTGAGCAAATTGCAGCAAAAGTCTCTGAGAAGGAGGTGGAGAAGACACTGCTCTTTTCAGCTCAGCAGATCAGGAAACCCACTGCCGGAAGTGGGGGGGGGGAGGTGAACGTGTGTTAATGATCATACAGAGATACAGTAAACTGGTGTAACCCATCAGCTCTGAGTGGATCTCTAAACTGAGGCTGGATGGGATGATTCCAATCATCTCAACTCATCTCCTCAACAGACGGAGCTGGGAATTTCACCCAGTATTTCCTGCCTCCAGCCCGGCAATACGTGGTGGGATGAAAGCGAGTCACAGCATACATCACTCAGTGTCACACCTTGCAGGAGGCATCATCTCCTAAGGGATCCCTTTGTGCTGCGATCCCGGTTTAGAGAGGGGGAGGAGCTGTCAGACCCAGCGCAGAGACACCAACACTCTCCTTGGTTGTGACGCCCACAAAAAAACTTGACAATGGCTAGGCTGAGGGTGCAGCCACCACAGCTCCTCACAGCGACCATTATGGGTTCGTTGCTGTCCCCATCCGTCTGTCTGTCACCTTCTGTCATCTCTTGTCTTAGGCCCAGATTGGAAATGCCATAGGGCAGGGCACTGCCTTTTTATCCCGGGTTTGTACAGCACCCAGCACAACAGCATCCTGGTAAATGACTGGGGCTACTAGAGGCCACGATAATACAAATAATAATTAAGTGACTTGATCGAGGTCATACACAGAGTTAGTGGCAGAGCCAAGAACCAAAACCAGGTTTCCCACGTGCTAGTCTGGTAGCCTAGCAACAAGGACATCTAGCCAAAAGAGGCACTCGCACTGATACACTGGAGTGGGACTGCCTCTGGGTGGTGACTCAGCGAAAGCCCTGCTCCCTCGGTGGTTCAGAGCCGTAGCTGATCGGTTTAGGGACTAAAAATTCGTTGCTGTTTTTTATCCCCTCCAGGAATCAGCCCGACTCTAGAAGGAACTGGAGTGGGTAACAGAATTCTGTCCTCCTAAGGAACTCACCTGGCCCCGTTTCTGTAGTTTCTGGGTTGTGATGGTTCCGCATCATAACCCGGGAAATATTTACCCTCTCTGCACTGCTCTGAGACAGGGCAGCGCTGTTATCCCCACCTTGCGCAGATACCAAGCATAGGCACTGACTCGGTGGGGGCTCCGGGGCTGGAGCACCCCCAGGGAAAAATTAGTGGGTGCTCTGCACCCACTGGCAGCCAAGCTTCTCTCTCCCGCCACATGCCCCACCTCCTCCTCCGCCTACCTCTCAGCACTTCCTGCCTTGCCGCCACAAAGTCATGTTTGGCAGCATGCTGGAAGGGAGGGGGAAGAGTGGGAATGCGGCATGCTCGGGGGGGAGGCAGGGAAGAGGCACGGTCGGGGTGGGGATTTGGGGAAGGGGCTGGAATGGGGGCAGGGCAGGGGCGGGAGGGGGCGGGGTAGGGGTGGGGCCAGGGCAAGAGGGGAGTCGAACACCCACTGGTGGGAGCAGAAGTCGGTGCCTATGATACCAAGGCCAGAAGGGACCATTGTGATCACCTAGTCTGACCTCTAGGCTAGCACAGGCCAGAGACCTGCCCCAAAACAATGCCTACAACGGAGCCGTCAGAAAAACGGCCCAGCTTGAGTTAAAAACGGTCAATGATGGAGAATCCCCCGTGACCCCTGGTAAATTGTTCCACGGGTTAACTACTCTCCCTGTTATAAATGAAACCGTATTTCCAGCCTGAATTTGTCTAGCTTCAAGTTCCAGCCATTGGGCTGTGTTAGACCTTGGCTAGACTGAAGAGCCCGTTATTAAATATTTGTACTGACAGCCTGGGAGCAAGTCACCCCGTCACCTTCTCTTTGTCACGCTGACGAGATGGAGCTCCGGGAGTCTCGCACGGTAACGCAGGTTTTCTAACTTTTTAATCATTCTCGTGGCTCTTCCCTGACCCCTCTCTAGTTCATTAACTTCTTCGTGATCTGTGCCACCAGCACCGGCCGCAGAGCCCAGCAGCGCTTGTACCGGTGACAGACACAGAGGTAATAGAACGCTGCCCTGTCTCTCCACGCCTGCTTACAGGTGGGAAGCGGAGGCACCGAGTGATGGAGTGCCAGCTTTTCTAAGGTATTTAGGCACCTAAAAAACCAGGCCAGGTGTAATTTTTTTAAAGTCTCTAAGTCCCACTGAAGCCAACTTGCTCAGGCACCGACATACCTGTGGAAGTCTGACCCACGCGCCTAGCTCAAGGCGACACAGGGAGTGTGCAAAAAAGGACTTAAACCCAGGTTCTCCAAGCTCTGGGCAAGTGTCTCCCCCGACCCCCCCGGGGCCTCCCTGCTCCTTCCTCTTGGTCTCAGTACGTGTTGGCCGCATTCCAGTCGGGCAATATGACCGCACAGGAGGGCAGAGCTGTACGATATACTGTGACCAACTGTGTCTTGCTCTCACTACGCCCACAGCCTGCATGAAATCGTTTTCTGTGCAAAGTTAAGCTGCAGTTACTCAGTACTGGGGTGAGAGGCGGATTTACCGTAAAACTCAGGATGCCCTGGCACGGGGCCCCCCAACGACAGAGGGCCCCAGGGCCGGGCAACTGCGGTGGCAGAAGCTTGGTCCTGCCAGCTCCTGCTGCAGGCTCCGCCCCCACCGGCAGCCAAGCTTCCCCCTCCCCCACCTCTTCCCCGCCTCCTCCTCCGAGCAGGCTATGGACCCGCCCCTTTCCCTCCCCCCCCCAGGGCTTCCCCCGCTGCCAAACAGCTGTTTACCAGCACTCAGGTCACTGCCTGGGGGAGGGGGAGGAGCAGGGCTGCAGCACACTTGGGGGAGGAGGCAGAGAAGAGGCAGGGGCTGGGCCTTGGGGAAAGGGGTGGAATCGGGGTGGTGTCCCCGCACTTCACCTACACATACCCCCCCAATCCTCCTGCCGTGAGCTGCTCAGGGCAGGGGCCTGGGGTGGGGCAGTGGGCTGGGAGCACCCCCATGACCCCAGCCCACACCCCCAGCTCTGACTCCTGCACCCCCTCCCACACCCCCAGCCACCTGCCCTCTCTGACTCCTGCACCCCACCCCGACATTCCCACCTGCACCGCTTGCACCAAATGGGAGCTGCTCCAGGTAAGCGCTCCACACCCCAACCTCCTGCCCCAGCCCTGAGCCCCCTCCTGCACCCTAACTCCTAACCAGACCCTGCACCCCAACCCCCAGCCTGCTCCTGCACCCCTCACACACCCTAAGTCCTGTCCAGACCCTGCACCCCAACGCTTTCTTACATTTTTTTTTATAAAGCACTTTACAATAGTTAGCCAATGGTACAAACAATATTTGGAAAGATGGTCCGCCGAGACCCTCAGCGATTTTCAAGTGGTCTGTGGAAAAATAAGTTAGACTAGAAAAACAATCAAGGTACCTCACTTTATTTTCATTTACTTGCTATTACTTATAGGTGGGGGATGAAGAAAAACAGAATGAAACACGGGGGCAGTGGGGGAGATAAGAGAGAATGTTCTTTTTCTGGGCTGGGTCCCAAGGAGGGGCCCCAAAAATGAAGCTAAGCACAGGGCCCCACTAACTCTAAATCCACCACTGACTGGGGTCACATTTTCCTCAGCACTCAGGGCCAGATTTGCCGGGCATCAGTACCCACACTCAGGACTCGGTGTCTCAGGAGACAGCTTTCCGGATGTTCCCCGTCCAACAGCAACTTTGGCTGACATTTATGAGCAGATTTCCAGAGATTAGCACCCAATGCGCTGGGCTCCCCTGAAGCCTAGCCACTGCGTGGGGTGCCCACCCGAAAGCTGAGAGCCCCTGCAAATTTGGTCCCACTTGTGGTGCTGAGCATTGTGGGAAAATAAATCAAGGCATACAGGCCAGATGCTCAGCTGCTATGAATCAGCAAAGCCCTGATTTACCGCAATTTACACCAGGGCCAATCTGGCCCTTAGACTGTCGCTGGTTTGGAAGAGTTCAGAGACCAGTCCAGAAGCGAGTCAAAGCATTTCGCTGACCTTCTCCTACGGGCTAGGTCAGTGGTTCCCAACCTTTAACAACCCGCAAACGCCTTTCACTAAAATGTCAAGTCTCGCAAACCCCCTCCTAAAAATGAAAATTTCCCAGGATTTTCTCCTTTACCCGAGTATAAATTATAAAAGCAGTGATCTTGGAAATATAACATTTGTTCTTACGACATGCTTATTACACACTATTGATAATTATTATTTATCCTTACAATATTTTTATGACATTATGAAAATGGCAACACTCTTCCAACATCTCGCTTTCGTAGCTTGTATCACTTTGATTAAGCCTGTTATAAGACAAGGCTCTTAGGTTTCATCAAGGAGTATCAGATGTGAAACAGAAGGAAGGTATTTAAGAAACCAACTCAAAGAGTTCCTCCTACACAAACATTCAGGTCTTGAGCAGTCCAGGCAAACAACACACGTTACAACAAAGCTTAAACTTGTTCTTCATGATAATTTAAAAAACAGCACTAGCTGCCTATTTAATTTTAAAAACAGCAAAACATATCCCCCTCCCTTTCCATTTCTTATAAGGAGTCTTGAAGTTGAAATCTCCTCAGTGATAGAGATGCTTGCTTTGATCTGCTTAGCTCTTGGAAGTCCAGGGGCTCCGGACTGCTGGCCCCGTGCTGCCCAGGGTCCCTAGGGACAGCTCTGTCCACCATTAGGGATTTTTTCCCCCCGAGAACCCCCTGTAACATTTCGTGAACTCCCAGGGGTTCACAAGCCCCAGTTTGGGAAACGATGGGCTAGAGGAACCTAAACCCAGACCCCCAGCTGGTGCAAATCAACTGAAACTGGAGTGACCAGACAGCCAGTGTGAAAAATCAGGACAGGGGGTGGAGGGTAATAGGAGCCTATATAAGAAAAAGACCCCAAAATCAGGACTGTCCCTATAAAATAGGGACATCTGGTCTCCCTAGCTGAAATGCCACCATAGTCTTCAGAGCTGATTTGCACCTGTTGATTATCTGGCCCAGCATAGTGATGCCCAGACAAAAATCTATGTGAAGATGGAGCGAAGGTGGAGTGTATATTTTATCCCTAATTTAATAGTAAAAGCATTCCAGGGGTGTTATAATCATCCTACCACCAAGCACTGCCCCAAAATTGAGAGTTAAGGTTACCCTGCAAAGGAATCCAGGTCTGGAAATTCACAATTAAAGCAGCCACACAACTTAAATCTGTCCTGTAGTGATGCCATGAGATACATATACAATTAGGATGAACACATTTTAGCGTTTTGGATGAAGCTGATTTGAAAGAGACATTAGATTGTCTTCAGGTTATTTTCTTTCACAGAGTCAGGGCTGATTTCAGATCTCAGTGACCCTGTTCCAAATCCAGAGAGACTCCACTGCAATGAATGGGGTCAGGGCTGGATTCAGATCTCAGTGACCCTGTTCCAAATCCGGAGTGACTCCACTGCAATGAATTGTGTCAGGGCTGGATTTTGATCTCAGTGACCAGAGGTAAATCCAGAGCAGCCCCACTGAAGTCAGTGGAGTGAGGACCAAATTCTGCTCTCCGTGACCCTGATGTAAATCCGGAGTTAATGCACTGAAGTCAATGTAGCTGTGCTCGCTTACCCCAGATGGTGATCTGGCCCCTAGTGCATCGCTAGACCTGCTATTTATCAACATTACAGTCACAAAAATGGAATCCCAGCCTCCCAAAATCCACCCCCCTGAAACACCGCCACAAAGTGAAATGCACTCACTGTGATGATGAGCTGGGGCTGGCGTGTCGCTGGGCAGGGAGCCTGCCGGGTGGGTTAGATAAGTGTAGATTACTCCCTCCTCAGCCATAGCCAGCAAAGGTGACCGGCAGGGAGCTGGGTGTGAAAGCACCGTCCTTGTGTCTGAGCTCAGATGACCGACACCTCTTCTATCAGGAAATATTGTCGGTATTGAACTATCCCCACTTCTGACCACGGCCTGGGCTTTGGCGAACGGCTGAATAATTTGTACCTTCTGTCCCAGATGCTCTCTTGAGCGTTGGGCGCTCGACTCTGCTCAGATTCGATGGAGATTCTAACTCAGGCAGGCAGCAAATCCCAGCCTGGAGCCAGTGCAGACAGTCGTGTGTCGAGAGCCTGTCCCTCTGCTTTTCTCTGTGCTTCGAGAATCAATGGTCTTTGAGGGGGCTGCCCACAGCAGTCAGCTGTCAAAAGCCTGTGTAGCTTTCTTAGCTCAAGAGGCGGAAATGAGGTCGAAAAGAGGGTGGGTGGACAGTTTTCTAACAAAATCTTTTCTTGGGGGTTTCACTCAAATGACATTTTTGGCAGAAAGCAGCCACTTTCCTGGGAAAGTTTGGAATGTTCGTCCCCCAACTAACCCCCCCCGCCCTCCCACACACACACACCTGAAAAGGAAAGGCTTTGGTCAGAGGATTGTGTGGGGAGGTTGCAGAAGAAGTGGGAAGTTTCCACTGAAAATGTTGATGAAACTGGCGGGGAAAAAAATCATTTCCATCAACGTTGTCCATGGAAAAACAACCAGCATTTCCCAATGGTTGAAATCAAACTTTTCTGGCACGGTTCAACGGCATGGTCCAAGGAGTGGGAAATTGGTGGGTTTTCATTACTTGTATATAAGGATCTTGGGGCAGTTGTTTCATTATATGTGTGGCTAGGCGTGCGCTTCCTTCACTGCAGCTAGCACCTTAAAAATAACAGCATGGATGTTGCCTCAAGCGAGCAGCTCCAGTCCAGGCCCGTCATCTGCCTTCCCCCAGGTGTGAGCCCAAGTCACTAGCACCGTCCCAGCCACCCTGCCAGTTTTTGCATGCTAGCTCCAGTGAAGCTAGCATGACTCTTTGCTCAAGCAGCCCTAAGTGGGAGCAGAGACTGGCAATGAACTACTCTCCTGCACGTGCCCCCAGCTGTCCTTCAAACCTCCCGGCTCATTGACTAGAAGCTGGGGAAAAAGGTCACACACACACACACACACACACACACTCCCCACCCCGTCAGTGAAGTTTTTCTTTCCACTGCAGAAGACCTTTCCAGCCCACCCACTGCTCTGAATGTGGTGCTATGCCCCAGTGACCTAGGTGAGGTAGCATCAAAACAGCTGGCAAACGTGGCTGTGAAAAGTGATGAATAGTTTCATAGATTTAAAGGTCATTAGAGCGTCTTGTCTAACACCTGTAACGCAGGCCAGAGAACAGTAGAAGTGCAGATGTGGAGTCCACAGCAGCTATTTGAGTTAGAGCAGGGGGTCTCAGACTGGGGGTCGGGCCTCCTCAGGGGGTCGCGAGGTGATTACATGGGGGGGGGGTCGCGAGCTGTCGGCCTCTACCCCAAACCCAGCAGTTATAATAGTGTGCATTATAAAAAGAAGTGTTTTAATTTATGAAGGGGGTCGCACTCAGAGGCCTGCTGTGTGAATGGAGCGCTTCACTGCTTGTCCCCAAAATCAGTCGGAGACCGCTTAATATGCAAGTGCCCGTGCCCTTTTATTCCTTGTGTCAGTTCCCACCACTGTTTCTATACCGTCCATTCCAGTCACCTCCCTGGGAGATAGCTAGCTTCTTCAGCCAGTTGGGCAGTACTACCACCACAGGCTGCTCCTCCCTTTCCTGTCCCACCCCTGCTTCCTTCCTGCCAGCTTTATATAGCCTCCTGACTAAGAAGGACCGCAGGTGGTTTTTCTTAACTCCTTAGGCGAGCCACACCCAGCCAGTACCAATTAATACCCCTTAATTGGAGCTGGGCTAACAGGGGCCTGGCCCAGAACCTTTTCGGCCAGCACCCTGTTACACTCGAACTCATTGGTTCTCGAAGTTTTATATTGGGGTGTATCTTTTAGAAAGTTTAATGATCCTTGACAATACTTCCCTCCGTGGTGTATCGCACAAGGACAGGCCCCTATAGACGTGTCAAAAGTGAAAGCGTTAACCATTTTGGGGTTGAAAAAAATGGCCTTTTCAAAACCAGATCTTTTCACCCATAAATGTATTTTGAGGGCTTTTTTGGAGAACAAAATATTCAGTTACTTATTTTTCCTCTCCCCCATCCCCTTTTTTCCCCTCCTCTTGTTTTTTTCCGGTGGCAAAAGGAAAAAGATCAGGGGGATGGGTGGAAAGAAGAAAAAATCCACACCATCCTCCCCCTGAAAAATGGAGGGAAAAATTGAAAATGAAAAAGTTCTAAAAAATTTCTGATGAAAATTTCCACACACACAAAAATGTGAATAAATGAAACATTGAAAAACTTTCCAAATGAAGCAGGGGCCATTGATTCTAAGGCCAAATGGCACCACTGTGATCATCGGGCCCAGGGGTTGTCAATTATTTTTTGTCCACATCCCAATGTCTTGGTCACGATCTAGTCAAGGTCCAGACCCCATAATTGAAAAATGCCCCAACAACAATGATAATAAATAAGTAAAAAACAAAAAGATTTTTGGGTCTGTTCAAAAGCATCTGGTGGTCTGGATTTGGCCCATGGTCAGGTTACCATGTAACACAAGCCATAGGACTCCCCGGAGTTAATTCCTCTTTGAACTACAGCCGGGCTTTCAGAAAAAGGACCACCCTTGATTCAAGAATGTGGAAGCTTTCACCCATTTTTCAACCAGCCGTAAGTCCTTATCATGCAATCCGATCCTTGCCCCCATTGCATTGTGGGTCATTTTTGCTCAAGATTGTTGGAGAAATCCCTGTGACCTGGGGAATTGTGGAAAGAGGGAATAATCCCCGCGGCTGCATGGAAGATTCCCACCAAGATTTATTATTACGTTACCGTAGCACCAACGTGGTCCCATTGCTGCTCTACATACAAATGCTCAGCGACCTTCTGTGAGTGGTTCTCAACCTGCGGCCCACGGGTTGCTTACGGCCCAATCAGCACACAGCTGTGGCCCATGTGACAGCCTCAGGGCCATACATGTAGTATATATATAGTGTGGATGGGATTGTGGCCCACATAACACATAGAAAGCTGCATATGCATCCCACTATGGTAAATAGGTTGAGAACTGCTTCTGTCCTGAAGAGCTTGCAACTAAATAGACAAGACAGTGGGTGGGAGAGGAAACAGCGGTGAACTGACTGGCTGAAAGACACCCAGATGGCTGAGCTAGGACACAAATCTAAGTCCAATGAAGTCGTCTGGTGCTGCCCTACCCACTGGACCACACTGCTGCTATGTTAGGAGCTTATCCATCCATGAGACAGAAGCGCAGACCAGGGAGTATTTGAGAGCCCACTGCATGGCATACGTTCTGCGGCGGACGGAGTGGAGATTCAGGGAAGCAGAGAATGCGCGCCGGTCCCGGAAGAGAGCCACGGACCAAGAAAGACGGAGGGCTGGTCTGCATTGAAAACTTATGGCAGGATCGGTGCATGTCTCGGGGGGAAATCCACGCCCCTGAGTGATGCAGCTATACCGACCTAACTGGGCCGTGTGAATGCCCCATTGTTAGGTCTGCAGACAAAACGGGGGCTGCTGGAACTAGCCTCAGGGGCATCAGGGTTTGCAAATTGAGCTGCAGCAGGTCACACCTCTGCAAACAGCCTCACGGTCACACTGGCCCACAGGAAACCATCTTCGGGTGAAAACACCGCTGTTAGCTGAGAAGCCTGAGCAGCCCTTCGCACCCACAGGATGTCACCCCCGGCTCATCAGTCCACCCCTGCGCTGTCCCTGCTGCGTCCTACTTCCTCAGCTGCTGGGGTTCTCATGGTGTCGCAGAACGGGGCTGCCTGCTGCTGGGGGGCAGGGCGGCAGAGCGGTTTGCTGTAGATGTGTCACAGTCGGCTGGGCCCACAAGTCTGACATTCTGTATAAGGTGATGTCCCGAGACGACCCATACCTGCCCATAGTGGGGAAACAGAGCGAGGGCAGCAGCTTCAGCAGATGTTACTGAGCATGCTCAGTCCGCGGGAGCGTGCTCAGAACAAGCCAAGCAGCAAATCTGGAGGGAGGGGGCTTGTGACCCCATGTGACCCCCCCACACACACATATCACAGTTGCCAACTTTCCTGTGGTAAATAAGCACCCCGACTTTCACAATCAGCCCAAAATCAAGCTAATCCCATCTCAAAACAAGGCCAAAACAAGCCAATCCCTAAGAACCCCAACATTCTATGTGACTAGATCCCCCCGGCATGCAGGCTGGGACTGGGGTGGGCCCGCTGTGCACCCCTGACTCTCTCCCCTCCTTGCCCCTGCTTGCCCCTTGTCCCCGCTGCCCCCCCTTCCCCCTGCTTCCCCCTTGCCCCTACTTGCCAGGAGCCGATCAAAACAAAAGAAGCAACAAGCTACAACAAGCGACAAGCTACAAGCCCACTAGCCAACAAGCAACTCACAAGCCAATGAAGCCAAAAATAAGCCCAATTTCTGAGGGTTTTTTTCATGGGTTTGGCATGTCTGACACACATGCGTTGCCTCTGGTAATATCTTTTATGGGATCAACTGTCTGTTGATGAGAGAGACAAGCCTTCGAGGTCCACCAAGCTCTTCTGCAGGTCTGGGAAAGGTCCTCAGCGTGTCCCAGCTCAAAACAAGGTGGACGAGATGGTTAAACATAAGGAGTTAACGCGTTGCAAGAAACCACTCCGAATAACACAGGCCGAAGAATTTCACCAGTTACTCCTGTACTGAGCACAGTGACTTGTGTTTGACTAAAAGCATCTTACGGAAAGGCATCGAGACATCAAGAGACGGCGCATCCACCACTTCCCTTGGGAGTTTCTTCCAGTGATTAATCACCCTCACTGTTAGACATTTGTGCCTTGTTTCTAACGAGGATTTGCCTGGCTTTAGCTTCCAGCCTATGGTTCTTGTTCTGCCTTTCTCGGCTACATTAAAGCGCCCTTCAATAGCCAGTATTTTCTCCCCATGAAGGCTGTGATGGGGCAGAGTGGCCCCGCACTGGTACCGCAGGGGTTAACCCTTCCTTTCTAGCAGAGGAAGCCACGCCCTGGGAGCTCTGCTGGGCATGCTCCAACTGGAGAACAGGTATAAAAGCCACAGAGCTGCTCAATCTGGGCCGACCGCCAGAGGAGAAGGAGGCACGCCGCCAGCTCCCGAGGAGAGACAGCTTGCGCACTAGGATCTGGAGGCCAGCCAAGCCGGGACACACCCTGAGGCCCAGACGGAGGACATCACAGGACGGGAACAGACCGGAGGACGCCCCAAAGCAGAGAACCTGGCGTTTATGGTAGGAAGTGACCCAGGGGAGCTTTAGAGGCAAACGGCATTAGAGCCGCACAGACGCTCGGCATGTTGCGGGCAGATCCCCGCTGAGCTAGTGGCAAGGGGAACTTGCCACTATCAGGGCCCTGGGTCGGGATCCTGTGGAGAGGGCGGGCCCGGGTCCCCCTACCATCTCCCCCACACACACACGCATGGGAATTATATGGACTCTGGCCATTGGGCCACACTGCCCTGACACTTGGGGTGAGTTACATGGACTCTGGCCACTAGGCCGCACTATCCCACCGGTGAGGGGGGAGTTATATGGACCCTGGCCATTGGGCCACACTACCCTGACACTTGGGGCGAGGTATATGGACTCTGGCCATTGGACCACATTGCCCTGACTCTTGGTGTGAGTTACATGGACTCTGGCTGTTGGGCCGCACTGCTCCAACGCTGGGAGCGATTTATATGGACTCTGGCTGTTAGGGCCCACTACCCTGACCAAGGGGTGATTGCATAGAGACAGGCCATTAGGCCGCATCCGTCCGCCCACAGAGAGGCGAGCACCAAACTTGGGAGTGGCGAGGTTCTGACACCCCATTCCACCCCTCCACAAAGGCCCTCATTTGGTTTCTATTTAATGCCTGTAGTTAGAGCCGGTCAGGAAACAGAGGAGGAGGAGTTCTGAGGAAAAATGTTGGCAAGGATGAAAAAAAATCATTTGACAGAGTTTTCAGAGGAGTGTTGAAGGCTGGTTTTCGGAGCGCAAAACCAAAACTTGCAAGAAAGGTGACAGTTTTTAAAACCTTGGCCTAACGATGGCAGCGTGACTTCATAGCCAAGACGCAGCCTACGCCAATGGATGGAGCTTTTCTGTTGTAGGAACGCCACACTGGGACGTTAGCTGTGCTGACGGACACGTTCTTCCATCGCCATAGCTGTGTCTACAGTGAGTTAGGGGTAGCTCTGTCCATCAGGGATGTGTGTTGTTCATAAGAATGGCCATACTGGGTCAGATCGGGGGGTTCGGACTGAGGCTCCGGACTGAGGCCGGACTCTACACCGGGGGACGGACTGAGGTTTTGAGGCATACCCCGCCCCGGAGCCCAGCCAGGGAGAGCCGCACTGGCAGCTGTGGGGAGCGGTGGCGGACCCTCCACCTGCCCTGGGCGAGGGGCCCAAGCAGCCCTCCACCCGGTGTTCCAGCCCCCCAGCCACCTCACCCAGGGCAGGTGGAGAAACCCAGACTCCCCACAGCTGCCAGCATAGCTCTCCCCAGCCCAGCTCCAGCTGAGGGATGGGGAGACTCAGAGCCACAGTAAGAGTGGGCAGACAGCTGTGTGGCGCCATGACGGACCCTCCACCTGCCCTGGGCAGGGGGCCAAGCAGCCCCTGTCCCTGTCCCCCAAACCCTCCTCCCAGGGCAAGTGGAGGATCTGCGCCACTGTTCCTCACAGCTGCCCGCCTGCTCTTACTGTCAGAGCTGCTCTCCGCCGAAATGGTCTGTGGCTATAAAGCGGAGACCCACGGATTTGCAGGGCTCTAGTCAGAGGTTTAGGGACACTGAGAGCATGGAGTTGCATCCCTGACCATTGATGGACCTGTCGTCCGTGAACGTATCTAATTCTTTTATTCACACCCCTAACTGATGTCGCTACATCGACTCTGACTTTTAAGAGCTAGTCGACACTTCACAGAGCTAATCTACAGCGGTGCCGCTGGAGCACGTCAGTGTAGACATTTACTACATTGACAGGACAGGTTCTTCCTCCTTTCTGAGTGGCAGTAGCTAGGGATTGCTCAGGGGTGTGAGAAAACACACCCTATGGCACCATAACTATGCCAACCAAACTCCCAGTGTAGACACAACTAGGTCGACAGAAGAATGCTTCCATCAACCTAGCTACCGTCGTTAAGGGAACGGGATGTTCCTATACCGAGTGGAAAAACCTCCTCCTTTGGCATAGGCTCTGTCTACACTCTGGGGTTGTGCCGGCACAGCTACGGCAACCTAGCTACACTGGTATAGTCTCTGTAGTGTAGACACAGCCCAGTTTCCATATCTGTAAAATGGGTGTAATCCTTCCCTCCCTCACTGGAGTGGTGCGGTGATAAACTCTGTCTGCGGTTTTGAGGTGCTGACCTACTGCAGGGATGGGAGACCAGAAGCGGTTAGATTAGGCCTGATTCACACAGTGACTCAGCCTGAGAATGGAGATTAGAATTGTTCCTGGCTCCTACCCCAAAGCCTAGTCCATGAAATCACATTACCTCGGCCTGGTCTATATTAAGAAGTGAGGTGGACATAGCTATGTAGCTATCAACATAGCCCTCGGTGTAAACACAGCTTGGTCGACGGAAGAAGTCTTCCAACCCCTTCCATTGGTGCGTCTACACTACAGTGTTATGCCAGCCCAGCTACGCTGATGTAACTATGCCAGGATAGTCTCCATAGTGTAGCTATATCCTTAGCAGCTGCTCTCTGATGCTATCCACCCTGCTGTACTTTTCGGGGGATAACACACTGGAGGAGGAGAACTCCTTTCCAAACCCTAACACAGCTCTTCAGCATCTAACGCCCTATTGGAACAACAAGGAATGCCACTGATTAGGGGCATGGAAAGACTTTCACATCAAAAGTATTTGGGAGTGTCTGTCTTTGAGGGGAGATGGATGGGACACCATAAATGTACACAGGATTAATGGAATAGATTGGGCACTGCTATTTTACCTGTCTCATGACACAAGAACAAAGTCCTATTCAGTGAAAACTGAAAAGGGGCCAAATTCAAAATCAAGTCAAGGAGATGCTTCCACACACAGTTAGCCTGTGGAACTCATTGCCACCAGATATAACAGGCCCAACAGGATTTAGGGACAGGAAGTCACGATGCCGGGGTTCAATTGGCAGCTCTGGAAAAAGAGAGTGCTATGTAATCGATAGAGCAGGAGCGCCTGGAATCTCAACCTCTGGGCTCTATCCCCAACTCTGGGAATTCAGTGGGATCTAGTGGTTAGAGTGCGTGTGGTGTTATTCCCAAATCTGTTAAATCGCTCTTTCCGTGAACAAAAGAGGAGTCGAACTGGGAATAGTGACCAGATGCTGGACTTCATGTGTTCCAGTCATTGCACAGAGTAAAAGGGTTAAATAGATCCTAGCTGCTTCTGTTTACACACGTGTATGGTTGTGTATTTTATTACAGCGCTGGCCACGCTCCCTCCATTGGTGCATAGTCAGACCCTGCCCCCTAGGGGTGACAAGTGGATAAAACAGTGAACGAATCCTGCAATGATTCTCTCCAGGGGAGGTAAAGCTGAAATGTCCTGCTCTGAGTTTTGTGCTATACAATGTGATTAGTGAATTTTCTTGTCACTTTAGCATGCTGCTGGGGGTGGGGAGGATGGTAGGAGATGGAGAAATGGAATGACATTCACTGGGGTTGTGAAATGACACCACTACAAATAGCAGACCATTTTTGAACATTTTTGGCCTAACATTTTTTTCCAGGGAAGAAAGGCTTTCAACCCAAACAAACATGTTCCCAGCAAATTTTTGCTTTGGTCAACATTTGCTGGGTTTTTGATGAAACGACAGAAAATAAAAGCCAAACAGTTTCCCACAAAAATTGGGTTTTTTTCACCTTTGAAAAAGTGGAAATCAGACATTTTTGAGGAAATATTTTCCATTTCCAATACAAAAAACATTCAGGTTTTGAAAACTGAAGAGAATTATTTTTTTTATGAAGACAGAAAATATTTTTACAGAAAAAATTCTGTTCCTGAGCACAACGGGGCCCTGATCTCAGCTGGGGCAGGGACTGTCTGTCCCTGTGTGTCTGTGCAGCGCCCGGCACAACGGGGCCTGATCTCAGTTGGCTTCACATTAAAGCACGTGCTTAAATCCTATTGATTCAACATTAAGCATATACTTACACACTTTGTTGAGTAACTGGACTCAAGCACTTGAGATTATGGTAGAACTGGGAATAGAACCCAGGACTTCGCATTGTTCTCTTTATCCACTGAGGAAGGGACAAGAAGTAATGGATTCCAATTGCAGCAAGAGAGGTTTAGGTTGAACATTAGGAAAAACTTCCTAATTGTCAGGGGAGTTAAGCGCTGGAACAAATTCCTTAGGGAGGTTGTGGAATCTCCATCACTGAAGAGAGTTAAGAACAGGTTAGACACACAACTGTCAGGGATGGTCTAACTCAGTGTTTCTCAACGACTGGTCCATCGTGGACCGGCATCGGTCCCTGAGATGGCCCTGACACAGTTTAGGAAGGCTGCAAGCCGGTCCCTGGCATCATAAAGGTTGAGAAACACTGGTCTAGATAATACTTAGACCTGCCTCAATGAAAAGGACTGGACTCGATGACCTAGTGAGGTCCCTTCCAGACATACATTTCTAGAATTTCTATTCTATTTCCTAACCACTGCAATATGAAACTGAAACTACCTAGAGTGCATAGCTTCCTCCTCTGTTATTGGTAATGACTGCTTGGATGTTATAAGACTTCCCACAGGTAGATTAGTCAATTGCCACTTGACTAAAAATAGTGTGACCTTGAAACACCTTTTTCTGCTCACCACAAACTACCCTGGGGCTGCCTTGTTTACATCTGGCTTCGTCATCAGAATTTCTGATTGTCTCAGGGTTCTTTTAAATGGCCAGCCAGGCGCTACTCTGACAAGTGATCAAGAAAATTCTCTCAGTCAAATTAGCATCTATCTATTTACAGCTACTTCCGGTCAATCTAAACCCAAACCTAATCTGTTTAAATCTATTTCATCTCAATTTAATCCTAATATGGACAACTCTAAGCCTAAATTGTCAATTTATATCCAGTTTATCTAAATCTAAAGAAATTTGCAGATTACACAAAAATTGGGAAGTAGTAAATAATTAAAAGGACATGTCAGTGGCTCAGGGCGATCTAGATCTCTTGGTAAACTGTGTGCAAACAAACAATATGTGTTTTAATATGGCTAAATGTTAATGTACACATCTAGGGGCCAAGGATGCAGGCGAGGCTTACAGGATGGGGGACTCTCTCCTGGGAAGCAGGGCCTCTGAAAAAGATTTGGCATTCGCCGGGGATAATCAGGTGAACATGAACTCCCATTAATACATTTTAATCAAATGTTAATCCATTTAAACACAATGTATTTCAATTGAATCTGTCAAATGGAGTTATAGTCTATTTTAAATGAATCTGTTTAAATCTAATTCTAATCAAATCCATTAAAATCTAATCTATATGCACCTACTACTAATCTATAATCGATTTAAATCTAAATCTAATCAATCAAAACCCAATATAATTAATTCGGATTATGTATCGCTATATCTAAATCTAATCTAAGCATTTATTCTATGTTCACCACCCTGCTGCTGGATTCAGAGCCCAGCTCGGAAGAGGATTTACTAGTAAATTTTGTTCCTTGCGCCATCTGCCTGTGTCCTAGCAGAGCTACAGGATACATGTGATAAAACATTAAAGCATATAAGTGTCCTCCTCTTTATGGTGAAAGCTGCCAAAACTGGATGATAAGAGCTCTATCATCCTGTTCAAGGGGATATTTTATGATCCTGTCATTATCCCTGTGTCCGAGGAACATAAAGTAGATACAATGTAGGCAGAATAACCAAGACAACAGGAAATGTAGGCTTGCACCCAGTGCCTTTTGAAGTCACTGAAAGGCTCCTGTTGCATGCATCGGGATATGGGACAACCCTTTGGTACATATGCGTAAGAAACAGATTCGCTCTGAAACTTACCTGGCAGGCTCAGAATGATCACAGCCTGCTCCAGGGCAATGTTCTCTGAGAACGAAACCCCTACAGTGATTTTATACCAGCGAAGAGTCAGGGAAGAAACCGTAGAATTAAAACCACTGGTGAAACGTCGTCGGAAGCTGTTGAGTGGCGAGCTGAAATCAGTGAAAAAATCCACTAATATTGCGTATGTCTACACAGCAAAAGCTGTGTATGGGCTACCCGAACTAAGCTATCTTGAATCCAGCTCGGATGGGTGTCATGGGGTATATCAGACCCTCTGAGGCCCCCTGCTGAAGGCCTCGTGGCCTTGCCACAGCGCGGCCAAGAAAAGGGCAGTGGAGAGAATCCTCCAAGTTGCCTAGAGTGGCTGTGTGGGACACAGCCAATCAGGGCCCAGCAAGCTAGTATAATAGGAGCTGCAGGGTCAGAGTGAGTTCAGTTCCTTGCTGGAGCTGGAGGAGAGTGGATGGCGTGTGGCTGGCTGAGGGAGCTGCAGGTCCTCAGACAGGGCAGTGCGGCCAGAGCGAGAAGGAGCTCTGGGCTTGTTGCTGGGACTTCATCCTGACAAGGCCCCGAGGTAAGAGCGGTGATGTCGTGGGGCTGCAGGAAAATGGTCCAGGGAATTAGAGCAGTGGTGCAGCGTAGCTAAAGGGTTACAGCAGATGGCTGCTACCTACAGGGTCCCTGGGCTGAGACCGGGAGTAGTGAGCAGGCCTGGATCCCGCCCCCCCATTAGCCCCAGGGGGAGAGGCCTGACTTTGAGGCACCCCAGAAGGGGAACTGACCCCTTTAGTGGCCCAGCAGGAGAGCTGAGGCCTGAAATGAGGTGAGGACATTAACTCTAAGGGGAAGCCCTGGAGTATGGCCCGATACCAGGGCTGGGACCATTGATAGACCACGGGACGAATTAAGGGCCTAAGGCCAAGAAGGGCTACAGGGAAAGAAAGTACAGGCCCACACATGCTCCACCAGGGGGCGCTCGCGAGAGGTGAGTGCACCCCATTACAGGGGGTAACAATAACAATTAAGATAGTCCAGCACAGCCTTCAGTGCTGGTTAGAGAGCCCGAGCTAGGCCCTGGGTGTGTAATCTGCTTCTAGCTCATGCTGAAGCCTGGGCTGTCACTGTTTTTACTGCTAGTGTTAAACCCAAGCTGGCTGGATCCAGCTAACTGCAACTAGAGGTGCTGGGGGTGCTGCCACACCACCTGGCTTGAAGAGGTTTCCATCAGTTTTGTTCAATGGCTCTCAGCACCCCCATTGTACACATTGTTCCAGCGCCCCTGGGATGATGTGTTTCTGCTCCTGATTGCTGGACAAATTTTCATTGGTGCTACACCGCAGACCACTGGATGAATTCAGTCCAGAAAAATTGAAGACAGCTGGCCCAGAACAGAAATGGAAATCCACTGGGGAATGGTTTATTAAATGCCAGGATTGGAATGGTATGCCCATTCGTGGACCGCTGCTTCTGGTCCCAGAGGACCAGCATGGTGTGGTGGGACGACATTGTCTTGGAAACCTGGGAGGACAACCACTGGCTGCAGAACTTCAGAATGAGAAAGCAGACCTTCATCGAGTTGAGCAAGGAGCTCGCACCAGCCCTCCAGTGCCAGACCACTTGTTTTTGCTGATGCCTATCAATGCAGAAACAGGTGGGTATCACTCTTTGGAAGCTGGCAACACTTGACAGATACCGGTTGGCTGCAAACCAGTTTGGAAGTCACCTGTTGGCGGTGATTAAACAGGTGTGCCAGGTGTTTAGTACTATGAGCTATCCATAGGGGGCTGAAAGTCTTTGAAATTATAGCAGGATTTCAGTGGACAGTTTTTTCCGAACTGTGCGAGGGCCATTGATGGAACACACATCCCTGTACTTAGCCCACTGAAAAGGGCCAGTCAATTTGTGAACTGAAAAGGACACTATTCATGGCTCTCCAACGTTTAGTGGACCACAGGGATCAGTTCATGAACATCAACCTTGGACACATGGGAAAGGTCCATGATGCCAGGATGCTCAGGAGGTTGGGATTGTGCCACATGGGGAAAAGGGGACATTATTCCCCAGAAATGATGCACTTATGCATGGAGTTTCTGTGCCAAGATTTATTTTGGGAGACCCCCCCCAATACCTGCTCCTACCGTGGCTCACGAATCCATACCCTGACATCACCAACCCAAGAGAAAGGGAATTCAACTACAGACTGAGCAGCTGCCGAATAGGAGTGGAGCGCCCCTTTGGGCATCTGAAAGCCCGTTGGCGATGCCTCCGGACCCGTCTGATTGCCAATGTGACCAATCCGGATCATCCCAGCAGGCTGTGCTTAGCAAAATGCAGATGAAGCTAAACGGGAATATTTCCACACAGAGTAGGCACAGGACAGAACTGCTTTCCAAAGCCAGACCCCACCTGTATGCACCCTGCTCCTGGTTCCTGATGGTCCAGGGGAATTCATGATGCTGTGTGCTTGAATATCATGGAAGAGAAGGGAGCTGAGCTAGCAGGTGACTTGGGACTGTGGCAAGGCACAGTATTGTGATGCTGTGGTGGTGCTGAAAAAATTCAATAGACCCTTGAAGCACACGTGTGTGACAACATACTTTGGTGGGTTTCAATCCCCTGCAGCTGCCGGTAATGTACTAAGTGAAAGCAGACCGACGTGGGAGGCCTTCACGGTTAAAACCTTTGGATGTGGTTTTGTGCTAAGAAAACTGTTAATGTACTTTAACACCATAATGTTTTTGTTGCATGTTCTCTGTTCTGTTTTGAGGTGGTTTATGGGGAGCATTGAAGTATTATTAAAGTAATTCAAAAACAGTTCTGTAAGGTTTGGTGAATGACTTCACACACTCCTTCCTCACCATTATGTCTGACCAAGACCTTGTCTACACTACAGGTTACTTTGGTATACATTACGTCGGGAATAATCCACACCCTGGAGGGACATAAGTTATACTGACGTAAGAGCTAGTGTGGACAGTGCTATGTCAGCGGAAGAGCTTCTCCAACCAACATAGCTACCCCCTCGCAGAGGCAGGAGTTATTAAATCGATGGGCAAGCTCTCACCGATTGGCTTAGAGAGTTTCCACCACAAGCACCGATGCAGCTGCCGCAATGTAGATGTAGCCATGATTGCCTACAGCTCTTATGAAGTGCTATGCGTGACTACTCCCAGGGTGTGACTACTCCCACACGTGCGTGTGGTAACTATTTGGTGAGGGAGAGAGGGGAGTCGTAAAAGCACCGCTCGGTATCAGCTATCTTCATTGTTTCTTTACTTTCTTTGTCTGTGTCATCAGTGCATTGTGAGGACGGCCCTGGAGGACTAGAGATATCCACGACCTGGTACATTCCCCTTCCCCCTGTCCTTGCTGCATGGTAGAACATGTATGGGGCCAGGCCTCAGCAGAGGCCTGAACATACCCACACCCATTATGTGTGCTAGCATTCACGCACTTCACTCTCCTTCAGGAACTCAGATCTGGCTGTTCAAGGGTTAGAGCACAACAATGCATAAGTAACTGTGTACAGTCACAAGTGTATATGCACCCTTATTATATTGTTGTATAGTACTGCCTATCCCTCTTCTACCAGTAGGGGTCATCATTTGTCTATATGTTGTTCCTACTCTAGATAGTATCTCTTTTTGTGTCAAGCTAGGTATCCCATTTCTGCCACCAGAGTTCAGCATCCATCCATAGTTTAGACCTTTTATAGAACCACTATCCCTCATTGTAATAAGCAGTCTACCATATTTCCTGCCATTAGGGGTCAGTGTGTGCCCAATCCCATTCTTTGCTCCTACTACAGAAATACGGTCCCTCATCGTAACAAGTCACCTATTCTACTAGTAGATTCCAGCATCTGTTCATATTACGCTGAGCCGGTCAATTTTTTTGGAGTGAATCTTGTCCACAAATTGGCTTTTTTCAGAAACAAAACTTGTGACGTAAACATTTTGATTTTTCCTGAAATGTTTGTTTTTTGACAAACATTTTTCAGCTATTGTTTTCATTTCCTTAGGCTAATTTTGATTGGTTGGCTTTGTTGGGAATGGGGGTGGAGGCAGAATGTTTTCAAAATGGAAAATTTTCAAAAATCCATATCAAATTTACAGCTTTCAAAAAGTGGAAAAATTTGTCTGTTGGGAAAACAAGCTCATTTTTTCAAGTTTTGCTAAAACATTATTTGTAAAGTGCTTTGAATGCCAAAAACAGCATGTGAGTGTTGATTATTAGTGTTTTTCAACCAGCTCTAGAACTAAATATTTGCAGGATTAACCCATTGTTAACTATCGCTTCTCTTCTGACTCCAGTATCCCACTTTTCACACCAATTTCATCCCTCTGACGAACCGCAGGGCTTTACAGGTCATCTTCCCATTGGAGGGAAAACCAGCAATGTAGAATCAATGTCTTTTCTTAGTATAAATTGTTTATTTACACTACGTACAATAGTCCTTGAACAGGTATGTCACAAATGGCACACAGGCAATCCCCTCTTTTGGTATTCTCAGCCCAAACACCAATGCTCAGTTCAGCCCCAAGAATTGACTGTCTACTACGACTTTGTGTTTTTACAGTGCCTAGCACATCTGTGTTTGCACAGTGCCTGCCGCATCTGTATTTTTACATTGCCTACCATAATGGGTCCCCAATCTTGTTTCATTCCTGGGCACTCATGTAATAAACATTAAGAATAAGAAGAATTTTCCAGAAGCTGGGAATTGGCGACGGGGGATGGATCACTTGATGATTCCCTGTTCTGTTCATTCCCTCTGGGGCACCTGGCACTGGCCACTGTCGGAAGACAGGAGACTGGGCTAGATGGACTTCTGGTCTGAGCCAGTATGGCCATTCTTATGTTCTTATGAAGAATTGATTCTAGTTAGAGAGATTTTAGCAGGGAATAAATGGTCTTGCCACCACCAACAGATTGCCTCCAAAATAATGACTTCCGCCATAACATTACTGTAATCTTGACACAATCCTAAGAGTTTGGCCAACTACTGAGAACCCATAGTAAACATCTCTTAGAGTTAGGTAGCATTACAGTATAACACTTAATATTTTTTTCAAATGATTATTTATTTAGTATAGACAAATAGATAAATCACAATAATAAAGACTGGACAATTTTTTGTTTTGTCAATGGAAGCTAAGATTCTGATATCATCATGGGACTCCAGGAGCTGGGGATCTAGGCCTTGTTTACACAAACAAGCTGCACCTGGTTAAACAGAAGCAGTTTTAGCTCAACTCCTGCCAACCCCTGTATGTAAAATCAGTTTGCTGATATTTATGGCTGTAGATTTTGATCCGTAAATGTACGTGGACCTCGATTTTCACCACACACACACAAACCAATGACAAAATATTTCCGTTGATGATCATCAAAATTTACAGACAGGCAAAGTAAGCAAAATACAGCTTGCGAACTTAATAGAGTTCGATTGAAGGATATTGACTTTGTATGTTTTGACTTATAATGTTGGCAGTTTGTGCTTTAACAGTTATTAAGCTTTAGCTTTTTGAATCTCAACATTTACTGCCATTAATTAATTATTCTCTGACCCCCTTCATATTTTCCAGCAACTGTGAAAATTTAAATCAATACAAACAAAAGCTTAAAGCCCAGAACTTTGCACAACTGTGAAAATTCAAATAGATAAAAATAGAAAAAAAATGCTTAAAATAAACATCAATATTATCCATCAAAACTATTTAAAAAAAGAAAATTGAATTCTGCCAAGCCTACTTACATTGTCTAATCTTGCAGCTTTAAAGTTACGGAGATAAGCCAAACTGCTACAAATTAGAACAGGTTGGAAAATGGTTATTTTTTTTCCTCCCCACTGAAAATGTTGACAAAATTAAATTTCCATTTCAACCATTTTAAAAAAAATTGACTTTTTTTCAAGACAAAAACCATTTCTCAGAAAGCAACAGAGGGTCCTGTGGCACCTTAGAGACTAACAGAAGTATTGGGAGCATAAGCTTTCGTGGGTAAGAACCTCACTTCTTCAGATGCAAGATTCTTCAGACTTGCATCTGAAGAAGTGAGGTTCTTACCCACGAAAGCTTATGCTCCCAATACTTCTGTTAGTCTCTAAGGTGCCACAGGACCCTCTGTTGCTTTTTACAGATTCAGACTAACACGGCTACCCCTCGGATAATTTCTCAGAACTGACCCTTCCCTGCAAAAGTTTTAGTTTACACAACTCGGTATATTTCAATGACAAAACAATGTGTCAACCGAAAAAAAATCCAGACTAGAGCTAACCATGAGTGCCAGACACTTCCCCCTACTTAACGAGAAGTAAAACACCAAATAGCGTGACCCAGGAATCCGCACATTCAGTGTTTGCATGTCAGTGGCAGCAGGAAGGACGTGTGTTTCTGTCTTTTTGTTATTAAACAAAACCACAAGCCTTTGACTCCAAATCAAAGGCTGAGAATAGGAAATGTTTTATCAGCTTCCCCAGTCACCGTGACGGGACAGAGCCTCATTGGGCTACATCAGTGAGATCTGGGTGTAAACGGATTTAAAACAGTAGCACCAGTTTCAGCAAACTGACTTAAAAATGATTTGTCTTAAACTGGTGCTACTTTTTGAGTTTAGACAAGTGGACCTACAGAGAGCAACAAACTACAGCTCAAGGCTCAGTTCACCTCCTCCCCACTTGCCTGAATGACGCACGCCAGCAAACCTCAACCCGCTGCTTCCTCGTCGCGTCTTTTACTCTGTGTGAACACAGTCGTGTCTCAGAGGTCATGCTTCCTCTCCCCGGGAGCCCAAGCACATACAGATGGGGAGACATATTTTTTAAAATGGCCACCTCTAGCCAGAGGTGATAGGTCCGCGTAGTGCCCAGTGATAGGATAATTATTAATAATGTTAAGGGTAGAATGGACCATCAGCTCATCTGACTTCCTGTATGTCTATCACAGGCCAGAGGATTTCACCTACTTACCCGTTTTGAGCCCAATGTTGGCTAAAGCATCTCTTCCAGAAAGGCATCCGATCTTGATTTGAAGACCTCAAGAGGTAGAGAATCCACCACTCCCCTTGGGAGTTTGTTCCAATGATTAATGATCCTCACTGTTAGACATCTCAGCCATATTTCCAGTTTGAATTTGTTTGGCTTCAGCTACCGGCCATTGGTTCTTGTTCTGCCCTTTTCTGCTAGAGTATTTTCTCCACATGAAGGTACTTACACCCGGTAACCAAATCACCTCGGTTTCTTTTTTCGTAATCTAAATAGATTAAGCTCTGTAAGTCTCTCTCATTATGAGGCATTTTTTCCCCAACTTTTGTGTAACACTGACAAACCCCAGTCGTCAGTGGGCAGGATCGAACTTGGGATCTCTGGAGCTTAGTGCATGAGCCTCTACCACATGAGCTAAAAGCCAGCTGCTTGGTAGCTAAGGCTTAGAGCAGACTCATTTTATCTCTCTCTCTAAGTGGCCTCAGTGCCACTGGATGGGACAGAAAACCACACCCAGAAGGTGTGTGGGTTACACTTGGATTATTGTCATGGTGCTTCTCTGCACCTCCCCCCCCCCCCCAATTTTCAAACATCCTTTTGAAAATGTGGACACCAGAACCGGCGCATTGTTGTTATCAGTCTCCCCAGTGCCGTACACAGAGGTGAAATCACCTCCCAGCTCCTGTTCACCTCTCCCTTCTTTATACATCCAAGAATCACCTGTTTGGCCACAGCATCACACCGGGATTTCACATTCAGCTGTTTGTCCGTTATAATCCCTACATTCTTTCCAGGAGACAGTCCTCCATTCCGTAGGTCTGTCCTGCGTTCTTTGGTCCTACATGTTCGACCTTGAGTTTGGCCGTTTTAATGCACATTTTGTTTGAATGGGCCCCGCTCACCACACTAATGAGATTGCTCCTCCACTGTTATTACCGTTCCACCAGTCTTTGTTTCTTCCACAAATGGTCACAGCCAAGGATTTTAGGTTTCCTTCCAGATCGTTGATGAAGATGTGGAATCGCGTCAGGCCTAGCTAGGAACACTTCCATGGGTGGCGGGTGAAGCTTCCCATGGAGGAGGCTACCTCCTTCTCCCACCTCTTCCACCCATGACCCCACCCCCACTCCACCCCAGGTCCTGCCCCTCCCCTGCTTGGTTCCCTCCCCCTCTCCACGTCCCTCCTCTCCTCCCTGGAGGTGGGGGGTGAGGAGGGATGCAGCGAGTGGTGGGTCTCACTGGGGAGCGGGGTGGAGGAGAGGGGCAAGGAGGGACTCAGCCAGGCAGTGGTGGGCGGTGGGGGCATTGGGGAAGGGGCAGATGAGGGAGGGGACGAAGCGGAGCACGGACAGGGCCACCGTGGCCCAGGCATCCGGCAGCGGGACAGCGGCGGCTCCACCAAGGGAGGCTTAGCCTCCCCTGGCTTTTTATACCTGCCACCCATGAACACCTCCATCCAATGATATTCCCCTTTGACAACTGCTTTTTGAGAGCCATCAGTTAACGCGGAAGCACGTACTTTATTAATGTTGTGTCGTGCTAGATTTGTATTGCCACTGGGCCAGATTCAAGCTTCCAGGCACGTGGATGCAGCTCCGCTGGGCCAGCGTGTTTATCATGGCTAGAGATTACTCTCCCCAGAGTGGAGGCTAGAACTTGCTTTTTATTATGCACCTGATTCTGACACCCGTCATCTTCCAGGGGACAGAGTTTCAGCTTTCACCCTGCACCTGTACTGACAGAAGGGAAAGGACCTTGCCTGGACAGAGGCATGTGTAACCCAAGGTCCAGTGTGCTTCCCCAGCAGCCCTGGGAATGACAAGTTGTGGACTACAAATGGCGGCATGGTGGGAGAATGTCCTGGTTCCTGCCAGGACGTACCCTCTGCCCTCCCAGCCCGGGGTCTCAGCCCTGACTGGGCTGGGAGCACGTAGCAGGCAAGCAGAGAGGAGGCTGCTGGACTATAACCCTGTTCTATGTTCTTTACAGGATAAAGCCTGTTCCTGGTGGTTTATCTGAGTGGGTCTGGTCTGAGGTGGACATACACTGACACACACCACAGAGCACACAAAGGAGCCTCGGGCCCAGCTCCCTAAAGTTGTGTAAAAAGTCACAAGGCAGGCCAGGCGTCCCTTCTCTTCAACAACCTCATACTGGGAAGAGTGAACCAGGGGGAGGGGCTACACATGCGTTCTGCAAGATGCCAGGCACATGCGTGGATGTGACCAGATGCAAGAGCCATGAATGGATGCTGTGAAATGCTAGGAGCATGCATGGATGTAACGAGTTGTGAGGACCGTGCTTGGAGGATGTGACATGCCAGGACCGTGGTAAGGATATAGGCTCACTAGGCATGACCATGGCACCTTTCCTTCATTAAACTTAGAATTAATTTGTCCTTCCATGGCTTGCATCATTCACATGTGACCGCTGCACACTTGCCTGTAGGCAAACAGTGGGGGAATCTTCAACCCAACTCTTGTGGGTTGGCCAAATTTCCATTTGGTGCCTCAATTTAAAGTGTCCACCTTTGATAACTAGGCTCATATGGAAAGAGTGGGAGATTCAGAAAGACAAACATGGACAAAAGACAAAGAAAGAGACAGACAAGGCTCCATTTGCTTCTTCCATGCAGACCACATCCAGGTGGACTTCAATTTTCTAACAGGAATAAGCAGCAGGCAGATCTTGCCGTGAATCTTGTGTGACAAAGTTCCTCCTCTATCTTGGTGGGTCCTGCGCTTATTGGCAGATTTTCTTGCCTCAGAGATTCACCATGTGGGTTGGGGAACAGCCCAGAGACCTTCCCCTCTGGAAGAACCCACAGTCCAGGTCAATTGGGAGGTTTGGGGGGAACCCAGGCCTGCCCTCTACTCCGGGTTCCAGCCCAGGGCCCTGTGGACTGCAGCTGTCTATAGTGCCTCTTGTAACAGCTGCATGACAGCTATAACTCCCTGGGCTACTTCCCCATGGCCTCCTCCAAACACCTTCCTTAGTCTCACCACAGGACCTTCCTCCTGGTGTCTGATAATGCTTGTGCTCCTCAGTCCTCCAGCAGCACACCCTCTCACTCTCAGCTCCTTGCACCTCTTGCTCCCAGCTCCTCACACTCACACCACAAACTGGGGTGAGCTCCTTTTAAAACCCAGGTGCCCTGATTAGCCTGCCTTAATTGATTCTAGCAGCTTCTTCTTAATTGGCTCCAGGCGTCCTAATTAGCCTGCCTGCCTTAACTGGTTCTAGCAGGTTTCTGATTACTCTAGTGCAGCCCCTGCTCTGGTCACTCAGGGAACAAAAACTACTCATCCAGTGACCAGTATATTTGCCCTCTACCAGACTCCTGTACCCCACTGGTCTGGGTCTCACTTGCTTTACATAAATGGCGCCTACATCCTATGGTGACAGGTGAGTTAGAGATGGAGATAAAAGATACAGTAAAATACAAACACTAGAATCAGAGTCAGGACACCTGGGTTCTATTTTCAACTCCCCCGCTGACTCAGGCAAGCCATTGAAACTCTCTGTTCCTCATTTAACTCATCTGGGGTAACATTAGCTGCCCCTTGCAAAGCAAGCCGAGGTTCTCAGTTGGAAAGAGCAGAGCAGGAACAATGTTTTGGTTTCTGTCTCTCAGATCTGTGACTGCAGATGTAGAGACCACAGCCTCCCTTCTAATTTGCCTGCGGTGGTCTCTGAGGTTTCCTAAGTCTGTATGAAGTCTTAAGAGAGGTTCACTCTCAAAGGCCTGGACACAGTCCCTGTAATACAGCAGCTCTCCGAAGCAAAAGCCGTCCCTCTTTGCCCTCCCCCTGCCTTTCTCAAACAGGGAGTGTCCAAAATGCCAGCTCACAATTTCGTACAAGCAGGATTTTCTTTCCCACCTTAAGGGGAGTCTGATTTTGACTCCAACCTCATGGGTGGCGGGTATGAAAGGCCAGGGCAGGCTAAGCCTCCCCTGACCCAGGCCGTGTTCCACCCCGAGGCCCCACCCTCTCTTCCTCCCCTTCTACCCTGAAGCCAGCAGGGGCTCACTCAGCTCCAGCCGGTGGCCCGGGTTGGCACTGGGGGGCCAGCCAGCGTGGCTGGGGCGGGCAGGCTGAGGGTCTGCCAGCTGTGGTGGGGTGGAGGATGGGAACTCGGGGCTCCGGCAGGCAGAAGGGGCGGGGCCAGCAAGCTAGCCTCCCCAAAGGGGGGGGTTCACCCACAGCCAATGTCCAACCTCCAACCCAACACTCCACGCTATAAATAACCTATCTCCTGGTTCTCTCATTGACAATTAGAAGTTGCTCTGAGGTCTTCGAATAAATTGAGTAAGCGCTTTTTGAGGTGGTGAATTTTAGAAACAGGAAACAGATGAGTTAGAGCAACGGCTCATTTTCATCATGGCCAGGACATTAGCAGTGGGGATATCTGCTATCAAGGGACTTATCTGTCCCCCATCTCTGTAATATCTGATCAGCTCACCGTCTTTAATGTATTGCTTCTCCCAATGCCCCTGGGAAGCAGGAAAGTGCTGTGATCCCCATTGTACACATGGGGACCTGAGCGAGGGTAAGAAACATGCCCAGGTTCATACAGGGAATCTGTGTCCTAGCAAAGACTTGAACCTCGGTCATCCAAGTCCTAGGCTAGTGCCTCAGACTATGTCTACACTGTACACTAAGCCCGGGCTCTGAATCAGGTTTGAGCCGAAGCCCTGGCTTCTGTCCACACTCAAATCAATCTGACTTGAATCAGCGAGCACACAGGACCCGGGTCCTAAGACCCAGCTATGGGAGTGGATCAGGGCTGAGTCCCACAGTGACTCAGGTCCAAGCCCAGTCCTTTTGCAGTGTGGACGCAGCTCAAGCCACAGCCCTGAGTTAGAAGGCCTGCGTGATGCAGAATGGATTAGTTAGTATGGTTGTGAGGCCTGGTCCAGCAGCCCAATATGTCTACACTGGAATGTAAGACCAGGGCTCGAACTCAGGCACAAACCTAAGCCCCCTTCTGTCTAGACATAAATAGCACCAACCTAGGGCTCAGGTCCAAGGTCTCTGGGCCGAGCCTGAGTCAAGCCAGGGCTCAAGGCCTATTCCTTTGCAGCGTAGATACACACCCACTGGACTCATGCTCCAAGAGTCTGCCAAAAGTATCCCACAATCCCACGGGCTGACTTTCTTGGTCCTCTGGACAGTCAAGTTTGGTGGACAGTCAAATTTTCCTACACAGCACCACCAACAAAAGACTAGCGCGACCACATTTTGGGAGGGCGCTAGGAAGTCTGGGATATGGGTGGTTGGACTTGGGCCCACATAATGCAGTGGGCTGGAGCCCCAAGTTGGAACCCAGGGTTCAACAATTCCTAACCTGGGGTTTCAAATGAGTGTAGACGCTCAAGCCCTAGGTTAACAAACCCTGGGTCTGCTCATTTGCATTCTACTAGCCCAGGGCTTACATTGCAGTGTAGACAGACCCATAAGGACTGGACCATTTGCCTTCACCTTGAGGTAGCCCAAGATACTGGTCCTAGGAGCAGGGTTTCATTTTTTTTATTATTGTTAATTATTAATTATTATTATTCTTATTTTATTAACCCCAAGGGCTCCTTGCAGGGATTAATACTCCAGAGAGAGGAAGGAAAGCCCAATGACTAGGAGGCAGGCTTGGATGTAATTCTCTGCCCCAGGTGCCCTGCGTGACCGTGGGCAAAACATTTTGATGTCATCGAATCTGCATTTTTCACTGAAAAAAGTTTCAAGTAAAAAAAAATTCAGCGAGCTGTAGCCTGGGGCCTTTCAGAGCAGAGGTGGGCAAACTACAGCCCGCGGGCCACATCCGTCTTGTGGGACCGTTCTGCCCGGCCCCTGAGATCCTGGCCCGGGAGGCTAGTCCCCAGCCCCTCCCCGCACTGTCCTCCCTCCCCCCCCGCCTCAGCTCACTGCGCCGCCGGCACAATGCTCTGGATGGCGGGGCTGTGAGCTCCTGGGGCAGCGCCGCTGTAGAGCCCGGCCTGACCCTGGGCTCTGTCCTGCGTGGCGCAGCTGCCTATCCTGGTGCAGCCGCGCCGTCAGCCACCAGTGCTCCAGGCAGCGCGGTAAGGGGGCAGGGAGTGGGGGAGGGGGGTTGGATAGAGGGCAGGGGAGTTCAGGGGGGTGGTCAGGGGGCGGGGGTGTGGGGGGTGGAATGGGGGCAGGGGTTCCGGGGGAGGTCAGGGAGAAGGGGTGGTTGGATGGGGCAGGGGTCCCGGGAGGGCAGTCAGGAAGGAGAGGGAGGGTTGGATGGAGCGGCGGGGGGCAGTTAGGAAGGAGGGGGGGGGTTGGATGGGGCAGGGGGGCAGTTAGGGGAAGGGGGTCTGGGGGCGGTCAGGGAGAAGGGGTGGTTGGATGGGGCAGGGGTCCTGGGGAGGCAGTCTGGAAGGAGAAGGAGGGTTGGATGGAGCGGCAGGGGGCAGTTAGGGGCGGGAGGTCTGTGGGCGGTCGGGACAGAGAGCAGGGGGGTGAATAGGGCAGGGGTTCCGGGGGGGCCGTCAGGGGGTGAGAAGCAGGGGGGGGTTGGATAGGGGGTGGGGACTGGACCATGCCTAGTTCTTTGGGGAGGCACAGCCTCCCCTAACCAGCCCTCCACACAATTTCTGAAACCTGATGTGGCCCTCAGGCCAGAAAGTTTGCCCGCCCCTGTTTTAGAGCTTTCTAAGTCAAACTCAGCACCTTCAACTCCACTCTGAACCTGGTCAACATCCAGTGCATCTCCCGGAGCACTGCTGCCCCGCGCTTCCGATGCGTTCCTTCACTCCCTTCCTGAGCGGGTTGCTGTATTCTGCACCAGCTGCCGTTTGCAATTGGACTTTTGGTGGTCGAGCTAATCTGGAGGCGACAAAGGCCTGGGTCACTGGAGCGAGATCCATGTCAGAAAGAAACGCAACCTCTGAGGTTCCAGGTAGCCATGGAGTCTGCAATGTCTTTGTAAAGACTAGTGGAAATGTAGGCCACTTTGGATGAGCATCATAAAGATCTGACCAGGTATCTCATGAAGAGAAGAAAAAAAAATCAGTTTCATTTTCCCTCTGAGTCACTGATAGGAGTGGTTCTCGAGCTCTGGGTTACAGTAACATTCAGATCAGTCAAGGACACAGAGGCTGGACTAGGAACTGGCGTACATGACATCTCCGGCTTACAAAGGGGTCTGGAGGATGGAGGACATGGATACAAGCTGATCCACACGCAGTTGGAGTTCCACTGGTACAAGGTAACTAGCTGAATTCAGGTCAAAGACTGGATTCAGTCATTAGCTTCACTTCGCTTCCCTTCGCTGGGTCTGTTTATAGCAGTAGATCCAGATTATTTTTTCCCTGTTATTACTAGATTTGCTGGGGGCACTCGGAGGAGAATCTTGGGACAATTCTCCCAACAAACTGACAGCTGTTTGGGGGTGATCTCTGCCTACCTCACACGGCATCACCATCTGTCTGGATGGTGCTAAGTCCTTGTTGGTGGAAATCTCTTCTCCAAAAGGTTTACCAAAATCATTCAATTTTTTGTGCTGTTGAAATGCAGCAGATCGCATCAAGGGCCGGTAGTTTAAAAACCTTCCCCTCTAAGCCTCAACCAAGAAGAAGCCTTCCCCAGTTCAATCAAACGAATTAAACACTGTCCTATGCTCTCTGTACACTCAAGAAATCCAGGATGACGGCAGTTTTGCTGTTGATGTCAATGGGACCAGAATGTCACCCACGGGTTGTTATTTTTTCAGGATCAAAGTAGGAAATATTTGCAAGTGCTCTTAGCAGCAGCTGGTCTGTCGGCCGCTGTTGCTCTCTTCATTCATTGTGGTTATGTCCAGAGAGATTTTAGCAGAGAGGTTCAAAGCCAGCTGGGGGAGGATTTAGATGAACAAAATCAGTAGGAATTGGAGGTGCAAATCCCTTAGTCCCGTTGAAAATACCTTCCAACTTGCGATTGACTTCAAAAAGCGAGTTCAAAGCAGTTTCAGCTCCTAACCCCAGCACCGACATGTTCCTCCTCTTTTTGATCAATATTGTGGCTTAATTAAGATGACTCATTTTTTGCTTTCTGGTTAGTATCTAACGCATCCCAGTGACTAATTCCAGTGTTGTGCTTTGCTGTCATTGACTGTGTATTTTATTTTGAGCTCGTGACACTGTTACTTTCGCAATCCGACGGCTTCTAATTGTTGATTTATTTGGGTGATTGTTCGGGGTGAGTGCCAGTCGTTATGAATGACCGTGACGTAGTTAATTTCATGTTCACAACTTAAGGCTGTGAATAAAATGAAGTTTTTCCTTAGCAAGATCACAATAATAATAATCTCTAGCTCGTATCTAGCATTTTTCATCAGTACACCTCAAAGCACTTTACAAAGGAAATCAGTATCATTATCCCCAGAGGGGAAACTGAGGCACAGAGTATGGACGGTGATTTGCCCACAGTCACCCAGCAGGAACGTGGCAGAGCCAGGAATAGGAGCCAGGTCTCCTGAGTTGCTGCCCATATATTATTTACTTCCACTTTCCTTTAAGGAAACTAGAAGAGGGACCTTACCCCAGCTGGCTTCAGGCCTACCCATTGCCTCAGTTTCCCTTGAGATGGGTCTCTCAGGTCCCAGCACTGTTAGGCCTTAAGCCTCATGTTAAGGGCTTGTCTGCCCTTGGAAGTTTACCCACCTAGTATATTCCAGAATAGCTATTTTGGTATAACCCCCCCATGTAGACACTCTTGCTCCAGAATAAAAGCTTCCGCATGGGAGATGCTATCGAATCAGCCAGTCCAGAATCATTATTCTAGAGTCGTTATTTCAGTACATTTTCAAGTGTAAGCAAGCCCTACTTGACAAAAAGCCCATCCTTTCTGGGGTTCAAGTCCAAACGGTAAAACACACCATCAAAATATTCCATCTTAGCCCCTTCTTGACCCGGCCCTTCCTTTTTCCTCTTCCTCTTTTGTCAGCAGCCTCTGTCCTGGGGTTGGCTTGCAGCCCGCCCGCTCACCCCCTCCAATCGACTCCTTCTTCTCCCCAGCACCGGAAAGCCTGCAAACCCCCACCCCCAAGGGAAACGCCCATCCACCTATACGTCCCAGCCCTGGTATCTAAACAGCTGGGCCTTTTGCATTCTCTAAGATTTCCCCTTTGAACTCTGGGTGCGACTCGCTGACTCCTTGGACTCCACAGAGCAAGAGGTGCTGTGTCCAGGACACTTTGCTCGGCACTCATTGTCCAGTGCCTATTTTTGAACTCTCCCATTCCTGTTTTTACTTTCCTTTTCTCTTTGTCCCACACAAACAGTCATCAACTATGGCCTGTAGCCCCGCCCCCATCGAAAGGGGCAGGCCTTGATCTCTGGTGGGCTCCTCCCACTGCCTTGGGTTTCAAACGGGCCAGGAAGGAGCAGCGGGAATTCATGGGGCACGCTCTGTGACGGTGGGGGTCGTTCCCATTCGCTGGTCCCTGCACACATCCGGACAGAGCTCCTCTGAGCAGTATCCACGGTTGTAGCTGTGCAAAGCAGTGGGCGTTGTCTGGGGTTCTCTGCTCGGCGTTCCCATCCGGTTCCCCCGTTTTGTTCTCACGCTCCATCCCAAGTAATTAATTTATTTCTGGGCTCTATGGTGCCTCCTTCATCTCCCTTCTGTACTGGAGGGTCATAGGTCAGCAGCGAGGAGGCTGATGGGAATGGTAGCTCCCAGCTTGGCAGATACGTCAGATCTGTTTCTATTGTTGCATAACTCTAGAGATTCCCACCTGTGTTGTTTTTTTTTTAATGGGCTCCTACTAACATTTGCTAAGACGAGTGGGGTACAAAGTGTCTCCACCCTGATAGCAACGAGTGCTTCCTAGACTCTATGTCTGGGAAGCTATGCCCCTAAGGGCACTCCCCCACCCCCTGCACCACCCTCCTGCTCTAAGGATAGTGGTTTCGGGATGGATCCCCCCACTCTGAGCCCTTCTCCTGGTAGGAGCTGTTATTTAGTGGGGGATGCACAGAGTTACCTCATCCCAGTGCATGTCACCGAGATGGAGTGAGGCTAGCAAAGAGAAGGGTAAGGGGTGACTTGATCCCAGGCTATAAGTACTTATATAAAGGGACAAATATTTGATAATCATCTAACAGAGAAAGATCTAGCATGATTCAAGGGCTGGAAGTTGAAGCTAGACCAATTCAGACTGGAAGTAAGGTGTACATTTTTAACAGCGAGGGTAATTAACCATCTCAACCATTTACCCAGGAGTCGGGGTGGATTCTCCAGCACCGGCAATTTTACAATCAAGATGGGATATTTTTTTTTCTCTAGTTCAAACAGGAATTAATTGTAGGAAGTGCAAAGATCTCATGAGTCTCTTGGGACTTAGAAATCTCTGAGTCTCTCAGCATGGCTGACGTCGGCGGTGGGGAAGTGCAGAGTCACGCAAGAGTAATTTCCTCTTCCATATTTATTGATATTTGCAGCCAAGCAGCCGCCCCTTTCCAGTTTCCCTGTTCAAACACGGAACGTTAACTTCAAGGGAGCTCTCCGGATCTGGGCGTACGACCGGCATCTGCGCTAAACACAGGTAAGGGACCCCCATCACCAAATGACCCCTGATTCTCTGTCCCACACTCATTTTCCCTCCTCCATCCCCAAAGCTGGGATGGCAGGGGACATAAGAAGAGGGCGGGACAAGCAACTTAGGGGGAACCACTGGGGAGGTAGTGAAGTGTGGAGCTGGAAATGGGCAGTCATGGGAGGCGGAAGAACAATGCAGAGGATGGGCAGTGGCAGATTACCGGTCCTGGGGCCATAGCGGGGTGGGGGCAGAGAAGAAAGGAGCGATTGGGAGCGGGGCCTCGTGGGAAGGGGAAGAATGTGGTGGGGCCACGAGTGGCATGGGGGCAGGGCTTTGGGGAAGGGACAGAATGGGGGCGGGGTCACAGATGGAAGGGCTGGGGTGGGGCTGTGGTTCTCTCCCCCTCTCCCCCACTTGTTCCAGCCCAGGGCCCCAGGAGACCTTAATCCACCTCTGATCATGGGATGGTGCAAGCAGCCAGGACATGCAGCTCCCAAATCCAGTGGCTGGATCCTCAGCGGGTGTTACTGAAGCTAATAAAAGTACCTAGCGCCTTCCATCAGGAGATCTCAAAGCATCATGAATAGCTGATCTTCTCTGGTTTTAATGACAGGTTTCAGAGTAGCAGCCGTGTTAGTCTGTATCCGCAAAAAGAACAGGAGTACTTGTGGCACCTTAGAGACTAACAAATTTATTAGAGCATAAGCTTTCGTGGGCTACAACCCACTTCTTCGGATGCATATAGAGTGGAACATATATTGAGGAGATATATATACACACATACAGAGAGCATGAACAGGTGGGAGTTAAGTATCAGAGGGGTAGCCGTGTTAGTCTGAATCTGTAAAAAGCAACAGAGGGTCCTGTGGCACCTTTGAGACTAACAGAAGTATTGGGAGCATAAGCTTCCGCGGGTAAGAACCTCACTTCTTCAGATGCAAGACTTGCATCTGAAGAAGTGAGATTCTTACCCACGAAAGCTTATGCTCCCAATACTTCTGTTAGTCTCAAAGGTGAGGTGGGAGTTGTCTTACCAACTCTGAGAGGCCAATTAAGTAAGAGAAAAAAACTTTTGAAGTGATAATCAAGATAGCCCAGTACAGACAGTTTGATAAGAAGTGTGAGAATACTTACAAGGGGAGATAGATTCAATGTTTGTAATGGCTCAGCCATTCCCAGTCCTTATTCAAACCGGAGTTGATTGTGTCTAGTTTGCATATCAATTCCAGCTCAGCAGTCTCTCGTTGGAGTCTGTTTTTGAAGTTTTTCTGTTGTAATATAGCCACCCGCAGGTCTGTCACTGAATGACCAGACAGGTTAAAGTGTTCTCCCACTGGTTTTTGAGTATTATGATTCCTGATGTCAGATTTGTGTCCATTAATTCTTTTGCGTAGAGACTGTCCGGTTTGGCCAATGTACATGGCAGAGGGGCATTGCTGGCACATGATGGCATATATCACATTGGTAGATGTGCAGGTGAACGAGCCCCTGATGGTATGGCTGATGTGATTAGGTCCTATGATGATGTCACTTGAATAGATATGTGGACAGAGTTGGCATCGGGCTTTGTTACAAGGATAGGATCCTGGGTCAGTGATTTTGTTCAGTGATGTGTGGTTGCTGGTGAGTATTTGCTAAATTTGCAACCTAAAGCCAACTCTGTCCACATATCTGTTGTTCTCCTGTCCCAGGATCGGCTTATCCAGGTGAAGGACTCCAGCTCTCATCCCCTGCTATGGCTCCCGTGCACGGGGTCGCACGGGCGGGGCGCTTCCGGATGACAGTCCCCAGGGGTTTGCTGCTCAGCGTGCTGATTTACAGCGCGGTCTCTGATATCCGATGTCCGGATAATGTGCCAAGTAAGGAGGAAGCCCGGTACAACGCTGATCCCTTGAGTCCACAGCACAGGCGCTGACTTTTATTTTCCCTGGGGGTGTTCCACCCCTGCTCCACTCCAAGACCCCACTCCCACTTTGCCCCTTCCCCCGAGGCCCCGCCTTTGCTCCGCCTCTTCATGCCCTGCTCCACCCACTCCACCAAGGGCCCCCCCTCGCTCCACCCCTTCCGCTCCCTCCCCCTGAGGCCCTGCCCTCACTCTGCCTCTTCCTGCCCCCACTCCAACCCCTCCCTCGAGACCCCCGCCACCGCTCACAGCTTTCTGCCCTCCCCCAAGTGCCTCCCCCAGCCACCAAAGAGCTGATCTGTGGCCCCACCTATCAACTGTGGCTGATTTTTTCCTGTGGGTGTTTCAGCCCTGGAGCATCCACAAAGTCAGCACCTAGAGTCCACAGAGCGCAGGACCCCTGACTCCCAGCCCCCCTGCTCTAACCCACTAGCCCCCGCTCCCCTCCCAGAGCCAGGGAGAGAACCCAGGACCCCTGACTCCCAGCCCCCCTGCTCTAACCCACTAGCCCCCGCTCCCCTCCCAGAGCCAGGGAGAGAACCCAGGACCCCTGACTCGCAGCCCCCCTGCTCTAACCCATTAGCCCCCGCTCCCCTCCCAGAGCCAGGGAGAGAACCCAGAACACCTGACTCCCAGCCCCCCTGCTCTAACCCATTAGCCCCCGCTCCCCTCCCAGAGCCAGGGAGAGAACCCAGGACCCCTGACTCGCAGCCCCCCTGCTCTAACCCACTGGCCCCCGCTCCCCTCCCAGAGCCAGGGAGAGAACCCAGGACCCCTGGCTCCCAGCCCCCCTGCTCTAACCCACTAGCCCCCGCTCCCCTCCCAGAGCCAGGGAGAGAACCCAGGACCCCTGACTCGCAGCCCCCCTGCTCTAACCCATTAGCCCCCGCTCCCCTCCCAGAGCCAGGGAGAGAACCCAGAACACCTGACTCCCAGCCCCCATTCCCCTCCCAGAGCCAGGGAGAGAACCCAGGACCCCTGACTCGCAACCCCCCTGCTCTAACCCACTAGCCCCCGCTCCCCTCCCAGAGCCAGGGAGAGAACCCAGGACCCCTGACTCACAGCCCCCCTGCTCTAACCCACTGGCCCCCGCTCCCCTCCCAGAGCCAGGGAGAGAACCCAGGACCCCTGACTCCCAGCCCCCCTGCTCTAACCCACTAGCCCCCGCTCCCCTCCCAGAGCCAGGGAGAGAACCCAGGACCCCTGACTCCCAGCCCCCCTGCTCTAACCCACTAGCCCCCGCTCCCCTCCCAGAGCCAGGGAGAGAACCCAGGACCCCTGACTCCCAGTCCCCACTCCCCTCCCAGAGCCAGGGAGAGAACCCAGGACCCCTGACTCCCAGCCCCCCTGCTCTAACCCACTAGCCCCCGCACCGCTCCCAGAGCTCTGATTGGAACCCAGGAGTCCTGAGTCCCGGTTCAGGGCCCTGTCGGTTCTACCGTGTTCTCATCTATGTTCCTGCTGCCCCCAACTCCCAACAGGCCGTTTCTGCGCCGTCCCAGGCTTCCTCCAAGCAACCCAAACTCTGTGTTCGCTGTTCCGTCTAGGCCCTGGAGATTGCTCCTATGTGTTCAGATCTGTCGCCAAAGGGGGCTCGGTGAGCATCTCACTTAAGACATCAGAAACCACCCTGGATCTCTGCAAGCTGAACAGGTCGACTGCGAAATGGGATGCTGTCAGCAGCTTCGTTAAGGGGAACCAGACAAAGCTCAACAGCGGCTTCCAGGAGCAAGTCTCGGTCTCCAATGGCACCTTCGTGGTGGAGAACGTGAGCCAAGGGGCTGATGGGAATTATGTGTTTCAAGACACCAGTCGAACGTGCCTGGCTCATATAGCGCTGACAGTGGTGTGTAAGTTCTGCCTGTGGGACTCTGTGTCCCAGTTTAATCCTTGGTGTGGGTGCTGGAGGGTGTGAATTTTCCCTTTCAACTAGGGGATGAAAATCTTCCAATGAGCCCCCAGCTGCATATGAAACTGTGTCCAGCCATTGCTCAGACACAGATTAAGGTCTCCTGGGGCCCTGGGCTGGAGTAAGTGGGGGGATCCCAGCACTGGAACCATGCTTAGTCAGTGGGATCGCTCCGGCGCCTCGTGATCGGAGGCGCCCTGAGACACCTCTGCTCCTTCTTGTCTCCTTCCAGGCTCTTCTGGCAGCCCGTCCCACCGCTTCCGCTTGCCATCCTGCCCCTGCCCCGTACCTTCTACCTGAAGCCCCACCCACTGCCCCACCCATCCCACCCCTTTCACTTGCAGCCCCGTCCACAGCCCCACCACATCCCGCCCCTTCCACTTGCAGCTCCGCTCACTGCCCCACCCATCCCGCCCCTTTCACTTGCAGCTCCATCCACAGCCCTGCCCCATCCCGCCCCTTCCATTTGCAGCCCCGCCCACTGCCCCACCCCTCCCACCTCTTCCGCCTGCCATCCCTCCCCCTTCTACTCTTTCTGCCAGTGGCCCCACCCACTGCCCCACCCCCTTCCACCTGTGACCCCGCCCACTGTCCCATCCCATTCTACCTGCGGCCACCCCATCCCTCCCCTCCCCTGTGGCCCTGCCCACTGCCCCACCCCATCCTGCCCCTTCAATTTGCGGCCCCACCCACTGCCCCACCCTATTCCCCATGGCTCCATCTCTGTTCCTCCCACAGCCCTGCCCCTTCCTCGAGGCCCTACCCCCCCAACTCACTCCTTCCCAGATCTCCCACACCCACACTGTGGCCCCGAGACCTGAGGAGCTCTGTGCCCCCACCACACCCCCAGTGTTGTGGTGTGAAGTGAGAGATCTTCCAGCCCCGGGACCTCAATGGTGGAGAGAGATTTTTCCAGGGGCCCCATATTGGCTGGGGCTCCTGGGCACAGGCCCTGTTAGCCCATGAGGCAATCCGCCACTGCCTTGCTGCATTCCCTCCACTTGTGTTGTGCCTCCCGTGCGGCCTGGAGAGCTTGTGCGGATCATGAAACCCTTTAATTCTTTCTGCCCACCTAACGCCACATCTGCCCCGCTCTCCCCTGCAGTGCTGTGTGGCCCCAAGCAGCCCCAGAGCCAGGCACTGCACTAGGCAGGGCAACCTTCTGATCATCCAGAACAAGAGCGTCCGAGACAGGTCGGGGGCCCAATGAACTGACTGGGGAGTCGTTCAGGCTTAGTCAGTGGGATCACTCTGGCTCCTCGTGATCGGACGCACCCTGAGACACCTCTGCTCCTTCTTGTCTCCTTCCAGGCTCTTCTGGCAGCCCGTCCCAAAGCAGCGCTCATCAAAAGGGTGAGTGAAAGCTAACGGAGTAGGTTCGGGAGGGAGGGAGGAAGGGGTCGTGGCAGAGAAAGGCTGGCTTTGTAATGAAGGCACTTGGGTCATGCCCAGCTCTGTTATAGGCGCCTTCTATGATCTGGGGTAAATCTCTCAATCTCTCTAGGCTGCAGTTCCCTCCAGCTGTAAAGTGAGGAGAGGAATCTTTCCTTTATCTGTTCAGACTGGGGCAATTGACACCATGTCTGTGTGCAGCCTGATCTCAGCGGGGGCAGGGACTGTCTCTCGCTGTGTGTCTGTGCGGTGCCTGGCACAATGGGGCCCTGATCTAGGCTGGGGCAGGGACTGTCTCTCCCTGTGTCTGTGCAGCGCCCGGCAGAACGGGGCCCTGATCTAGGCTGGGGCAGGGGACTATCGCATACAGTGTGAGAGAATTGTCCAAAGCTAAAAATAAACCAAGGTCACCCCGCCTGGATTTTCCCCTGCATTCATATGTGGCATCCGCTCTAGGGGAAGATAACAGCTGCACCTGAGTCTCTGGCAAGAAGTAACATCATCTAGAGGAAGAATATTGTCTCCTGCCCCCATAGTTCCAAGAGACATGATCTCCTCCTTGCCAATGCAGTGTTCACTCTGAAGCCTACTGATGACAATCTAAATGACACCCTGGGTAAACACTTTGTGGCTTAGCCCAGGTGGCCTCAGCAAGCCCAGACAAAAGAGAGAACTTGTGGCTAGCTAGACACCCATTAAGGACCTTGCAGGTTTAGTTTCAGGAGTCAGGCTTGCAACAGCCCTTGTGCTCTTCTTCCTTTATATGCAGGTGCCGCGGCGGCCTGGTACTGGTGTATGTTTCCTATCTTGAGTCTGCTCCGATGGCCGTAGGTTTGCATCTCTGCTTGTGAGCTAAAGCACAGACGTGAGAAGCGTAATGGAAGAAGCATCACCCTACGAAGAGTTCTTTACTCACCCACAAACACCCAGAGCAGTAACCAAACAACTGCAGCTCCCTGCAGCCCATTGGCCTCCTGAAAGCTGATAACCACAGGGTCTGTTTCACACAGACTCTGTCATGCACACCCACACAGAGTCCCTTTCACACTCACCTCCCAGCACAAACTTATATTATTGTTGTTATTACTACTTGGTACTTCCTGCAATGCACGTATATTCTCTGTAATTTTATTCTTTCAATGGGTGCTATTTTAATGTTTTGACGGCTCTGTGCATTTCATCATTTTTATTTCTCTCTTACACTTCCCTTTAATTCTTTGAGCAGTGAGTTCTAAAATGCTGAACGTGTCCTGGCCGGACTAATTATCCATCTGGTAATTTTTAAAATATATATATATTATATCTAGGTTTTTTGTGTCTACTGGTGGTGCACATCCGCACATCCAGAGATGCCTTGGTGCACATAACACAATGTATTCTGCACATGGATGGAAAAAAAATAGAGGGAACATTGAACAAGAACTGAGAGTCCTTTTAAAAAAAAAACGTATTGTAAGAAAGCCCTGGAGGTCAGGGCTATATTGATCCACCAGCCACTCAGCACTTCATAGCAACCCTGGGGGAAGGAGGCCTGTTACTGGAGAACTGACCCCTGGAGCCAGGAGAATCTCTCAGAGCCATTAGCAGCTACGCAGTAGTAGCGATGATCCACTTTTTGCAGGTTCCTATTCTGTTCATTAGACTAGAGGGTGGTAGAGTTAACACTAATTATGTTAGTAATTACACACACACACACACACACACACAGAGCAGATCTGCTCCCTTTCCCACCCCTACACATACACACTGATTCATTACAACATTTTGCATCAATCTCTCTCCTTTCATCCTCACATATCTGGGGCAAATTCCCAGCTCTTAGGGATTCCTATTTTAAAACAAATGCCATGGGGTCTCCTTGCTGCGCATTGGAGGACCTTGGAGTGTTATGCTTACAAGAAGCACACGGGATCTTTTTCAGGGGAAAAGGCAATACGCCGCATTTATTGAAGATACAACTTTTAGCATATGCATTCAATCACACCACACACACACACACACACTGTCCCACCAGTCGATGTTATAGTTACCAGTCCAGAGTCCGGATCAATCTAGTGGCCAGCTAGGTTGATCTCGGGTAGGGAGGAGCCGGGTTCCGTCGGTCGCGACACAATGCTCTGGGGAAGTCTTGGCAGGACGAACCCAAAGTTTCATGGCAAGGCCCCCTGTTTCTATAGTGATTTTCCTTCATTGGGACCAATGAGTTTTGCACCGTCATGCTGTAATCAATTGTTGTTTGACGAGTGCTTGTTTTCTTAAATTGTCCTTCTCATTCTTTACATCAAGTTCCTCAGGGAGTTGTCCCACCTGGTTTTGATCACCGCTATCTTGTCCCCATTGATAGGTGCCTGTCTCACCTTTAGAGTCGTCAATCTGCCCTCCTTCAATAGGGGCGTGTTGTGGCCTCCTGGCGCCCTTGTGTCTGTCTCCGGCTCCTCCCTAGACCATCTGGTTCAGCAATGGCCTTCACAATTATCTCTTAACCCACAAGTTCCTCATTCACACACAAAACACAATTAATTTACACAGAACATTTTGAACAGGAACAGCAAATTGCAATGCCAACCCCCTCCCCCCCCCAATCCTGGCATTCCTTTACTTCTTTTAAAATGCTAAACCTACAACAAATTGGTGACCCTGAAAGGATCTGGCCTTGAAATCAGTCCAGACACAGATTCTGGCTGATGGCCCATTAGGCCGTTCCTTTCTGCTATTCAAAAAGGCTCACTGGCAGAATATGATCGAATCATACACCAATACATTCAATACATACTATATTATTATTCTTTATCCTTCATTCTAAATTATATAAAATACAAACATAAAATCTTACTACTACAAAATCACCTCCTAGCTCCTGCTCACTTCTCCCGTCTTTATACGTCACCCTTTTGGCCATAGCTTCGCACTGGGACATCACATTCAGCTGTTTGTCCATTATAACCCCTAAGTCCTTTTCTGGGTCACTGCTTTCCAGGAGACAGTCCTCCATTCCATAGGTCTGAACTCCATTCTTTGGTCCTACATGTCTGATCTTGCATTGGGCAGTTTTGACGCACATTTTGTTTGAATGGGCCCAGCTAGCCACATTAACGAGATTGCTCTGTTCAGCTGCCCTTTAATTACCGTTCCACCAATCTTTGGGTCTTCCACAAATTGTCACAGCAAGGATTTTAGGTTGCCTTCCAGATCGTTGATGAAAATGTTGAATCGCATCAGGCCTAAAAACATATTGAATGATGATTCCCCTTTGCCAACTACTTTTTGAGACCTGTCAGTTGACCCATTAGTCATGTACTTCATCAGTGTTGCCTAGTGTTAGATTTTTATTGACACCAGGCCAAATTCATGAATGGACGCTACAAGATGGAAGGATGCTGTGAAATGTTAGGACCATGCATGGATGCAACAAGTTGCAAGGACCATGCTTGGATGATGTGAAATGCAAGGACTGTGGTAAGGGTATAGCCTCACCAGGCATGACCATGGCATCTTTCCTTCATTAAACTTAGAATCGATTTGTCCTTCCATGTCTTGCATCATTCACATGTGACTGCAGCACACTTGCCTGTAGGCAAACAGTGAGGGAATCTTCAACCCAACTCTTGTGGATTGGCCAAATTTCCATTTGGTGCCTCAGCTTAAAGTGTCTATTTGTGACAACTGGGCCCATAAGGGAAGAGTGGGAGATTCAGAAAGATTAACACAGTGTGGCAAAGCTCTGACCTTGGCCCTGTGGGTCCCGCGCTTCCAGACGGTTATGCTAGCCACAGAGGCTCACTGCGACCCTCCACGTAGCCCTTCTCTCTCTAGGGCCAGGGTTACAGTCTGCTGAGCCCTGTTCATCATAAGCCAGCAAGGAGGTTGGTGAGAGAACTCCCACAGTCTCTGTTGTCCCTAGGGGCTTATTCAAGAACAGTTTAGCCTCCTGTCCTGACAGGGGCCTGTCTTCCCCTCCCAGGAGGTGTTTCTGTAGTGGCGGGTTGGGGAGAATCCGGGCCCACTCTCTACCCCGGGTTCCGGCCCAGGGACCCTAGTGGCAGCAGCTGTTGACAGCTGACCTTTCACTGCCAGAACTGTTACACTTCCCCGGGCCCCTTCCCCACAGCTCTCCCGCTTCTCTCTCTCAATGCCTTCTTCACCCTTGCTTTAGGGCTCCCTTTCCAGTGGCTTGAGGATGTCTTCATTACCCAGCCCTTCAGCCGCACGTCCTCTCCTCTGGCTCCCTTTCCCCCCCCGCCCCCGGCCTGACTGGAGTGAGCCCTTTTACAGTCTCAGAGGGGCCTTAATTAGAGTCAGGTGTTCACATTAGCTTAACAGCCTCACCTGACTCTTTGCAGGTTAATTGGAGTCAGTTGTTCTCATTAGCCTAACCTGGTCAGTCAGGGAACAGAAAACTGGAGGGATAGCTCAGTGGTTTGAGCATTGGACTGTTAAACCCAGGGTTGTGAGTTCAATCCTTGAAGGGGCCATTATAGGGATCGGGGCAAAATGTGCAGGTCCGTGGCTACAGCTCCCGGTGTATCCACACCTGTTGCTTCGACGCTCGCCCATCGCCACAGGACTTGATATGATGTGATATGATGTCGAGACTTGCACGTGAATTGGATTAAAGTGAGGGAGAGTTGCGCGACGTCAGCCTCACTCTCTTCCCAGTTCCTATCTGTATCCAGAAGTCGAGACGGCTGGGCGCAGTGGATGACCAGGACGCCTACATGTCTTGTCGTGCTCTTAAGCGTTCCACAACGCTTGCTGTCACCACCTTCCTGACCGTTGAACCAGGTTGCCTCACTCAGCCGGATCCAGCCTTCGCATGCAATGGGTAGACAGGCCCTAACTCACCGAGAGTCTCATACTCATCGCCTACCCTTACCTGGTTTAGCCCGCCAGTCGAGACGGTCTCCGGGGTGTGGCCGCTGTCGCATGCTGACAGCTACTTGGAGCCACAAGTGAGAGCTGGGTGTCAAGTGGGGACCAAAGTGGATGAGCTACTCCTAGGAGTACGGCTGCTCCCCCATCAGAGGTACTACCCCTCCCTGACAACCCCATACACCCCTAAGTCTGAGTTAGAGATGGAGAGAAAAGATACAATAAAACACAAACACTAGAATCAGAGCGATGCAGTCAGGACACCTGGGTTCTAGTGTCTGCTCCCCCACTGACTCAGGCAAGTCATTGAAACTCTCTGTTCCTCATTTAACTCATCTGGGGCTAACATTAGCTGCCCCTTGCAAAGCAAGCCGAGGTTCTCGGGTGGAACGAGCAGCGCACAATGGTTTGGTTTCTGTCTCTCAGCTCTGCGTGACTACAGACGACCACAGCCTCCGTTCTAATTTGCCTGCGGTGGTCTCTGAGGTTTCCTAAGCCTGTCTTAAGAGAGGTTCGCTCTCACAGGCCTGACCACAGTCCCTGTAATACAGCAGCTCTCCGAAGCAAAAGCCGTCCCTCTTTGCCCTCCCCCTGCCTTTCTCAAACAGGGAGAGTCCAAAATGCCGGCGCATAATTTCGTACAAGCAGGATTTTCTTTCCCACCTTAAGGGGAGTCTGATTTTGACTCCAACCTCATGGGTGGCGGGTATCAAAGGCCAGGTCAGGCTAAGCGTCCCCTGACCCAGGCCGTGGTCCCGCCCATGTTCCACCCTGAGGCCCTGCCCACAATCCCGCCCCCTCTCCCCACAAGCCGGCGGGGACTCACTCAGCTCCAGCCCGTGGCCTGGAGCTCGGGCCTGCCGGCAGCCCGGCACAGTGCTCGTGCCGGCCCCGGGGGGCCAGTGGCTCAGGGCAGCACTGGAGCCAGCCCAGTGAGGCTCTGGGGCCAGTCTGGCGCTGCAGGGGGTGGGTGGACGCGGCTGGGGCCAGGATTCCTTCGGCCATGGGGGTCAGTCTCGGGACTCCTCTGGCCGCCGGTGGGGCGGGGCCTAGGGTGGAAAGAGCGGGGCAGGCGGGCTAGCCTCCCCAATGAGGGGAGGGCGTTCACCCACCGCCCATGTCCAACCTCCACCCCATCACCCCACGCAATAAATAACAACCCAGCTCCTGATTCTCTCATCAACAATTAGAACTTGCTCTATTTTGAGTAAGCGCTTTTTGAGGTGGTGAATTTTAGAGACAGGAAACAGACGAGTTAGAGCAAATGGCTCATTTTCATCACTCCCAGGAGGTTAGCAGTGGGGAGATCTGCTATCTAAGGGACTTATCTGTCCCCCATCTCTGTGGCCTGTGAGCAGCTCACTGTCTTTAATGTATTGCCTCTCCCAATGCCCCTGGGGAGCAGGGAAGTGCTGTGATCCCCATTGTACTCATGGGGAACTGAGCAAGGCTAAGAAACATGCCCGAGTTCACACAGGGAATCTGTGTCAGAGCAAAGACTTGAACCTCGGTCATCCAAGTCCTAGGCTAGTGCCTCAGTGTACGTCTACACTGCACACTAAGCTCAGGCTCTGAATCAGGTTTGAGTCCAAGCCCCCCTTCCGTCCACACACAAATCAGTCTGACTCAGGTCAGTGAGCAATCAGGACCCGGGTCCTAAGACTCAGCTGGCAAGGGGGAGCGGGGGGGATCAGAGCCAAGTCCCACAGTAACACAGGTCCAAACCCACTCATTTTGCAGTGTGGACGCAGCTCAAGTCAGAGACCTGAATTAGAAGGCCTGCGTGGTGCAAAATGGATGAGTTAGCGTGGCAGTGAGGCCTGGTCCAGCAGCCAAGTATGGCTACACTGCAATGTAATCTCAGGGTTCGAACTCAGGCTCCAAGCCGAACCCACCTTCTCTCTACACGCAAATAGCACCAACCTAGGGCTCAGGTCCAAGGTCTCTGGGCCCCACAGGGATAGAAGGTCCGAGTCTGAGTCAAACCAGGACCCAGGGTTCAAGCCCTATTGCTTTGCCGTGTAGACGCAATCCAAGTGGACTCGTGCTCTGGGAGTCTGCCAAAAGACTCCCACAGGCTGATTTTCTTTGTCCTCTGGACAGTCAAATTTGGTGGACAGTCAAGTTTTCCCACATGGCAACATGAACAAAGGGCTAGAGTGACCATGTTTCCGGAGGGTGGTTAGCAAGTCTGGGATACGGGTGGCTGGACATGGGCCCGCAGAATGCAGTGTAGATGCTGGAGGCCCAGATTGGAACCCAGGGTTCAACAATTCCTAACCTGCAGTTACAAATGAGTGTAGACGCTCAAGCCCTACGTTAACAAACCCAGGGTTTGCTAACTCGAGTGCTACTAGCCCAGGGCTTGCATTGCAGTGTAGACACACCCTTAACAACTCCACCATTCTCCTTCACCTTGAGGTGGCTCGAGGTACTGGTACTAGGTCTGGGTTTAATTTTTGTTATTACTGTTAATTATCATTATTATTAACCCCAAGAGCTCCGAGCAGGGACTAGTACTCCAGAGAGAGCAAAGATAGCCCATGGTTAGGCTGCAGGCTTGGGTTTAATCCTCTCCCCCAGGTGCCCTGCATGACCGTGGGCAAAACATTTTGATGCTGCCGAATCTTCATTTTGCACTGGAAAAAAAAAAAGCTTTCAGTCAAAAACAGTTCCGCTAGCTGTAGCCTTGGGCCTTTCTAAGTCAAACTCAGCATCTTCAACTCCTCCCCAAACCCAGTCAACACCCAATGCATCTCCCGGAGCCAGGGCCGGCTCTAGGCACCAGCAAACCAAGCACAGGCTTGGGGCGGCACATTTTCAAGGGCAGCATTCTGGCCGTCTTTTTTTTTTTTTTCCTTTTTATGCTTCGGGCGGCAAAAGCCTAGAGCCGGCCCTGGCAGCAGCAGCGCGTCGCCCTGGGGCTGCTGCGGTTCGCGCCGCGGGGGAGCAGCGCCCACACCCTGTGGCTGGGCCGGGCAGGCTCCGTGCAGGGGACACTCGGGCTGGGAGCTGCCCCTCGGGGCACATGGAGCCGCCTGCAGAAGCCGCAGGGCGGCCGCCCCCCCAGCGCCGCAGCCAGCCAGAGCCATAAAGGGTCTGCGGCAGGGCGGCTAGAAGCAGCAGCAGCGGGGCCATAGAGGGCGGGGCGCTGCCGTGCGGGGCCCGCGTCCCGTTCTCCGGGGCTTCGCTCCCTCTGGGGCTGCCCCAGCTCCTCAGCCCCCTGCCGGAGCCGTCCCCCAGCTCTGCCCTCCCGGGTCCCGGCCTGTCCTGGAGGCGGGAGCCCTGGCTGGAGGGACCCTGGGCTGAGGCACGGCCCGGGAGTCCTGCTGCTTACCCCGACCCTGCCAGCGCTGGACCGGGTGGAAGTGAAGGAGGAGCAGGCAGAGTCAGCACTGGTGGGGGGGAGCCCAGGGCTGGGGTGGCAGGGGGAGCGGGTGGAGTGGGGGAGAGAGCCCAGCACTAGGGTGGCAGGGGTGTGTGGATGGGGTGGAGTGGGGGGGAAGAGCCCAGGGCTGGGGCGGCAGGGGGGGTGGGTGGGGTGGGGGTGAGAGCCCAGGGGTGGGGTGGGGGGGGCGGCCAAATTTTTTTTTGCTTGGGGCAGCAAAAAACCTAGAGCTGGCCCTGCCCGGAGCACTGCTGTCACACGCTCCCAATGCTTTCCTTCACTCCTTCCGAAGTGGATTGCTGTATTCAACACTAGACGCCGTTTGCAAGTGGGCTTTTGGTGGTCGAGCCAATCTGGAGGCAACAAAGACATGGGTCACTGTAGCAAGGTCCACATCAGGGAGAAACTCCACCTCCTGGGTTCCAGGTAGATGGGAAGAAGCCACGGTGTCTGCAATGTCTTTGTAAAAATTCTGGTGAAAACTTAGGCCCCTTTGGAGGAGCACCTTAAAAACCTAACCGGGTATCTCACAAAGAGAAGAAAAATAATCCGTTTCATTTTCCTTCTGAGTCATTGATATGAGTGGTTCTCAAGCTGCGGTTTGTCATAACACTCAGCTCCGTCAGGGACACACAGGCTGGACAAGGATCTGGCGTATACGGGATCTCCAGCTTACAAAGGGGTCTGCAGGATGGAAGACACGGATAGAAGCTGATCTGCAGGCAGTTGGAGTTGCAACTCAAAGGCTGGTTTCGGTCATTGGCTTCACTTTGCTTCCCTTCTCTGTGTCTGTTTGTAGTGGTAGATCCAGTTTGTTTGGATTTTTTTTTCTCTTTTACTGTTTGATTTGTTGGGGGTGCTGAAGGACATACAATTCTTCCACCAAACTGAAGGATGTTTTGGGGTGATCTCCCTGCCTCGCACAGCATCATGGTGCTAAGTCATCATTGGCGGAAATCTCTTATCCCCAAGGTTTACCAAAATCATTCTTCTGAAGAGCAATTTGTTGGTGCTGTTGAAATGCAGCAGATCGCATCAACGGGCCGGTAGTTTAAAAACCTTCCCCTCTAAGCCTCAACCAAGAGGATCTTCAACCTTTCCCCAGTTCAGTCAAACAAATTAAACACTGTCCTATACTCTCTATACTCTCATGAAATCCAAGCCGACAGGAGTTTTGCTGTTGACTTCAGTGGCTTTCACCCACAATACCTTTTCTTTTCAGGATCAAAGTAGGAAATATTTGCAAGTGCTCTTAGCAGCAGCTGGTCCATTGCTTGCCACTGCGCTCTTCATTCATTGTGGTTATGTTCAGAGAGATTTTAGCAGAGAGGTTCAAAATCATCTGGGGGAGGATTTGGATTAGCAAAATCAATAGGAATTTGATTTGCAAAGCCCTCAGTCACACTGAAAATCTCAGCCTCTGTTGAGACACCATTAACTTGCAAATGACCTCAAAAAGCGAGTTCAAAGTAGTTTCAGTTCCTACCCCTGCACCTACATGTTCCTCCTCTTTTTTGGTCAATAATGTGAGGTAATTATGACTCATTTTTCTCTTTCAGGGTATTGCCTAATTAATCCCAATGACTAATTCCAGCATTGTGTTTTGCTGTCATTGACTGTGTATTTTATTTTGAGACCTATTTTGAGACTGTGACTCTGTTACTTTCACAATCCGATGGTTTGTTGATTTATTTGGGTGATTGTTCGGGGTGAGTGCCTGACATCAGTCACTATGAATGACTGTGTCATAGTTTATTTCATGTTCACAATCCAAAGCTGTTGTTTAAATGAAGTTTTTCCTTAGCAAGACAACAATAATGATAATTAATAATCCCTAGCTCGTATCTAGCATTTTTCACCAGTAGATCTCAAAGCGCTTTACAAAGGAAATCAGTATCATTATCCCCAGTCACAGGTGGGGAAACTGAGGCATGGACCGTGGCTGTGACTTACCCACCGTCACCCAGCAGGCCAGTGACAGAGCCAGGAAAAGGAGCCAGGTCTCCTGAGTTGCCTCTCATCAATTATTTACTCCCACTTTCCTTTAAGGAACCTGTCAGAGGGACCTATCCCAGCTGGCTTCAGGCCTACTCGCTGCCTTAGTTTCCCTTCAGATGGTTCTCTCCGCTCCCAGCGCTGTTAGGCCTTAACCCACCTGCTAAGGGCTTGTCGACACTTGGAAATGTACCTATATGGTATTCCGGAATAGTTCTTTTGCTATTAACCCTCGTATGGACCCTCTTGCTCCCCGAATAAAAGCCTCTTCACGGGGGATGCTATCGAATCAGCTATTCCAGAAGCATCATTCTGGAGTCGTTATTTCAGTACATTCCCAAATGGAAACAAGCCTTATAGGACAAAAAGCGGATCCTTTCCGGAGTTAAACTTCAAACGATTAAACCTACAATCAAAATATTCCATCTTCGCTCCTTAGTGACCCGGCCCTTCCTTTTTCCTCTTCTTCTTTTGTCAGGAGCCTCTGTCCTTGGCTTGCAGCCCACCCGCTCACCCCCCCCCCCCCGATCCATTCCTTCTCCCCAGCACAGGGAAGCCTGCAAACCCCACCCCAAGGGAAATGCCCACCCAGCCTCTACTGTAGGTCCTGGCCCTGGTACTTTGTCCCACATAAGCAGTCGTCTCCTATGGCCCGTAGCTCCTCCCTCACCGAAAGGGGCGGGCCTTGAGTTCTGGTGGCTCCTCCCACTGCCTTGGGTTTCAAACAGGCCAGGAGGGAGAAGCGGGAATTGACAGGGAGGTTCTCTGTGAGGGTGGGGTCTTTCTCACTCCCTGATCCAGGCACACATCTGGATAGAGCTCCTCTGAGCAGCAGCCGCTGATGTGGCTTTATGTAAGAGGACTGTTGCCCCCTTACTAACACTCAGTGGGGTGTTTTGGTTGCTACCTCCCAGCGCTAAAAGGGGAGGGGTCGATGGGAAATCAGGAGCCTGAGACTGACAGGCCCCGGGAACAATGGGGAGAGGCCAATGCTCCAGATCAGCCTGATTGACAGGGCAGGCAGCTAATCAGGGAGTCAGGAGGCCAGGGGGGTCCCGTCCTCCTCCGTGTGAGCTGGGATTGCCTGGGTCAGACAGAGTGGGGCAGAGCTAAGGAGAGAGCAGGGGCCCGAGCTAGGCTGCTGGGAGAAGAGCTGCAGCCCCAAAGCCAGAGACAACCCAGAGAGAGCAGAGCTGTCCTGGGAGCAGAGCTACAGCAACCGGAGCCAGAGGAGCCAGACAAGCAGCCCAGGGAGCTGGAGGCGGAGCAGCAGCAGCAGCCGTGCTGAGGCCGAGTGGGGCTGGGGCTGGAGCCGTCCGGAGCGGGGTGCGATGAGCAGCTCGGGAGTGTGAGGGGGACCCTGGGCAGCAGGCCCAGCACAGGGAGACGCCTCAGCCAAGAGGCTCTGCAGGCCAGACTTGGAGGGGGATCATAACCCCGACCGGGCGGGGGGCGACGCTGGGAAGAAGGGTCCTGCCACCTAGAGCCTGAGGGCGTGTGGCCACCGCCGGAGCAAGTGTCCAACCTGCAGCGTCCCTGCAGCACAGCCAGGGCCTGAGAAGGAGCCTGGGACCGACAAGGCACAGACTGAACTGCCCTGACGTTCCAGAGACACCGGTTGTGAATTCTGTATTTCAAGACAGCGATGGAAAGTGCCTGGCTCAGATAGCGCTGACAGTGGTGGGTAAATTCTGCCCGCTGGACTCTGTGTCCCAGTTTAATCCTTGGTGTGGGTGCTGGAGGGTGTGAATTTTCCCTTTCAACTCAGGGATGAAAATCTTCCAATGAGCCCCCAGCTGCATATGAAGCTGTGTCCAGCCATTGGTTTTTTGTCTTTTTTTATGGGCCAGGACACCTTGCTCAGAGACAGGTTAAGGTCTCCTGGGGCTGTGGGCTGAAGCAAGTGGGGAGGGAGGGGGCTCCCAACACTGGAACCATGGCCCCGTCCCACCCCTTCCACCTGTCAATCCTGCCCCAGTTCTGGGCCTTCCTCCTGTGGTCCCACCCCGTTCCGCCCCATCTGTCTTTGACTCCTCCCACTTCCCCCACCACATTCCCAGGGGCCCCACCCCCGTTCCACTCACAGGCCTGCCCCATTCTGCCCCTTCCCTGCAGCCCCACCCCCACTCACTCCTTTCCATCTTCCCTCCCCTCCCCCCACCCCGCTGAGGCCCCTGAGACCTGAGGAGCTCTGTGCCACCACCGCAGCCCTGGGGCCTTGGTGGGGGAGATTTTTCCAGGACCCCCAAATTGGCCGGGGCCCCCAGGCATGGGCCCTGCTGGCCTGTGTGGTCCGCCCCTGCCTCGCTGCATTCCCTCCACTTGTGTTGTGCCTCCCGTGCAGCAGAGAGAGCTTGGACAGAAAGAATTAAAGGGTTTCATGATCCGCACATCTAACGCCACATCTGCCCCGCTCTCCCCTGCAGCGCTGTGTGGCCCCGAGCAGCCCCAGAGCCCTGCATTGCGCTAGACAGGGCAACCTTGCGCTCTTCCAGAACAAGACCGCCCTCTCCTGTCCGAGACACACCAGGAGCCTAACGACGTCGTTCAATGTTGTTCCCGCCTCGTGATCAGGGCCAGCTCTAGGTTTTTTGCCGCCCCAAGCAAAAAAATTTTTGGCTGCCCCCGGTCCCAGCTCTGGGCTCCTCACCACACACCCCTAATTTCCCAGCCCTGGGATCCCACACCCCCCTGCTGCCCCAGCCCTGGGCTTCCCCTACTCCCCCACCATTGCCCCCTCACACATACCTCCTGCCACCCCAGCCCTGGGCTCTTCTCTCCCCCCCAGCTGCACCCTCCTTCCGCTGCAGCCCTGGGTCACTGGTAACTCGCTCCCAGGGCAGGTCATTCAGCAGGAATTTTGGATGTGCACAGAACACAGACAGGATTGGTTCCCATATGGTTACAGAACTGCAGTAAAGTGGAACAATTTTCAGCTTGTGTGATTGAAGGATATCTGGATGCAGATTATAAGACTGTCCTACATAAATGAGGAAAAGTTGAGGTGCCTTTATTATTCTTTTGTTCCATTCTGTGTTTCTATGGGGAATTTGCCAATGCGATATCACTGTCTTCCTTTTAAACAAACAAAAAGCAATGGCTGTTGAAAATAGCAATTCCAGTCCTAATAACCACTGGGAAGCATTTCTTGCTCAATTTATCCTACTTTTTCTACAGCAAGTTACAGTGGATCAGTAGATTTGACCTGGGAGAAATGAAGTAACAGCTGCCCAAACTGAGCTTGAGCACTCCTGAATTTTGAGGTGTTCAAATCTGGAAGTCAGGTGCTGGGGGGGGGGGGGGGGGGGGGGGGGGGGGGGGGCTGTGGCTCCGCAGGGGAGCACGGCAGCATGCATGCAGCAGCGTGTCTGGCCTGCGCGAAGCCAGACACACTGGTCTGAGTGGCACGGTAAGGGGGCTGGGGGGTTGGAGAAGGGGGTTCCGAGGGGGCAGTCAAGGGACAGGGAGCAGGGGGGGTTAGATGGGTCAGGGGTTGGGGGGGCTGTCAGGGGACAGGCAGCGGTTGGATAGGCATGGGAGTCCCAGGGGTTTGTCAGGGGACAGGAAGGGAGTGGGGTCCTAGGGGGGAAGTCTCAGGAGGGGGCAGTTGGGGAGAAGGAGAAGGGAGGCTTAGATAGGGGGTGGGATCCTGGGGGGCAGTTGGGGCAGGGGTCCCGGGAGAGGGTGATCAGGGGACAGGGAGCAGGGGGGGTTGGATAGGTTGGGGTTTCTGTGGGGGGCAGTCGGAGGGAGTGGATGGGGGCAGGGTGGGGCTACCCTCCCTCCCTGTGGAGTGTCCTATTTTTTGAATGTTAAAATATGGTCTCCCTGCCCTTCCCAGTGCAGCTCTCCATTCACAGCCGGCTGCAGCATGAGGTCTCAGCTTCCTCACTCCCTCCCCCTCTTTCCTGTTGGTAGTGGCCAAGGGAATGCTGGGAAATGTAGTTCTTTCCCTGCTCCAGGGCTGGTTCTATAGGGAGGGAGCTAACCAAGGAACTACAGCTCCCAGGGCCCCCTGTTGGTTCTCAGCGCCCAGGCTGGATCCCTGCCGCCCCTGCAAATGGGCTGCCCCAAGCACGGGCTTGCTTTGCTGGTGCCTAGAGCCGCCCCTGCTCGTGATCCGACTCTCCCTGAGAAACCTCTGCTCCTTCTCGTCTCTTTGCAGAGCCTTCTGGCAGCCCGTCCCGAAGCAGAGCTCATCCAAAGGGTGGGCGGAAGCAAAGGGCGTAAGAGAGGCTCAGAGGAGGGGAGGGAAGAGAGAGGCTGGCTTTATAGTGAAGGCACTTGGATCAATGCCCAGCTCTGTTCTAGAGTCCATCTATGATCTGGGGTAAATCACTTAATCTCTCCAGGCTTCAGTTCCCGCCATCTGTAAAGTGAGGTGAGGAATCCTTCCTTTATCTGTTCAGACTGGGGCAATTTACAGCATGTCTGTGTGCAACCTTGGAACAATGGGGCCCTGATCTCAGCTGGGGCAGGGACTGTCTCTCCCTGTGTGTCTGTGCAGCGCCTGGCACAACAGAGCCCTGATCTCAGCTGGGGCAGGGCCTGTCTCTCCCTGTGTGTCTGTGCAATGCCTGGCACAACGGGGTCCTGATCTCAGCTGCGGCAGTGACAAAAATAAACCGAGGTCACCCCGTCTGGATTTTCCCCTGCATTTCTATTTGGCATCCGCTCTAGGGGAAGATAACAGCTGGACCTGAGTCTCTGGCAAGAAGTAACATCAGCCAAAGGAAGAATATTGTCTTCTGCCCCCATAGTTCCAAGAGACATGATCTTGACAATGTGGTGTTCACTCTGAAGCCTACTGATGACAATCTAAATGACACCCTGGGTAAACACTTTGTGGCTTAGCCCAGGTGGTCTCAGCAAGCCCAGACAAAAGAGAGAACTTGTGGCTAGCTAGACACCATTAAGGACCTTGCTGGTTTAGTTTCAGGAGCCAGGCTTGCAACAGCTCTTGTGCCCTTCTTACTTTATATTCAGGTGCCGCGGCGGCCCGGTCCTGGTGTATGTTTCCTCTCTTGAGTCTGCTCCGATGGCCGTAGATTTGCATCTCTGCTTGTTAGCTAAAGCGCAGACTTGAGAAGCATAACTGGAAGCAGCGTCGCCCTACGAAGAATTCTTTACTCACCCACAAACACCCAGAGGAGTAACACACCAACCAACTTGGCAGGAGACAGCTCCCTGCAGCCCATGGGCCTCTTGAAAGCTGATTGTGACACACAGACCGTGTGTGGTTGACTCTGTCACACACACACACACACACACACACACACACACACACAGAGTCATAAATAAAGTGTGGGTGGGTGGGGGATAGCTCTCTCTGATGGACAGCCAGCCAGCCAGTTAGCTGTAAAATCCCTCTGGGTAGCTGTTTTTTATTGCTTTACCTGTAAAGGGTTAAAAAGTCCCCCCAGATAAAGGAAAAAAAGTGGGCACCTGACCAAAAGAGCCAATGGGAAGGTAGAACTTTTTAAAATTGGGAAAGAAACTTTGCCTTTGTCTGTTGTTTTCTGGGCTGGAGGGACAGAGCAGCCATGCTATAAGCACCTGAACCAGATATGATTATAAGTCATCAGATCCCACCTAGAACTACTTCTCTGAGCTCCAAATGTGTACGTAGATCAGAATGTTTAGCTAGATGCGATGAGGGTTATTTCTTTTATTTCTTATTGGCTTGTGGACTCCTCTGTGCGAACCCCAGATGCCTTTGTTTGCTTGTAACCTTTAAGCTGAACCCCCAAGAAAGCTATTTTGGGTGCTTGATTTTTGGAATTGCTCCTTTAAAATCTAGCAAAAGCCTGAGATCCAGCTGTATTTTCTTTCTTTTTGTTTTTAATAATATTTACCTTTTTTAAGAACAGGGTTGGATTTTTGGTGTCCTAAGAGGTTTGTGCACATGTTGTTTGATTAGCTGGTAGCAACAGCTAATTTCCTTTGTTTTCTTTCTCAGCTCTTCCCCGGAGTGGGGGTGAAAGGGCTTGAGGGCACCCCACAAGGGGGAATTCCCAAGTGCTCCTTCCTGCGTTCAAAGGGGGTTTTGTTGCATTTGGGTGGTGGCCGCCTTTACCAAGCCAAGGTCAGAGAAAAGCTGTAACCTTGGGAGTCTAATACAAGCCTGGAGTGGCCAGTATTGATTTTTAAAAATCCTTGTGGGCCCCCACTTCTGCACTCAGAGTGACAGAGTTGGGATTCAGCACGTGCTCTCTCTCCCCCTTTAACACTCACCTCCCAACACAAACTTGTGGTGGTGGTGGTGGTGTTACCACTTGGTATTCCTGCAATGCATGTATATTCTCTGTAATTTTATTCTTTCAAAGTGTGCTATTTTACTGTTTTGACTGCTCTATGCCAAAGAAGTGTGTGTGTGTGTGTGTGTGTGTGTGTGTTTTCCCTCCCACACCACAAAAACAATAATGAAAATAAGCGAATACAAAGATTTCACAGTCCGTTCAAAAGCATCTGGCAGTCTGGATTTGGCCTATTGACTACCCCTAGGGTAAGATGTTTCACCCGTTCCCTCCCTTGCTCACTATAAACTGGTGTTCACAGGAATTAGCAAGACCAATGGTCCATTTAGTCCAGTGTCTAATGGCAGTTGGTACCAACTACTTCAGAGGAAGATAACTGAATTTAACTACGTATCTGCTCTAATTGGGGGCCCAGATCAGAGAATCAAAAATCCAGATGAACCGGAGAATGGGGAAAAGTGATGCTGGAGCACCATCTAGTGGCCACGGGAGAGATCGCCCCCTCTGGCCCTGGGATCCTGGTTCGTCGGATAAATGGGGTTCTATTGTACTAGAGGGTTGCACGCTTTGTCGCTTCTGCAGACTGAGTGCATTGCACACACCACCAGGGGCTCCCTGCAGCCTTCTATTTGGATAGAGATCAAGGCCAGAAGAGACCATCGGCTCATCTGGTCTGGCTTCCTGTATAAGCCAGGTCAGAGAATGTCACCCCTGTACTGAGCCCAATAGCTTGTGTTTGGCTGAAGCAACTTCCAGAAAGGCGGCTAGTCTGGATTTGAAGACATCCAGAGACGGAGAATCCACCATTTCTCCTGGGAGTTTGTTCCAATGGTTAAATGTGGAATCAGTCATCTGTTGGCTGTGCAACAAAATATGGACAGAGGAGGAAGTGCCAGAAGAATGGACCCTTGGTATCATAATCAAATAACCAAAGAAAGGTGATCTAAGCAACTGCTCCCCTCCAATTTGAGCAACACTTCTATCTGTCACAGGAAAAGTATTAGCAACACTCCTCCTGAACAGAATGAAAGGGAAGATGGATACCATTCGACGTGAACAACAATCTGGATTTAGACAACGGAGATCATGCACAGATGCTATTTTCACCCTGAGATGGACTATTGAACACAATTGAATTTCAAGGCAGTCTTGCCATCCATTTTGTGGACTTTCCAAAGGGATTCGATAGTGGAAAATTGTGGAACAATATGGAATTCCAACAAAATTAAACAACATTATGAAGGCATGCTGCGTCAGCTCTAAATGCTGCATTAAAATGGATTGAGCAAACCATTCAGCATCAAAACAGGTGTAAACTGGGGTGTGTCCTGTCTCCTTTTCTATTCATGCGAGTCAACTATGGATTAAAGCAATGCAACTGTGATACATATGGCCTAACATGGAACAACTCAAGGCTATTTGATCAAGACTTTGCTGACAAGATCACTCTTATCAATGAAAATGCCAACAGACTACAAAAATGCACAAACCAAGTAAAAGAAATAATGGAGAAGATAGATCTGAGATTCAATGCAAAGTCATGTTAATGGGAACTACAGGGACAGAAATCAAATTACTGGACAAGACACCCTCTCACAAATCTATAAGAGAAGACATCAGTGGCTGGGGCATGGGCTGAGAATGGAAAAAGAACACTTACCAAATACCACCCTTAGATGGATGCCACAAAATGCAAGAAGAAAGAGGAAGACCGTGAAGAACATCGAAACAAACACTTCTGAATGACGTCGAGCACCTCAACATGAAACGGGAAGATTTGGAGTTGACAGGCAAGGACGGCAAATGTGGGTAACCCAATGCGCAGTAAAGCACGGGATGGAATAAGGACTAAGGATGGAACGGCTTCCTTATGAGGAGAGATTAATAAGACTGGGACTGTTCAGCTTGGAAAAGAGACGACTAAGGGGGGATATGATAGAGGTCTATAAAATCATGACTGGTGTGGAGACAGTGAATAAGGAAATGTTATTTACTCCTTCTAAGACAAGAACTAGGGAAGAAGACTCTGAAGAAGTGAGGTTTTTACCCACGAAAGCTTATGCCCAAATAAATCTGTTAGTCTTTAAGGTGCCACCGGACTCCTTGTTGTTTTTGAAGAACTAGGGATTACCCAATGACATTAATAGGCAGCAGGTTTAAATCAAACAAAAGGGAATATTTCTTAATGCAGTCCACCCATGGAACTTGTTGTCAGGGGATGTTGTGAAGGACAAAAGTGTAATTAGTTTCCAAAAACTATTAGATAAGTTCCTGAAAGATAGGTCAATCAATGGCTATTAGCCATGCGCTGGGGTTCCCTGAATCTCTGACTGCCAGAAGTTGGGACTGCATAACAGGGGATGGATCACTTGATGATTGCCTGTTCTGTTCATTCCCTCTGAAACACCTGGCATTGTCCCCTGTTGGAAGACAGGATACTGGACTAGATGGACCCCTGGCCTGACCCAGCGTGGCCGTTCTAATGTTCTTAAGCCAAATCGACTGAGCTCTTTAAGTCTCTCATATATAGCAATTCTTCCATCCCTGAAATCATTTTTTGTTTCTCTTCTCTGCACCCTTCCCTCCTTTTTACAACTAGCCACAATAGTTACTGGCGCTTGGGCGGCAAAAGCCTAGAGCCGACCCTGGCAGCAGCAGCACGTCCTGCACTGGGGGGTGCCCTGGGGCCGCTGCGGTTCACGTCGGAGAGCAACGCCCGCACCTTATGGCCGGGCAGGTTCCGAGCGCAGGACACTCAGGCTGGGGGCTGCCCCTCGGGGCATACAGAGCTGCCTGCAGGTGCCACAGGGCGGCCGCCCCCCAGCGCCGCAGCCGGGGCTGGGCGAAGCGGACAAAGCCACCCAGGTACTGCGGCAGGGCGGCCACGAGCAGCAGCAGGAGCAGGGTCATAGAGGCCGGAGGGCTGCCATGCAGGACCTGCGTCCCGCTCTCCGGGGCTCTGCTCCCTCTGGGGCTGCCCTGCCCCGGCTCCTCAGCCCCCTGGTGGGGCGGTTCCCTGGCTCTGTCCTGGCCGGTCCTGAAGGTGGGAGCCCCGGCTGGAGGGACCCTGGGCTGAGGCGCGGCCCGGGAGCCCCACTGCTTACCCCGACCCTGCCAGCACTGTACTGGCTGGAGGCGAGGGGGGAGTGGGCGGAGTCAGCACTGGTGGGGGGAAGCCCAGTGCTGGGGCGGCAGGTGGTGCAGATTGGGTTGGGGGAGAGCCCAAGGTTGGGACGGCAAGGGGTGCGGGTGGGGGGAGAGCCCAGGGCTGGGGGGGAAGCCAAAAAATGTTTTGCTTCGGGTAGCAAAAACCCTAGAGCAGAGATCCACTGCTCCACCCCCAATCCAACCCAACCCAACCTGCTTAGCCCATCTGCTCTTTAAAACAATTGTAACCCTTCTGCCCATCTAAGTTGGCAGCAACAAGGGCCGGGTTTTGTATCTAGGGGTTTCATTTCAATAACGCAATGCAAAACCGTCTCGAGCCCCCACCCAGTAACCTGGGACAATTACATACCACCCCCTGGGCGCCTTTAAGAGGCAATACTTTCCCTCTTGCAAGCACGGAGTCTGAGTGTAGCAGAAAATGTTTAATAACATGAGGTAAACGACATCAGCATTAAATTGGAAAAACACCACAAACAGGATTTATAACACAAACCAGGAGCAAAAAAAAACACCATTGGGCTGTGTTTTTTCCCCTTTGGTTCTTGAATTCAGCAACCCAAAAATCACCCAGAGTCCCCAAAGTCCAAGACCCTTAAAGTCTCTTGGGTCCAGTAACCCCCCAAAGTCCCAAAAGTCCAACAACCCCCAAAGTCTTTGTCCCTGGTCAGTGCAGCCCCAGAGTAAAAGGGGGGCACGCAGGGTGTTAAGGGGCACCTTACGTGATCCGAGGCCGGCCGGCCGTCTCTCTGTGGGGTTCCGCCGCAGCCTTCACCACGAGCCAGTCCACTTTCTGCCGTTCCACAAACTGTTCCACTCTACGAGCTGCTCCGCTCACCAACCTGTGAGCCACTCCAGCCATCCCCGCAAACAGCTCCGCTCGCCGTTTCTTGGGCCGCTCCAACCGTCCCCGCGCAGCTCACTGCTCCGCCAGCCGCTTAGCAATATAGCTTCAGGCTCCCCCACTCTTTAACACAGAACTCAGTGATCTCAGCTCTTAATAACTTTAGCATTTTTGTGATTTCAGCTCTTAGCAATTTCAGCTCATAGTAGGGGAGCCCCAGTGCACCATTGGCCCAAAGTGAATTCAGCTCAGCAGCCTGTAACTAGACTCCTAATGGAATCAAAAAGAAGAACAGGAGTACTTGTGGCACCTTAGAAACTAACAAATTTATTAGAGCATAAGCTTTCGTGGACTACAGCCCACTTCTTCGGATGCAAATATCAAAGTTAGCTGTGACATTCAACAGTGGAGAGAGCCGTTGGTGCAATTGGTGTTTCAATCCCTCAAAGAGGGCCCATACCATCAGCTACAAATACCTGTCCCCATCCTCTCTCAATTCACTGGGTTTTGTAACCCATGCCCCTTGTCTAGCAAGTGCTACTTAATTACTGGCGAGTCTCTCTGTCATACAACAGTTCCACTGGCCTTGCTTCACCGAATCAGGGTAACAACACTTTATTCTTCCTGCCCCAACAACAGAGAAACTGGGGATCCCACACCAGCCAAAGTAACCACTTTCAGTTGTTGTTGTCCCAGGCTAGGCGGGTGGGTGTGCCTATGCAAACAAGGTCAGCCCCTGAAGTTCTTTTCAACCCTCACCATAATTCACCAACAAATGTCAGGGTAGAGCTTATCCTGACTCTGCTTACACAATTTAAATTATAATAGAGAAAAAAAATCTACTTTTCTGTTTTTAGAAAAGATCTGTGTCATAACCAGTAGTACAGTGTTCAGCTCCTGTCAAATGCAAAATGAAATAAAACCTGAACCATGGTGCTGCCAATGAGCCACCATAATTCACAGGAAAGTTTTCACTCCCCCTTTGATCCGAGCAGGGCTGGCTCCAGGGTTTTTGCTGCCCCAAGCAGCTTTCTTCTTCAGCGTCAATTTGGTGGCAGGTCCTTCCCTCCAAGAGGGACCGAGAGACCCGCCGCTGAATTGCTGCCAAAGAACCCGACGTGCCGCCCCTTCCCCTTGGCCGCCCCAAGCACCTGCTTGCTGAGTTGGTGCCTGGAGCTGGCTCTGGAACCGAGAAATTTATCTTTGTCCAAATGCTACCTCGACGACAGTGAGTCTAGAGGAAGAAATGGGTGAAAAAGGTGAAATGTCATGTTGTCACATTTATGAATATATTGTGACAAAGTTCCTCCTCTATCTTGGTGGGTCCTGCACTTATTGGCAGATTTTCTTGCCTCAGAGATTCACCATGTGGGTTGGGGAACAGCCCAGAGACCTTCCCCTCTGGAAGAACCCACAGTCCAGCTCAATTGGGAGGTTTGGGGGGAACCCAGGCCCGCCCTCTACTCCGGGTTCCAGCCCAGGGCCCTGTGGACTGCAGCTGTCTATAGTGCCTCTTGTAACAGCTGCATGACAGCTACAACTCCCTGGGCTACTTCCCCATGACCTCCTCCAAATACCTTCCTTAGTCTCACCACAGGACCTTCCTCCTGGTGTCTGATAACGCTTGTGCTCCTCAGTCCTCCAGCAGCAGCACACCCTCTCACTCTCAGCTCCTTGCGCCTCTTGCTCCCAGCTCCTCTCACTCCCACCACAAACTGAAGTGAGCTCCTTTTAAAACCCAGGTGCCCTGATTAGCCTGCCTTAATTGATTCTAGCAGCTTCTTCTTAATTGGCTCCAGGTGTCCTAATTAGCCTGCCTGCCTTAACTGGTTCTAGCAGGTTCCTGATTACTCTAGTGCAGCCCCTGCTCTGGTCACTCAGGGAACAGAAAACTACTCATCCAGTGACCAGTATATTTGCCCTCTACCAGACTCCTGTACCCCACTGGTCTGGGTCTGTCACAATATTCACATTGTTAATGTTCTAACACAAAAGCAAAATGAAAAGAAAACAAACTTTATTAAATTATAGTTAAGATGGTTAAGTGCAATTCAGATCAATACAAATTAGGGCTGTCAATTAATTGCAGTTAACTCACACGATTAACTCAAAAAAATAAATCACCATTTAAAAAATTAAGTGTGAATAATTGCCCTTTTAATTGCACTGTTAAACAATTGAATACCAATTGAAATTTATTCAATATATATATTTATTAACTGCAGTTACAACACAGGGGGCTCCCTCCTTCCGTGGTGGGACCCCACGCCAGACAGAGTTGGCTTCCAAGAAACAGAGACCCAGGGTAGAGCGCCCCACACAGAGCACCACAGCCATAGATCAGGAGGGTGGAGGCTGGAGGAGCCCGTTTCCAGGCGACACACGGGCACTTCAGGGACACAGTGTGAGCCGGGAGCCTGAGCCCCTGAATCCCACCCAGAAGAAGGGGTAGATTCCCTCCCCAGCGAAAGAGGCCGATGGGAAAGTGAGGATCACGTCCCCGCTACCCGCATTGACAAACTCCACCCGCCCCCGTTCGTAGTCCAGATAAACCCGGATCCTGTTGGGTGCCCGGCTCCGGGAGAAGCTGTTGAACTGCTCAGTTAATGTGTGAGTCCAGAACTCATCCTCACATCCCTCCAAAGCCCAGATCCCCTGCTCAGGGGTAAAGCTTAATGGTCCCTTCCTGCTCACAGACTCTCTGGCCACCCCCATAGCCCAGAATCCCTTCCCCTCCACCTCTATCTCTACCTTCACGTCCACCTCCCAGTAATGTCTGCCCGAGGTGAATCCCTCACAGCCCAGCACACAGAGCGCAGTGTCAAATCTCTCAATGTTCTTGGGCAGAGCCGGCTGTGTGTCTCCCCTTCTCACACTTCTCCGATCCGCAGACACGATGAGTTCGGGATGGGCCGTGTCTGGATCCAGAGTCACGTTCACTGCAGAGAGAGAATCAGAGCGTGAGGGGCAGAGCTCAGCCCTGGGGCAGGGTCTGATCGTGTCAGTGACAGAACCTGCCCCAGTTGGGGAGTGAACCAGGCAACCTCCTGCCTCCAGGATTTACCCAGCTCTGCCTGGGGAGCAGCGCTGAGATCTCAGCCATGGGCAGGGGGGATTCACACCCCGACAGAGCCAGTTCAGGGACAGAGTGAAAGGATCAGCTCTGCTGAGCCAGGCCCCATTCCACACCTTTCCCCAAATCACCGCTCCACCTCTTCCCCCGAGCACGCCTAGTCTCCGCTCCTACCCCTCCCCGCTGGAGCATCTTGAATGCCGTGAAACAACTGTTCACTGCAGGCGGGAGGCGCTGGGAGGGAGGGGGAGGAGATGGTCAGTGGGGCCGCCGGAAGGTGAGAGGCGCAGAAGGTAGGGGGCCTAGAGCCATCCCTACCAAATCTGGTGCCCTGCACAGCCTGAGTACCTGTACACACACACCCGCTGGAGCAGGAGCTGCGGGGGGCAGGAGCAGGGCAGGGAGGCAGCAGGGCCTGCCCCATCCCACTCCGCTGGCTCCCAGCTGCATCACTCGGGGGGAGGCTTGGGGCAAGGGGTGGAATGGAGGCAGAGCGGGGATGGGAAGAGGTGGGGCAGCAGCTTAGGGGAAGGGGTGGAGTGGGGGCAGGACAGGAGTGGAGCAGGGGCTTGACCTGAGTCCCGTACGCACCCCGCTAGGGGCCGGCTGGGGGCTGGCTGCTGGAGCCAGCGCTGCCAATACGTAGCATGCAGCTGCCTAAGGCACCAGGAAATTTGGGGAAATTTGCTGCCCCAAGTTTCGTGGTGCCCTAAGCAGCTGTGTAGCTTGTGTATTGGCAGGGACGGCCCCTAGGGGGGCAAAGGGAGGAGCTTGGCCACTAATTTTTCCCCTTGGGTGCTCCAGCCCAGGATCACCCAAGGAGTCGGCACCTATGATCAGAGATCCTGGTATCATAGGAGGCTCCCAGCAGATTACAGGGAATCCAACGTCCCCCTGTCCAATGATGCAACTCGGCACAGCCCGTCTCCTTGCAGAGCCCCCTCCCTCCTAACGATCAGCCAGCTGAGCACTAGAAAACCTGCTTTTACAGAGACCCCCCTGGCCCCCCAGGACTGTGTGTAGCTGCGGGTGGGTGAGGACACCGCACACTTACTGAACGGCTGCTCGGCTTGTGCTGGTCTATCGGGGACTTTCCAAACTCCACACTGCTGGCCCCAAGGCCATGCAATGGCTAATACAATATTGCCAACTTCAAGAGATCAAATCTCATGACATTGGCCCAACAATCATGAAATTTTAAAAAGGATTCTATTGTGGTTTTTAGGTCAGTCTCTTGATGTTTGAACTCCTCTGGCCCCTCCCCAGGGTGTGCGCATGTGACAGTTAGTGTTCCCCACTCTCCCACATGCACTGGAGAAGGGGATTTTGAACTGCAGGAGCTTTCACCCCCACATCTGCCCATCTCCTGCCCAGCAATTAATCCTGTCCTGCATCAGTTCTATCCCCACCCAACCCCCCTCAAATCAGTCTCCCAGCTCCCATCATCACCCCCCCATCAGTTCAGCACCCCTACCCCACCGCCCTCAGTTCACCCTCCCAGCACTCACCCTATCGGCTCAGAACCCACCAGCAACACAGCCCCCACCTCAGCCCATCAGCCCCACACTCACTTCAGGCCCCCTGCAGCCCCCAGGCCATAATAAACCCCTCCCAGCCTCACCTCTGCCCCTCCTAGGGTTCTTCACCCTCCCCAGGCCTGGGGGGCTACAGTGGGGTCCCCTCTCCCATTTCCCAGGCTGGCCGGGGAGCAGCCGCACTGGGGTGGTTGACAGGATTTCTAAGTAAAAATAAGGCTCATTTTTAGAACTCTCACATGTCAGGATGTTTTTTTCAGCCACAGCTGACATGTGAGAGTTCTATCACGAGCTCATGAGTGAGGCTTAATTTTACTCAGAAATCGCATCTCTCACAATCACTTTGTAAGAGTTGGCATGTCTGCTAATAGGTGGTGCCTACCTAACCCCTTCTGACATTTATAACATTTTTTCTTTTGACTTGTACATTTCTATCTCTCTACTTTATATTTTTGTGTGTTGAATTTTCCCATTCTTCATTGTACCACTTGTGCATTTGCTAATAATAATAATATGGCCAGGGGATGTGATGTATGCGCATAAAGAGTTCTGCAAATGAGGTGAGATGTTCCTCTCTGATTTTCCTAAAGGCTCATTTGTAAACTCTTAGATCTCTACGGAGATACACTGCTCGCCCCCTCTCCCCCACCCCCACCCATCTGATCAGCCCAACCACTGTTTACAAATTCTAAATTATAATAGAGAAAAGAATCAATTTTTCTGTTTTTAGGAAAGTTCTGTGTAGCCACCAGTAATACGATGTTCAGCGCCCGTCAAATGCAAAATTGAAACAAAACCTCAACTGTGGTGCTGCTGGTGAGCCACCATCATTCATATGAAAACTTTCACTTCATCCCAGAAATTTACCTTTGTACAACAGTCCAGATGACAGCGTGTCTAGAGGAAGAAAAGGATGAAAAAGATTACATGTCATGGCTTCATGTCTATGAATATATTCACATGGTTAAGATTCCAAAACCAAAGCAAAATGAAAAGAAAACAAACTGTATTAACTTAGTTAAGGTGGCTAAGTGCAATACAGATCAATACAAACCAGTGGTTCTCTACCTGCGGCCCAATCACCACACAGCTGCAGCCCATGTGACATCCTCAGGACCATACAGGTAGTATTGGATGTGGCCCGCAATGGTAAATTGTTTGAGAACCACTGATACAAACCATTACACACATAACTAAAAAATAACCCCAAACATTAAAAACTAAGGAAGCTACCTATGGTTACATAAACATCTCTGAAAAAACACACAATTCCCATACAAACCAATAAACAGAAACGTTTTCGCTGATTAGCAGCCAAACAACCTTAACTCTGCTTCTGTATCACCAGTACTCAACACAGTACCACTGACTCCTCCTTTCTGACAGACTTGGTGGTCTCATTGGATATGTCTACACTGCAATGTAAGCCCAGGATTAGCAGAACTTGAGTTAGCAGATCCTGGGTTTTTAACCTAGGGCTTGAGTGTCTACACTCATTTATAATGTAGATTAGGAATTGTTGAACCCTGTGTCCCAACCTGGGGCTCCAGCATCTACACTGCATTATGCTGGCCCAGCTCCAACCACCCATAGCCCGGACTTCCTAGCGCCCTGCCAAAATGTGGCTGCTCAAGCCCCTTGTTCATGGTACAATTTGGAAAAACTTGACTGTCTTCCAAATCTAACTGTCCAGAAGGCAAAGAAAGTGAGATTGTGGGATCCTCTTGGTAGACTCCCAGAGCATGAGTCCAGCGGGGCTCCGTCTACACTGCAAAGCAATAGGGCTTGAACCCTGCATCCTGGCATGACTCAGGCTTGGACTGTCCACCCCTTTGGGGTCCTGCGACCCTAGGTCTGAGCGCTGAGTTAGTGCAATTTGTGTGGAGATGGATGAGGGTTAGTGTTGAGCCTAAGTTTGAACTGGAGGCTTATACTGCAGTGTCGACAAACCCAGTACCTCCAGCTCAGAAGGATAAAAGATGGAGACTCTCTAAAACAACAGAGGGAGTAAGGGTGACAGAGGAAGACTTGCAGGGAAAAAACCCCTAACAGACATACTTAAAAACAGTGAATCTGGAGGAAGATCAGGCTAAGGTTAATGTTTATTGCTGATAAGAAAGGAAAACCCCCAGACCCTGATTCAGTATTCATCCCTACTCTTTTCAATTTCCTTATTCAGCTCTTCCAGCTGGGCCAGCAGGAATTTCTGTCGTTCTTCCAGAAACTGGCATAGTCGCTGAAATTCAGACGCAATCTTTTGCCTCTTTTTTTTTAGCTGTTTCTGAAATGAAGAGACACAAACAGGGAAAGAACAGGTCAAGGACAGGAACACGGAGTGAGTCATGGGACATTTTATAAAGCTTTGTTTGTGCACATGGGAGTATGTCATTGCAACCCCATAGAATTTAACTACTGATATTTTATGGAGAACACACTCTACGCTCAATAGACAGACGATTTTCCAATGGATTTTCAAGAGTCCTAACTGGTGTCTAGAATATGAATGTATCTTGCATGATTAGAACATTCTGTTATCAGTGGTGTATAGAAAACCAGATCCTTCCTAGGACAGCAGCTGTGGGAACTGAACTGCACAGGCAAATATTACTTCTGGGGAGCAAATAGTAGAAACCCAAACTAAGAAGCACTAGACTTGAATTGGGGAACAGATTCTCTCCACAAAATACTCCTAGATGTATAGGGCCACGTTTTCTAAAACAGGTTTTAAAATAAGAGCACCAGCAATTGCTCTGATGAGTTTTGAATGCACAGTTTAGGATACATACATTTTGTCACATCATAAATCTCCAATTTTATCCACAGAGGGATTCTGAGCACAAATCGGGTTGCTTACAAGACACCTATTTGCATGTCCAAATCTGCATCTGCAGGGCACTTAGAAACGAGTGCATGTGAACTGGACACAAGCCCACCAATTCGTGCTCTTTCTGGAGCACTCTAGCTCCTGATACCCCAGGAGCAAGAAACTAAGATCATATCTAGAACCCAAATCTTCTTCATGGCGATGTCTAGCAACGATAGATTAAGGTTAACAAACAGGCTTATATGTTAACAGTTATGTCTGTTGAAAGTAAAGCCAAAAAATGGGGGAAGAATTTGCAAAAAAAAATTGAAATTTCAAAGTCGTTTCCATTTTTCAGTGTTCAAAATGGGACAACTTTTAATTGGTTTGAAAAATATCATGAAATAACTTGAAAAAAATGCACATTTCTTTTTCCTATTTTTTCTAAAATGTAACAAAATAATGTCCATTTCCACCATCACCCCATTTGTTCCTTTTATTCCATTCTCTGCAGAACTCTTCCAAAGTTCTCCCATTTTAGACAAATTGGCAAAAAGAAAAAGGAGGAACTAGGAGACAAAATCTGGAAATTATTCATGTTATTGTGCTTAGTGGCAAAGAGGAGTAAATGGGGAAACAAAGGGATAAAAAATACTTGAAATGTTCAGCTTTTTAAAACCAAAATTAAAACAAATTACACTCACATTATCAATTGGAATATTTGGATTATTAAAACTCTTTCCTTAACACTCCATTTTTCTGTTTATAGTCAATTAAAGCAGAACAGTTTTTCTTTCCAGTGAGAATAAATAAGTAATCCTCTTTCACAGAAAGGAACACGTTTCTCACTGTTCTTCTTCTGTTAGAGTAAGCAGAGTACCAATAACGTCCCTGTGCACATTTGCCTCTGAGTAAGAACGGCACCTACCAGCAGTTCCTGGCTTTTATTTTCCCCACTCGATTGAAGTGATAGAATCTCTTCTCTCTCTTTCTTCAAAATCTCCAAATAGCTCTGAATTTTTTCCTAACAAAAGAAAAACTGGTTTAGTTTTGGTGTTTTTGGAGGATTTTCCCTCCATTTTATTTACATTTTCAAGAATATTAAATACATAATAAAATGGGTGAGCGCTCTAACCACCTGACTAGAGTCATTCTCGTGCTTGTGGTCTCTCTCACTCTCTCCCGCAAATGACTCTCTAAATATTTATCCCCAGTGTTAGGGTGACCATATTTCCCTATGCTGAATATGGGACACCTGGTAAAAGTACTCGTATTCAAGTGAGTTCAACGGCAATCAATCAGAACTCTACAATACAAATGTTCAAATTAACATCAAGTTGACTGAGCCCCTGTTAAAAAGAAATATTGTGGAGTTGGATTCTTTTTATTTATCGTCTTATCTTTAAGGCTTTAGGGTTCACATGGGGAGAGGTGACACGCACACACTCCCGTACACCGCTCACACAAGGAGGGTGACTGACCAACCTGACCCTCCCTGCCCGGTGCTCTCCACTCTCCATCCCTGGTTGGGCCCCTGGGACGGACCCGCCTATCATGGTACCTAGTGCCACGCCTTCCCGAGGCAACACATGGGGACACGCAGGGTAACATGCCCCCCTCCCCAGATTTCTGCCAGGGTTCACACCAGAATGTGGCCAGCAGCACTTTTGGCACCAGGTGGGAGGGAAGGGATGGGAGCTGCTTCCACACATGGTGAGGGGGGAAGGATGACCTGGCCTGTATCTTTGCAGAGCTCCTCTCTTCCCCGCTCCCTTCCGCTGCTCCCCTGTGGTTGGAGGCAGCTTGTCCCTTCCTGCTCGCACAGTGCCAAAAGGCCACATTCTGCTGTGAACCCTGGCAGAAATCGGGGGGGAGGAGGGGGATGCGACCCTGCGTGCCCCCCACGTGTTGCCTCGGGAAGATGTGCAGCGTCAAAAGGCAGCTAACACCTCCAGACTGCTGCTGGCCACCGACACAACCCAGCCGCCTCCTGTCCCTGGGCTACAGTGCGGGCAGGAAGGGGTTAAGCCCGAAGGCTGCATTGTGCACCAGGGCTTCAGTGAACCCGGCCAGAGAGGTGGCTCAGCAGGGGAGGGTGCCTAGGGGGCAGAGCGCTCCCTGGGGGCAGGACCCAGTGGGGGGGGGGCAGGTGAAGGGGGTGCTTTATGCCCCTGCCCAGGAGGCTGCTGTGGAGCCTGCAAGGTCGGGGCACGAACAGCCTGGAAATCGCTCCCCCCACCCCTACTCCAGAGCTGAGCTGAGGGGTGAAAAGGCTTCCCAGTGCCAGCGCTGTGCGGGGCTATGGAACATGCAGGGCTTGGCTCCTCCTGGCCAGCGCCCCGGGGCTGGAGGGTCCTGGGCTTTCCTGGGGCGCTGACCCAGCCAGAGGCAGTGGGGGGAAGAAAGGAGCTGCTTCTCTGCACAGCGCTGGGAGTGGGACATGGGGGGGAGGATATGGAGGAGAAGCAGGGTGGGGGGATGAAGGGGCAAAGCAGGGAGAGGACAGCAAGAGGGGGAGCATGTAAAGGGCCAATGGATGGGCAGCGGAGGCAACATGTAACCAGTCACTGCCTTGCACGTGCCCGCACTCAGAAGCCATGACAGCTCGCAGCGCGCAGCCCGTGCCAGACGGAAACAGTCGGGGGTGGAGCCCTGCTGGCCGAAAGCCAGCACCTAACGGGGACTGCGCTGATGGACGAGCCGGGGGAGCAGCCGGCCCCACCGCCTTGCACACCCACACCCATCATCAGCCACTGGACCCTGCCCCACTCACCGCTGGAGGGCGGGCGGCTGGCGAGCAGGAATCCGGCCAGAGCAGGACCCGCCAGTACTGATGGGGGGAGACAGAAAAGACGGGACAATTTGCCCGTTTTTAAGAAAAAGTTGGAACACCTGCAGGAGGGCTTAAATACAGGACAGTCCCTTTAAAAACGGGATGTCTGGTCACCCTACTCATAACACATGGTGATTAACCTGTTTTGGCCCAGAGCCAAAAAAACACCTTGAGGACAATATTTTATCACTGAGAACTGATTACTAGAGCACTGTTATTAACCCATTCCAGCCCCAAACCATTTTTAAACACAAAAAGGACCTGGAACACATGGTTCCAAAGTGGGCCAAAGAATTAAATTTATACATCTAACACATTACCGTGAGGACAATATTTTAGGAATGAGAACACTCTTATTAACCCATTCCAGCCCAGAACCACTTTTTTAACAGTGTCAGAAGTTGTGGAGCAGAAACATTTAGGCCTATCTAAAAATTACCAGTGAAAAATAACAGACTGTAATACCCATATGAGAGCGACTCTTCCCAAAAATACACAACAAATACAAAATAACATATGAAAAACAGAATCAGTCACAATGACTTATGTGGTGTGATCTTCACTGTGCCCTGGAAGGGTTTGTGTGTCAATACACCCAGGTCCCTGAAATCTCTGTAAGTTTGGATCTTCCAGAAGTTATTGGTATTTTTTAAGAGGTGACAATATTGAAGCCAACTACACTTCTTTCATATGCCACATTTCAGCCAGGAGACTTTTCCTCTCCCCCTTCATGTGCCTTTTTTGAGGGAAAATCCAGCAGTTCCTGTGGTTGCACTGATTCATGACAAGTGCACAACACACGTGCACAAGATTAGGGTTGCCAACCTTCCAGGATTAGTTAAAGATTAGGTTACGTGATGAAATCTCCAGGAACACTTCCAACCAAAATTGGCAGCTGTATTTAAAGATGTTGTTTCTCATTTCTAGCAAAATATGTGGCCCAGGTCAGCAACAGTTCCACTGTAATAGTTCTGTGCTATATGTATAAATTTCACCCCCTTCGGAACTGACTTTTCTTGGTTCTTATTGGTGTTAAAAATGATTTGGGGCCAGAACAGGTTAATAACAATGTGTTAGAAGTCTATTCTCATGGCTAAAATATTGTTCTTAAGGGTCTCTAACAGTATCTGCTCTTTTTTGCAATAATTTTATTAAATGCCGTTCCGGGCCATTCCAGCTTTTACACCGTCCCGTGATTGTTTACCTTGTAATCCTCAGCAGCCTCATGCAATCCCTGCCAGCACTGAGTGTTGCAGGCTTGGCAGAAATTGTGCCCACAATCTAGGCACGCTGGATCTTTAAAATAATCTTGACACACTAAACAAGTCAGTACACCTAGGAGCATTTTTCCAGGATTCACAGCAGCCATGGCTTCTTCTGCAGAGAAAATTGGAATTTATTTTCATTTAACTGTTCTCAGAAATGGGCTGATTCTGAACTTTGAACACCAAACATGTATTTCCTGTGTAGTCATTGTCTTGTTGTGATGGGTTGGGACACGGAGATCCCCTTGGGACTGTCACCTGATGTGCTGGAATTACCTCTGAGCCCGTTTTCCCTGCCAGCCTGGGCCCCCCCAGAACCCTGCCTTGTTGAGCCAGACATGCTAGCCTGCCTGTGACAGGATCAAGACTCACCACCACTGGTGCCTCCCCCTGGTCGTCCTGGGAATTAGCTCTGTCCACTGCGTAGTGCCCTCAGCGCGTGTTGTCTTGCCCACTGTCTGCTCTGCTCTGGGACCCACGTTGCTCTCCGCTCAGTGCCCAATACTCCAGACTCTCCCCCTTCCACGGGGTGGGGGGTGTTAACAGCAGTCTTTGGGACTCACACCTGCCTCAGTGGCCAACCACAACCCAGAGTCTAGCTCCTTAGCTCAGGGGCAAGTTGCAGTCTGTATTGGCCACCGTCTTCTGTGGCCAGATGCAGTATAAGGGAGGAAGAGGGGGACCCAGTCCCGCCCACTGCTCTAGGTCCCGACCCAGGGACCCTCTAGCGGCAGCCTCCTTCTGCCCTCCTTCGTTCCCCTCCTGTCCACCTTGCTTCCCTGAGCCACTTCCCCTTTGGTGCTGTACACCTCCTCTGCCCTTTGTAGCAGGGGCCGCAGCCTGGCAGGTAACACGGCTGGAGATCTCTCTCACTCCCCGGAGCCTGCCCAGCACTGCTCTGTTCAAGGTGCTAGCTCCTTCTCCCTTGCTAGGCAGCCTTTATATAGGGCCTTGCCTGGCCCTGATTGGCTGCCTCTGCCCTGCCCTGATTGGCTCCCCACAGGCCTTTGTTGATTGGCTGCCAGCCAACGCAGCCTCAAAGGCCTGTTCTAGCCCTTTTCTCAGGGGGTGGGGCAACCACCCCACAACACTGCCCAATACAGACCCAGGGTCTGGGCCACAACCCCAAAGCTGCAGGCTTCACTGAAAACAGCTCAGCAAGTTACCTGTTCCCAGCACTGAGACACTCAACTCCTAATGGGATCCAAACCCCAAATAAATCTGTTTTACTCTGTATAAAGCTTATACAGGGTAAACTCATAAATTGTCCACCCTCTATAACACTGATAGCGAGATATGCACAGCTGTTTGCTCCCCCAGGTATTAATCACATACTGTGGATTTATTAATAAACAAAAGTGATTTTATTAAATATAAAAAATGGACTTATCTCTGGGGGATAAACACTGTGGTCTCTGCTTGTGTATGAGCCTCTGTCAGTCGCTAAGGTAGTGGAAGTGCCTACTGCCCTTTGGGTTATAACCTGGGAGTTGGACTCTAATAAAATCCAGCTGGAAGACATTGGGCCTCTTATCAGAAGAGATTTAGGGCAAGAAAGTTACCATTTAGCCCTTACCACTACAGAAATCATTTTTTGACAGTAAAAATCTTCTCAGTTATGCCCTGCATATAATCTCCCTTTTAAGAGAAAGTTCACCAAGAATTTTTTGTCAAGGCACCTCTGGTGCTAGTTGGAGTCTGGTTGTTAGCCAGCATGTACTACACAGACTACATTGGTAAAGGACCTTCTCCTGATGATGGGTGACGATCAAGCCAATCATACTGACTCTTTGACATCTGTCAGGTGCCTTTGATATACTGCCTATGGTGAATTGTAACTTATAGTGCTACACTTGAGTGGCTTTGTCCTTTTCTTTCTAGGAGGATCCCATAGGTAGTGCTTTGCAATGTTCTGTCCGCCCTGGGGACGTTTTCATGCAGGCTGTGATCTGGTTCTATTCTTAAATTAAGGAGAGAGGTCTATGAGCTGCTCTTCCAAATTTTAAAACAGGCCATTCAATTTTGCACTTTGTGTTGGGAGGTTTCATTCTGAGGATAGAGCTACTACGATCAGTAACCATCATAGTGCGTGGCAAGAGTTCCTGGGCGTAATAATTTCATGTCACAGCATCACTGATAATCTGAAGTCCAAAGTCCAGCCCATCCCTGTTCTTGGAGAAGGGTGAGTCTATAATTTATGGGAAATTACAAAACGGTGTTAGGAAGTCCTGTGTTCTGATTGGCCATTAGACATCACGTTTGTGACATATATTGCAGTATCTCTGGGGACCACTGCATTACATTGATGAAAGGTTTATGTTTGTTTGTGTCTTACTCCATGGGGGAGGGTCCCACAAGTCCTCCAGGAACTTGAAAAAGTGTGTGTGTGAGACAGGGAGGGGGACGAAGGTGAGTCACTGATACTGTAAACAGCCCAGAGGTACCAGCCTCTTCAGGTCTGCCCTCCTCTGGTAGGATCACATGGCTTCCCCTTTCACACACACACCACACCCTGTGCAGCCAGCAGAAAGGGGTGTTGAAGCTTTAACTGTCTGAGGAAGGTGGAGTGGGTTCAACAACTCAACCTTCTTAAAAATACTCTGTGTGGGGTGATACCATCAATGGCACCTCATGGCATTGCATTATTCAAACAAGCAAAAAGCTTAGTTTAAACCTGGTCAAGTTGCTAAGAGCAAATAATTCCCAACTCAGAACTAGAAAAACAGGCAATCGAGTAAAGCCAGACAGACAAACATCATCTTCTCACACCCACACAATCCCTACCTTAGATACCGGCACTATTCTCTCTAATGATCAAATAACCTTAGATTTTGCCCCATATTCATCCTAATTTTCCAATACTGATAGAAAATTACAACAAATTTGGCCCCTTTCTTCTCTAATTATTGACTACTGATATAAAATCCCCTCAGATTTTGCAACACTGCTCTGTGTCACAGGGGTGACATGCACCATTACATGCATCAGCAAAACAAAAGTTCTCCACTAACCAGTCCCTGGTCAATCATCACACCCAGCAAGGAAGGTGCCAGGGCCCACGTAACCCAGTTTGCCCCTCCCACCCATTGTGTCTGGTTACATTGATAAAGAAGAACTGGAAAATATAGACTACTTTGCCTACCTTGGAGGCCATCTCTCACAGAGGGCTGACATGGATGTTGAGATTCAGCACAGAATCCACTGCACCAGCCTCGCCTTTGTCCAACCGTCTCGCCAGGTGTTGAACAATCACAACATCAGAACATATAGTAGACTTTTAGTTTATAAAGCGGTGGTAATCCCACCTCTCCGCTATGGCTGTGAGTCTTGGGTGACCTATAGAAAACACCTAGAAAACCTGTAACGCCAGCACCAGCACTTTCTTTGGAAGATCCTCAACGTAAAGTCAGAGCACAGGTCTGTCAGGAAGGATGAGTCAGTTATACTGAGTACCAGTGGTACAGGGGCAGGTTAAAAGTTGTTTGGAGGTTAATCAGTGAAAAAGTTTCTAGTTATTGGCCTGTCTGTGGTATTAATCACTTACTCTGGGTTTATTAATAAATAAAGTGATTTTATTAAATATAAAAAGTAGGATTTAAGTGGTTTTAAGTAATAACAGACAGATCAAAGTACGTCACAAAAGCAAAATAAAGCAAAACGAAGTCTAAGCCTAATACATTAAGCATCTGATTACAGGTAATATCTCACCCTCAAAAATGTTCCAATAAACATGCTTCACAGACTGGATTCTTTCCTAGCCTGGGACCAATCCTTTCCCTGGTACAGTCCTTCTTAATTCCAGTTTACATCTCAGGTGATAAACAGGGGGGTTCTCCTGACTGAAAGCATCTTGAGCTAGCTGAAGACAAAATGGAGGGACTTCCAGGGCGTTTTATATCCTCCTCTTGTGGGCGGAAACCCCTTTGTTCTTCTGTGCAAAATCACAGCAGCAAGATGGAGTTTGTAGCCACATGGGCAAGTCACACATCCATGAATGATTCAGCTTTTTGCAGGCCGATGCCATTGTTTTCATTGTTCAGCATATGTGGATTGGCGTCTCCCAAAGTCCATTGTCAGCCAAGTACTTCCAATTACTTGAATAGTCCCTTCCCAATAGGTTGGCCAAACCTCCCTTATGTGTTTCCCAGAGCAAACCAAAGATAAGTCCACCGTGCAGCGCTCTGGGGGCCGGGTCTGCACGCTCCCGCGGGGCAGTAATTGGCTCTGCAGGGAGGCAGACATGCTCCCCCTTCCCCTATCCCCTGGAACCATGCCGCTGTGCGCGCAGTGCTCTGGAGGCCGGGGGCCATGGGGAGGCCATGAGCTAGGCTGTAGGTACCTCTGGAGTCCCACAACACAGTGACACAGCAAAGGTGGGAATAAATGTTGTACAGAGCTGGGTGTGGATGTGGCATCTGCTGTTTTTCAAACAACTGTTCTGCAGTGTGTGGTCATGCTGCACTGTTGCAGGGACCAAGAGTGTGAAGTGTGAAGTGCTGCTACTTGGTAGAGCCTCCCTTTGCCAACTGAGACCACAAGGTGTTTCTGGACTCACAAGAGGAACATGAGACAATGAATACACAGGAAATGCCTGTTTGGTCTGCAAAGTTCAGAATCAGCCCATTTCTGAGAACAGGAAAATGAAACTAAATTCCTTTGTCAACTGATAAGAAAAGGTGTTTCCAGACATGCATGTGTAATATGAATATGACGTTGCACTCCATATGCTTTATGAAAATATGCTTGTGAATGTGAATATGACATAACTAGAATATGCTTTATGCTAAATATGCCATGTCACATATATTTGCAAAGGTTATGATCTATTAAATATATTCATCCTATTTGTATGCATGTATCATTTTATATCTAAAGTTATGTGCATTGGCTCTATGTTTATATCTGAAGTGTTTGCTCTGGGAAACACATAAGGGAGGTTTGCCCAACCTATTGGGAAGGGACTATTCAAGTAATTGGAAGTACTTGGTTGACAATGGACTTTGGGAGACGCCAATCCACATATGCTGAACAATGTAAACAATGGCGTCGGCCTGCAAAAAGCTGAATCATTCATGGATGTGTGACTTGCCCATGTGGCTACAAACTCCATCTTGCTGCTGTGATTTTGCACAGAAGAACAAAGGGGTTTCCGCCCACAAGAGGAGGATATAAAACGCCCTGGAAGCCCCTCCATTTTGTCTTCAGCTGGCTCAAGACTCTGTCAGTCAGGAGAACACCCCTGGTTACCACTTGAGATGTCTGCTGGAACTAAGAAGGACTGTACCAGGGAAAGGATTGGTCCCAGGCTAGGAATCATCACAGATCCACCAGGCTATTTTGTCACTTGGAATAGCATTGGCTAGAACATGGCTAGGAAGACAGGATTAGAAATTATTGTATCAGTTGCAGAGGGCAAACATTAAGCAGAAATAAAGATGGTTACTGCCACGGTTACTGGGTTTGGGGGGAGGGTTTGGACTCTAGGATGTTTCCCTTCTAAAGGCTGGAATACCATTGGCAGCCCACAATACGTTGTAAATTTCCCAGAACCACCTGCTGCAGAGAGTGGTGCCATGAGCTAGGCTGTAGGTACCTCTGGAGTCCCACAACACAGTGACACAGCAATGGTGGGAATAAATGTTGTACAGAGCTGGGTGTGGATGTGGCATCTGCTGTTTTTCAAACAACTGTTCTGCAGTGTGTGGTCATGCTGCACTGTTGCAGGGACCAAGAGTGTGAAGTGTGAAGTGCTGCTACTTGGTAGAGCCTCCCTTTGCCAACTGAGACCACAAGGTGTTTCTGGACTCACAAGAGGAACATGAGACAATGAATACACAGGAAATGCCTGTTTGGTCTGCAAAGTTCAGAATCAGCCCATTTCTGAGAACAGAAAATGAAACTAAATTCCTTTGTCAACTGAGAAGAAAAGTTGTTTCCAGACATGCATGCGTAACATGAGTTTGACGTTGCACTCCATATGCTTTATGAAAATATGCTTGTGAATGTGAATATGACATAACTGGAATATGCTTTATGCTAAATATGCCATGTCACATATATTTGCAAAGGTTATGATCTATTAAATATATTCATCCTATTTGTATGCATGTATCATTTCATATCTAAAGTTATGTGCATTGGCTCTATGTTTATATCTGAAGTGTTTGCTCTGGGAAACACATAAGGGAGGTTTGCCCAACCTATTGGGAAGGGACTATTCAAGTAATTGGAAGTACTTGGCTGACAATGGACTTTGGGAGACGCCAATCCACATATGCTGAACAATGTAAACGATGGCGTTGGCCTGCAAAAAGTTGAATCATTCATGGATGTGTGACTTGCCCATGTGGCTACAAACTCCATCTTGCTGCTGTGATTTTGCACAGAAGAACAAAGGGGTTTCCACCCACAAGAGGAGGATATAAAAGGCCCTGGAAGTCCCTCCATTTTGTCTTCAGCTGGCTCAAGACGCTGTCAGTCAGGAGAACACCCCTGTTTATCACCTGAGATGTAAGCTGGAATTAAGAAGGACTGTACCAGGGAAAGGATTGGTCCCAGGCTAGGAAAGAATCCAGTCTGTGAAGCATGTTTATTGGAACATTTTTGAGGGTGAGATATTACCTGTAATCAGGTGTGTAATGTATTAGGCTTAGACTTGCGTTTTGCTTTATTTTGCTTTTGTGACGTACTTTGATCTGTCTGTTATAACTTGAAACCACTTAAATCCTACTTTTTATACTTAATAAAGTCACTTTTGTTTAATAAAATACACACGCCTGTTCGACCCAGTGCAAGACGAGAAGCAACAAGTGTGATACACGCAGATGTCAAATACGCCTTGAATGTCTTAGACACTAGGGTTAGTAAAAAGGATAAGGCCCATCACGCGAAGACTTTTAGCTGGCCTATCTCTTTAGAAGGTGCCCTAGTTTCTAAAGAGAAGTGCTGCCCAAAGTAAGAATTGTCCTGTGAAAAGATCCCAGCATTAAAATGAGTCAGCTAACGCTGCCTAGACTCAATAAAAGGGGTTGTCACTGTTAAACTTCATACAAGTATGAGCTGTGCTATTTGCCAGAATTGGTAGATCTAGTGTATTTTAGAGTGGGGCTATAAAATCTCACTGGGACCCTGGCAAATTCATGATTTTAACCCCCATTCACATCTACAACCCCCAGACAGAGCTACAGAAGTAACTTGTGATTCATCTACTTCTGTTACTTTCCCCCAGCAGGGATGAACCCCAGAGACTTCAGATGTACAGATCTGGAATGGTCCCCCAAGCAGACTCAATACAAATATACCGCAACCCTAATAATACCAGTGAATGGAATTCAACCAAACACCAGAAAATTCATCTTCACCACCACTAGCGTATCCATGCTGTATTCTGCATTGTCACCAATTGCCTTTCTCTCTATAACCACTGTGGGTCAGTATTTGCCTATATACCTTGTTCCTACTGCAGAGAGGTTAGCGAGCGTAAGCAGGGTCTGAATGAGCTCTCCCCTGACATCTAATGAATTGCACTTAGCCACCTGAACTGTAATTTAATACAGGTTTCAGAGTAGCAGCCGTGTTAGTCTGTAGCCACAAAAAGAACAGGAGTACGTGTGGCACCTTAGAGAATAACACATTTATTTGAGCATAAGCTTTCGTGGGCTACAGCCCACTTCTATGCATCCGATGAAGAGGGTTTTAGCTCACAAAAGCTTATGCCCAAATAAATGTGTTAGTCTCTAAGGTGCCACACGTACTCCTGTTCTTTTTGTAATTTAATACAGTTTGTTTTCTTTTCATTTTGCTTTACTTTTGGAATCTTAACACTGTGAATATGTTCATAAATGTGAAAATGGGACATTTAAACTTTTTCACCTTTTTCTTCCTCTAGACACACTGTCATCCGGGCAGCACTTGGACAAAGGTAAATGTCTGGGATCAAGTGAAAGTTTTCATAGGAATGATGGTGGCTCACCAGCAGCCCCACAGTTGAGGTTTTGTTTCAATTTTGCATTTGACAGGAGCAAATGCCGTATCACCGTATCACTGGTGGCTACACAGGTCTTTGCTAAAACCAGAAAAGTAGATTCTTTTCTCTGTCATAATTTAGAATGTTTTAATAGTGGTTGGGGCTGACCAGATGGGCTGGGGAGAGGTGGGCAGTGTGTCTCAGTAGGGATCTGAGAGTTTACAAATGAGCCTTTTAGAAAATCAGAGACGGACGTCTCATCTTTTTCAGAGCTCTTTATATCCATATCGCAATCCCCTGGCTACAATATTAGTGAATGCACAAGTGGTACAATAAAGATGGGGAAAAGTTCAACATACAAAAATATAAAGTACAGAGATAAAACAGAAATGTAGAAGTCAAAAGAAGAAATGTTAAAAGTGTCCAAAGGTCTTAAGTAAGCATCACACACTGTAGCCATTCGGCAGCCTCGGGACCAGCACTTTGCACTTTGCAATCTGGAAGTCCCCCTGGGATTTTTCCTTGCTTGTTGCAGATCAGAACAAGCCGCCTATACTCCCTGATTGGTCCCTCTACAGGACCCACATGATCCGGATCCTGTGCACCCTCGCCCAGCTCGGCCCACCAGGTAAGCGGAGCTGCCAAGCGCCTCTCGGCTGGGTCGCTCGCCCCCCCACGGAGCCTCAGAGCCTGGCCGGGAAGGGTGACAGGGCCAGGCCCCAGCTCCCTGCCGTGGGGAGGGGAAAAGGCTTGCAGGGAGGTACTGACTGACGGGCTGGTGCTGCGTCCCGGGCCTCAGTGGCAGATTAACGCACAGGCCCCAGGACCCTTGCCCAGGGGCCCTGGCCAATCTGGGGTCCCTGGAAGCACCAGAACCTGTGTAGAAGTGCAGGGGTGGGGGCAGAACTGTAGTCCTGCCCCCTGCTCCTCCTCTGCCCCCTGAGGCCCTGTTGCCTGGCCAGAAGCCGGAGCCGGCCTTGGTAAGAGCCACCCAGGGAGCCCCGGACCCTCACCCGCCCTGGGCAGCAAGAGCCCCCACCTCACCCCCAGTTTCCGTCCCACAGTAGAGGGTGAACAGGAATGTGAACTGCGGCTCTATGCTCTCGCCAGCAGGAGAAACCAGAAGCCGTTAGCTTCGGTCTTAGAAGTTGCCTCTCGGTTGTGGGAAAGGTAAATTCCTCAGTTGTGTGGGCTGCTGCTGCACGCTGGCCAGGAGCAGCGTCTGTATTGCTCTCTCCGCCCCCATCCCTTCCCAGAGACAGTCTAATGAGGTTCCCAAATGCCCCCTCTGGCTGGGCGACGGAGAGCCTGGGCACCCATTAGAACCCCCCTGCCAGCCTCCGCAGCCAACAGCTGAGACATTTTAGTTTCCCTTGATGGAAATCAGAGGAATTGTGGGGAGGGATAGCTCAGTGGTTTGAGCATTGACCTCCTAAACTTAGGGTTGTGAGTTCAATCCTTGAAGGGGCTGCTTAGGGATCTGGGGCAAAATCAGTACTTGGTCCTGCTAGTGAAGGCAGGGGGCTGGACTCAATGACCTTTCAGGGTCCCTTCCAGTTCTAGGAGATAGGATAGGATAGCTCTGCTTCTCAATCAGAAAATAAACATGTTTTCTGTCTTGAATTAGTCTATGGACCTTTGGGATTTCTTTACAATTCCTGGAGGACTCTTAATCCTACCAGTTGTTGCAGCATTTGGAACAGGTCTCTTTACCAACTTCCTTAATATTTGAGTATGCCCTTAAAAATGACATTGTTTAGAGGGTAAATTTTCTTACTAACATTTAACACAGAGTGTCATATTATATTTTCATAAAGGCACGGTTAAGAATCATCCAGTTGGGTCACTGTAGATACATACTCAGGATTCCTATTTTACGTTATCGAACTGAACAGTTTCCAGAGACTAAAACAGGCTTTTAGATCAGTCACTTGTAAATGCAAGTTCAATTTTTAAATTCATTTTATGTTTTGAATATTTACACATTTCATACCTTGAACTGGAGTGTGCTTTCATGTAGGGTTACCATATTTTGAGCCTCCAAAAGGAGGACACTCCACGGGGCCCCACCCCCGCCCCCACCCCCAGCCCCGCCCCCGCCCCCCGCCCCAACTCCGCCCCTTCCCCAAAGTCCCCGCCCCAACTCCCCCCCCTGCTTCCCGCAAATATTTGATTCGCGGGAAGCCTGAAGCAGGTAAGGGGGATGTGGGGGGAGGAGGCGCGGTCCAGTCTGGCCCCCCCGGCATCTCCAGCCTGGGTCGGCCCGCCCAGCACTGCCGGTCCCCGGCCCGGCCCGGCCCCTGGCCGAGCACCCCCGGCCCGCCCAGCACTGCCGGCCCCCGAGCCCCCAGCCCGGCCCCGCCAACCGCCGGCCCGGCCGACCGCCGGCCCGGCCCCCGAGCCCCCGGCCCAGGACCGCCGGCCCCCGAGCCCCCGGCCCGGCACCGCCGACCGCCGGCTCCCGAGCCCCTGGCCTGGCCCCGCCGACCGCCAGCCCCCAAGCCCCCGGCCCCACTGACCGCCGGCCCCCGAGCTCCCGGCCTGGCACTGCCGACTGCCAGCCCCCGAGCCCCCGGCCTGGCACCGCCGAACGCCGGCCCCCGAGCCCCCGGCCCGGCACTGCCGACCACCGGCCCCCGAACCCCCGGCCCGGCACTGCCGACCACCGGCCCCCGAACCCCCGGCCCGGCACCACCGGCCCCGCATGTCCCGATTTTCCCGGACATGTCCGGCTTTTTGGGATTTCCCCCCGGACGGGGATTTGGAGCCCAAAAAGCCGGACATGTCCGGGAAAATCCGGACATATGGTAACCCTACTTTCATGTGTACTGGAGAAATATCAAAGGTATTGTATAAACAGATTCAATGTTTAAGACTTTATTTCTAGTTACTGAGTAACTCAATAGGAAAAGAAAACACATATCACTTTTTCCAATGGCAAACATTTGTATATACTGGAAATACACCTTCAGGAGTGTCAGAGCTGATAGAAAACTCATGTTGGGCAATCTAGTGTCATATTTTCTTTCCAATTAGCACTTTAGAAGCTTTTTGTCTTTTCTTTTTTAAGATAGTGACAATACAAATTTGTTCACTAATTTGTTAGTTATTCTGTGTCAGAAGAATGTTTGAGGGGAAACTCAACTACTTTAGTCTTCATAACTTTTTAATGAGAAATGAGATATACAAATTAAGAGTGCATATTTGCTTGCTTATAATTTTCCAGAAGGTAATACAAATAAAAATGAAAATAAAAAGGTAGGTGGGTCATTGGCGTGCCATTATAAGGACAATGATATAGAGCAAATATTCTGCATGAATTTTATTTACCAATTCAAGTTCTTAGAGTTTGTATTAAGGCTCCAAAACCGATATAGGAAAGTAAATGCAAAGTGATGCTCATTGGGAAACACAATCCCAACTACGCATACAAAATGATGGGGTCTAAATTAGCTGTTGTTACCATTCAAGAAAGAGATCTTGGAGTCATGGATAGTTTTCTGAAAACATCTGCTCAATGTGCAGCGGCCGTCAAAAAAGCGAACAGAATGTTAGGAACCATTAGGAAAGGGATAGATAACAAGACAGAAAATATCATATTGCCCTATATAAATCCATGGTATGCCCACATCTTGACTATTGTGTGCAGATGTGGTCGCCCCATCTCAAAAAAGATATGTTGGAATAGGAAAAGGTTCAGAAAAGGGCATCAGAACTGAATGGGAGTATGGAACAACCTCTGTATGAGGAGAGATTAAAAAGTCTGGGACTTTTCAGCTTGGAAAACAGATGACTAAAGGGAGGCTATGATAGAGGTCTATAAAATGATGACTGGTGTGGAGACAGTGAATAAGGGAGTGTTGTTTACTCCTTTTCATAACACAAAAACTAGGGGCCACCCAATGAAGTGAATAGGCAGCAGGTTTAAAACAAACAAAAGGAAGTATTTCTTCACACGACGCACAGTCACCCTGTGGAACTCTTCGCCAGGGGATGTTGTGAAGGCCAAAAGTATATAACAGGGTTAAAAAAAGAACTGGCTAATTTAATCAAGGACAGGTCCATCGATGGTTATTAGCCAGGCTGGGCAGGGATGGTGTCCCTAGCCTCTGTTTGCCAGAAGCTAGGAGCAGACAACAGGGGATGGATCACGCAGTAATTGCCTGTTCTGTTCATTCCTCTGGGGCACCTGGCAAAAGGCCACTGTGGGATGACAAGATATTGGGCTGGATGGACCATTGGTCTGACCCGGTCTGGCCGTTCTTATGATACCTCAAATCCTGGAATTAGGAATATCTTGCCGTATTATCTCCTGATTCCTCTATACTTACGTATAAACTTAAAATATGGCTATAATTAGTGTTTTTATATCTTTTATCTTTCTTTATATAGGAATTAGATACAGTGTCCTGTCAGCAAAAAGAACAGGAGTACTTGTGGCACCTTAGAAACTAACAAATTTTGCGGATACAGACTAACACGGCTGCTACTCTGAAACCTGTCCTGTCAGCTAATTTCTAAATAAGAATCCGCAAAAAAACCTCAGTCGTTTTCAGGTGCTTAAGTAGCTCCTGGAATCACAGTTAAAGTTGCCCCCCCCCCCCCCCCCAAATCTGAAATGGCCCCCCTGGGTTCTTACCATGGCCCGCTTCAGGCCTGGTTGGGCGTGTGGCCTGGGGGAGAGAAGAGGAACAGGGGGCGGGGCCCCATGGTGTGGGGGGCTACGGCCCATCTCAGCCCTGCACTGGGAAGACGCTTCCCCAGGCTACTATGCTTGTGCTAAAAATTGGGCTGCCATGAGGCGCCGTTGATGGAATCACCCGACACAAAGTATTTTTAAGAAGGTTGAGTTGTTAAACCCACTCCACCTCCCTCATTCAATTAAAACTTTGACACCCCTTTCTGCTGGTGGCACAGGGTGTGGGGTGTGTGTGAAAGGGGAGGCCGTGTGGCCCTATCACAGGAGCGGAGACCTGAAGCAGTTGGCACCTCTGGGGGCTGTTTACAGTATTCAGTGACTCCCCTTAGTCCCTCTCCCACCCACACACCCTTTCAAGTTCCTGGAGGACTTGTGGGACCCTCCCCCATGGAGTAAGACACAATCACACATAAACCTTTCATCAGTGTAATACAGTGGTCACCAAAGATACTGTGTGGGATTGCAATGTATGTCACAACATGATGTCTAATGACATAAGAACATAAGAACGGCCGTACTGGGTCAGACCAAAGGTCCATCCAGCCCAGTATCCTCTCTACCAACAGTGGCCAATGCCAGGTGCCCCGGAGTGAGTGAACCTAACAGGCAATGATCAAGTGATCTCTCTCCTGCCATCCATCTCCACCCTCTGACAAACAGAGTCTAGGGACACCATTCCTTACCCATCCTGGCAAATGGCCATTAATGGACTTAACCTCCATGAATTTATCCAGTTCTCTTTTAAACGCTGTTATAGTCCTAGCCTTCACAACCTCTTCAGGTAAGGAGTTCCACAAGTTGACCGTGTGCTGCGTGAAGAAGAACTTCCTTTTATTTGTTTTAAACCTGGTGCCTATTAATTTCATTTGGTGACCCCTACTTCTTGTATTATGGGAATAAGTAAATAACTTTTCCTTATCCACTTTCTCCACATCACTCATGATTTTATATACCTCTATCATATCCCCCCTTAGTCTCCTCTTTTCCAAGCTGAAGAGTCCTAGCCTCTTTAATCTCTCCTCATATGGGAACCGTTCCAAACCCCTAATCATTTTAGTTGCCCTTCTCTGAACCTTTTCTAGTGCCAATATATCTTTTTTGAGATGAGGAGACCACATCTGTAAGCAGTATTCGAGATGTGGGCGTACCATTGATTTATATAAGGGCAATAATATATTGTCCTTCTTATTCTCTATCCCCTTTTTAATGATTCCTAACATCCTATTTGCTTTTTTGATTGCCTCTGCACACTGCGTGGACATCTTCAGAGAACTATCCACGATGACTCCAAGATCTTTTTCCTGACTCATTGTAGCTAAATTAGCCCCCATCACATTGTATGTATAGTTGGGGTTATTTTTTTCCAATGTGCATTACTTTACATTTATCCACATTACATTTCCACAATCAGAGCACAGGACTTCCTAATGCTGTTTTTTAATTTCCCATAAATTATAGACTCACCCTTCTCCAAGAACAGGGATAGGCTGGACTTCAGACTTCAGATTAGCCGTGATGCAGTGAGATGAAATTATTAGGCCCAGGAACTCTTGACACGCACTATGATGGTTACTGATCGTAGTAGCTCTATTCTCAGAATGAAACCTCCCAACACAAAGTGCAAAATTGAAAGGCTTGTTTTAAAAGTTGGAAGAGTAGCTCATAGACCTCTCTCCTTAACTTAAGAATAGAAGCCTGTGGCAGCCTGCGTAAAAAAGTCCTCAGGGCAGACAGAAAATTGCAAAGCACTACCTATGGGATCCTCCTAGAAAGAAAAAGACAAAGCCACGCAAGTGTAGCGCTATACGTTACAATTCACCATAGTCAGTATATCAAAGACGTCTGACAGATGTAGAAGAGTCAGCGTGATTGACTTGATCTTCACCCCCGATCTGGAGAAGGTCCTGTAGCAATGTAGTCTGTGTGCTACACGCTGGCTAACAACCAGACTGACAGGGGTCAAGGAAATCGGAGGTTCCCCCAACTAGCACTAGAGTGACCTTGACAAAAGATTCTTGATGAACTTTCCCTTAAAAAGGAGATAATAGGGCAAGAACTGAGAAGATTTTTACTGTCAAAAAATGTCTTTACCAAGGGCCTGTTGGTCACTTTCTTGCCCTAAATCTCTTCTGATAATAGGCCCAATGTCTCCCAGTTGGATTTTATTAGAATCTAACTCACGGGTTATAACCCAAAGGGCAGTAGGAACTTCCACTCCCTTGGCAAGTGACAGTGGCTCATATTCAAGCAGAGATGACAGTGTTTGTCCCCCACAGATAAGTCCACCGCTCTGGAATCTGAAAATTTGGTCTGAATCTGCATGTTATTTTCTGAGAAATGGCTTAAAACCCCCTCACAGTGAAAACTACTTGATTTCTTATGTCACTGGAACCAACATAGGCCTTTTGTCACTTGGAACAGCTTTGCTGATCAGGACTTTGCAGAAGTTAGCTGGAGGCTAAGAAGCCCAGCTGTGCCCCATGCAAAGCCCTTGGCACAAGATATCAAAATGTTTTCGTGCTGCAGTTGGTAAGAATCAGGCAGTGACTCCGGCCCTATTGTTCCAGCCACCTGTTTTCCCTCTTCCTCCGTCGCAGACCATGTGTATATCCCCTGCTGACCTGTGAGAACATGGCTAGGAAGACAGTATTTAGAAATTATTGTATCAATCGCAGAAGGCAAACATTAAGCATAAATAAAGATGGTTACTGCCACAGTTATTGGGTTGAGGGGGAGGGGCATGACTCTAGGATCCTCCCCTTTCTAAAGGCTGGAATACCACTGGCAGCCCACAGTACTTTGTAAATTTTCCCAGAACCACCTGCTGCAGAAAGCTGTGCCATGATCTAGGCTGTAGGTCCCTCTGGAGTCCCACAACACAGTGACACAGCGATGGCGGGAAGAAATGCTGTATGGAGCTGGGTGTGGATGTAGCAGGTGCTGTTTTTCAATCAGCTGTTCTGCAGAGTGGCCGTGCTGCATCATTGCAGGGACCAACAGCGTCAGGTGCTGCCATTCCAGTCTGTCATGATAGAGCCTCTCTTTGCCAACTGAAATGACAAAGTGTTTTCGGACTCCCAAGAGTAACATGAAACAGTGAATACACAGGAAGTGCCTGTTTGGTGTGCAACGTTCAGAATCAGCCCATTTCTGAGAACAGGAAAATGAAACTAAATTAGTCTCTTCTCTGCAGAAGCAGCAGCCATGGCTGCTGCAAATCCAGCACAACCGCTCCTAGCTGAACTGACTTGTTCAGTGTGTACAGATTATTTTAAAGATCCAGTGTGTCTAGATTGTGGGCACAATTTCTGCCAGGCCTGCATCACTCAGTGGTGGAAGGGATTGCATACAAACTTCCGCTGTCCTGAGTGTAGAGAAACCTTCTCCCAGAGAAACGTCAAACCAAACAGACAGCTGAGGAATATTGTAGAAGCTTCCAGAACACTTACACTGGAGTCAACAAAAGAACCAGAAGTGTGTGAAAAACATGAGAGCGCTTTAGATGTTTTCTGCCAAGAGGATCAAACACCCATTTGTATGGTTTGCCACCTGTGCGGAGATCATAGAGAACACACTGTGGTTCCCATAGATGAGGCTGCCAAGGATTACAAGGTAAGAAATCACGGGACAGTGTAAAAGCTGGAATAGCCAGGATTGGCATTTTAATAAAAATTATTGCAAAAAAGAACGGATACTGTTAGAGACCCTTAAGAACAATATTTTAGCAATGAGAACAGACTTATAACACACTGTTATTAATCTATTCTGGCCCCAAACCATTTTTAACACCAATAAGGTCTCAGAAAAGTCAGTTCCAAATTGGCCCAGGGCTGAAATTTATTAACATAGCACAATACTATTATAGTGGAACTGCTCTTGACCTGGGACACATATTTTGCTCGAAATTAAAAATACATCTTTTATATAGTTGCCAATTTTGGTTGGAAGTATTCCTGGAGGTTTCATAACCTAATCTTTAATTAATCCTGGAAGGTTGGCAACCCTAATCTTGTGTGCATGTGTTGTGCACTTGTCATGAATCAGTGCAGCCACAGGAACTGCTGAAGGTCATACTCATCACATAAGTCATTGTGACTGATTCTGCTTTTCATGTTATTTTTTATTTGTTGTGTCTTTTTGGGAAGAGTCACTCTCATATATGGAGGTGAGACCTTCGAGTCTGTTATTTTTCACAGGTAATTTTTAGATAGGCCTAAATGTTTCTGCTCCACAACTTTTGACAGTGTTAAAAAGTGGTTCTGGGCTGGAATGGGTTAATAAGAGTGTGCTACTAATGGGTTCTCATTCCAAAAATATTGTCCTCACGGTAATATGCTGGATGTATAAATTTAATCCTCTGGGTCACTTTGGAACCGTGTGTTCCAGATCCTATTTGGTGTTTAAAAAATGGTTCTGGGCTGGAATGGGTTGATAACAGGGTGCTAGAAATCAGTTCTCATTGTAAGATATTGTCCTCAAGGTGTTTTTTGGTGTTTAAAATATGGTTCTGGGCCAAAACAGGGTAATCACAATTTGTTATGAGTCTGTTCTCTTAACTGTCTGTAACAGTACCTGCTGGTTTTTGCAACAATTTTATTGATTAAAATGCCTTTCTGGGCCTTATTGGCTCCTTTCAGCTTTTACACCATCAACATCCCTATATTTCTGCCTCTGGGCATGCACGCTGCTGTCTCTTTCTAGGTATCCAGATGCCTATTTCTCACTTAAGCCCCAGTGCGATTCACAATCTGGAGGAAGACAGGCGTTTGGTTGTCTAGCTAGAGTGGGGGGTCTGACCTGGCAGGTGGCCTCTGAGCACACCTACCGGATCAGGCTCGCCCTTCTAACTTTTAGCCCAGGGATTAGGGTACTCACCTGATATGTAGGAAACGCTGGTTCAAGTCCCTCCTCCACCTGATGAGAAGGGATTCGAATGGGGATCAGCCACCTCACAGGTGAGTGCCCTAACTATGGTATATTGTGATGTGGGGCTCCCTCCATCTCCCCTGTCAAAGCTGTTCCACTGGGGATAAAAAGTCATTTGGACCAGAGAGAGAGGGAGAGAGAGCACAAGCATGAGAATGACTGTCTAGTCAGAGCAGTCACCCATTTTATTATGTATTTAATATTCTTGAAAATAGAAAAAATGTAGGAAAACCCTCCAAAAGCACCAAAACTAAACCACTTTTTCTTTTTTTAGGACCAAGTTCGGAGCTGTTCGGTGATTTTGAAGAAAGAGAGAGAAGAGATTCTGTCATTTAAATTGAATGGGGAAAGTAAAAGCCAGGAACTGCTGGTAGGTGCCGTTATTACTCAGAAACAAATGTGCACGGGGACATTATCAACACACTGCTTAGTCTGAGGCCTGGTCCACACTGGGTAGGGGATTGATCTAAGTTACACAACTTCAGCTACGTGAGTAACGTAGCTGAAGTCGAGATACTTAAATCTACTTACCATAGTGTCTTCACTGCGGTAAGTCGACAGTTGACGCTCTCCCATTGAGTCCGATTGTGCTTCTCGCCCTGGTGGAGTTGACGGGAGAGCACTCGGTGGTCAATTTATCGTGTCTAGACTAGACACGATAAATCGACCCCCGCTGGATCGATCACTGCCTGCCGATCCGGCGGGTGGTGTAGACAAGCCCTATGTGTCATAAGAGGAATAGTGAGCAACATGTTCCCTTTTGTGAAAGACTACTACTTATTTGTTGTCATTGTAAAGAGAAACTTCTGGTTTATGAAAAATGGAGCATTAAAGAAAGAGCTTTAATAATCCAAATATTTTCACTGATAATGTGAGTGTAATTTGTAATTTGTAATTTGCTTACTTAACAGTAGTTTCTCTTTTAGTCTTTCAACTACGTCTGGTCAAAAATTTTCAACCAAAAAACCTTCCTGTAGATAAATGGGGTTTAGTAGATAACAACTTTTTTCATGGGAAAAAATCATTTGCAACACAATTTTCATTTTTTGACAGGCAATTTCAAAATGAAGCCTAAAACAAAGCACAATTAAGTCAATAGAAAGACTCCAGGTCACTTCACTGAGCTTTGGAATAGGCCCTTAATGGTACCGCTGCTAGACATTGCCATAAAGAAGGTCTGGGTTCCAAATCTGGTCTGATTTCCTTGCTCCTAGGGTATCAGGGGCCAGAGAGTGCTCCAGAAACAGCAGGAATTGATGGACTTCTGTCCAGTTCACATACACTCATTTCTAGAAGCCACTAATCACAGATTATCCAAATCATGCAAGAAAGAAGCATATTCTAAACACCAGTTACGACTCTTGAAAATCTATTGGAAAATCTTCTGTCTATTGAGCATAGAGAATGTTCTCCATAAAATGTCAGAAGTTGAATTCTGTGGGGTTGCAATGACATGCTGCCACGTGCATAAAATGCCCCATGGGCTTTATAAAATGTCCCATGACTCATTCCGTATTCTTGTCCTTGATCTGTGCTTTTCCTGTTCATATCTCGTCATTTCAGAAACAGCTAAAAAGGGAGAGGCAGAAGATTGTGTCTGAATTTCAGCAACTGTGCCAGTTTCTGAAGGAACAAAAGCGACTCCTGCTGGCGCAGTTGGAAGAGCTGAAACAGGAAATTGAAAAGAGGAGGGATGAGTATGTTGCCAAACTATCAGAGGAAATATCCTCTTTCAGTTCCCTGATCAGTGAGATGGAGCAGAAGTGCCAGCAGCCAGCGAGTGAATTCCTGCAGGTAAGACAGTGTTAGAAACACTCCAGAACCTTTCACAGTTAAAGAAAGTCTCCTCACTCTTCACTTTTGGAGTGTAGGAGTGAATGGTCAGAACATACAGTATTGCTAAAATATACATGATTTTTTTCATTAAAGTCAATGGAAATATACTTCTTGAGTACAAAGGGCATTGGATCAAGCCTAAATGAAAAGAAATTCTTCTTTTGAATTGTAGTGGGAGAAGACTCCTCCAAAAATGGCAAACTCCAAATTCTGTTCTCCCTGTCTCATAATGGAAGAACAAAGGGACATTCAATAAAATTAGAAGGTGACAAATTCAAAACTGATCCAATGAACACTTTTTCACACATCACGTAATTAGACTGTGGAACTCATTGCCACCGGATGTCGTTGAGACCAAGCATTTAGCAAAACTCAAAAAGTGATCGGATATTTATATGGATAACAAGAACCTGCAGAGTGATATTAAACCTCATGCTTCATTGCTTCAGCCAGTCGCTAACTGTTAGAGAGCAGGATGAGAATGTGGGAGGCAGATTATTTTACACCTTCTTCTGAAGCATCTGATATTGTCCACTTTTGGAAACAGAATACTGACCAGATGGACCTCAGGTCTGATCCAGTTTGGCATTTTGTGTGTTCCAAACTCTAACTTCTGAAGATCTAAGATGGAACCTGTCATTAATTATGGAAATAGCTAAGACTGAAGCTGAGTTTCCATTTAAAGCCTCATTTTGCCACTCTTCCTACTGTCACCGAGTTTGGGGAGACAGGGCCCTGCACCCCCGGCTTCCCGCGATTCACCGTGACTCTCAGCCAGCCAGTAAAACAGAAGGTCTAATAGATGACAGAAACACAGTACAACACAGAGCTTGTAGGTACAGACAACAGGGCCCCTCAGTCAAGTCTGTCTGGGGCCAGGAGGGCCTATCTATCCCCCCCTCAATTTCCGCAGACAGCTCCAAACTGAAACCTCTCCAGCCCTTCCTCTGCCTTTGTCTCTTTCCCAGGCCAGGAGGTCACCTGATCTCTTTGTTTTCCAACACCTTCAGTTGGCACCTTTGCAGGGGAGGGGCCCAGGCTATGAGCTGCCAGGAGACAGGGCGTCAGCCATTCTCTGTGCAGACACCATCACACTGGCCCCCTAGGGCTCTGCAACAATCACACACCCCTAGACACTCGAGAAATGCATTGTGGAAACTGAGGCACCCACACAGCACTCAGAGAAAACATTAAGAACATTCCCACTTCGTCACACCTACCTACCACAAAAAAGGGAAATATTGGCCTTAACATTGATACATGAGCTCTGAGGCTGTGGTAATTTTTTTGCCGCCAGAACTGAAGTTAGTTAGGGAAGCTGTTCATTATTTATGGTACCCTGAAAGTGTAAGTAGTGATTAGAATTCCAAAAGCCTTCTAATGACTTTAATTTTCAAAAAGTGCCTCCAACTAGGAAAAAAAAGCTGAGAAATAAAACGAATCCTACTGGACTTCTCTAGCTGATATCTAGGGTCAAATTCTCTGTTGTGACCAGTATCTGCTGTGGGCAGCATTCTTCACTCCTCAGGTTTCCTGCATTGATCCTGGGGTGTAGGATAGTGAATGTCCCTCTGCTACTCTGTACCCCAAACCCATTGTTCTCACCCAGCCCCAACTTCCTATGGCTGTCAAGAAGTCCACAGGACGGGCCTTCAGAATGTTTGTGGGCAAGTGGGGAGAGAGTTTACAGCATGGGGACAGCACAGCATGGGGGCACCCCTCCCTCTGGACCCACTGGAGTCCGCAGGAGGGGATCTTCCCCACACCTTTGAGTGTTAGGAAGATCCTTGTTCGATAGTGAACCCTCTGATTCCATGTGCCAGCTGGTTATCCAGATGTCATTACACAAAGAGCTCGGTGCCACCACGTAGAAACTTCCTGGGCCCAGATCCTGCACTTACAGCACTTTTCCAAATGTGCAAAGGCAACACATTTAATGTTTTTGTTTGAAGTAATAAATAACAAATAGTTTCACTTTGAACCTCAAACTGTGAAGACAAAGTGAGTCCCCTCCAGAGCAGGAGGGATCCTTAGTATGTGATAAATGGGACTGAATTTCCTTTTATCTTTTTCCTCTAGGACATCAAAGGCACCTTGAGCAGGTAGGTGGCTCCTTCTCACTCTCCTTTTCACTTCCCAGTGCAAGGAAGGGATTTTGGACATGAGATGTGGTTCCCCATGGTCCAGCAGTGCAGAGTGTGGGGCTGATTCCCAATCTCCCTCCATTAAATCTAATCTCGGGGCTGTTGTCATTTTGAGTAGACTCCAGAATAGAGCAGCCTGAGAAAAGAGTGATTTACCTACAGACAGGGGTGTCATTTATAGTGTAGCTGGTGGAATGGAGACCTCAGGAGATTGGGGATGGAGAATGCGTTTTTCATTTCTAGGTCATAGACTCCAAATTCCACCTACATTGGTAGGGATGGAAAGTCGGGGCCATCTGATGACTATTCAATGAGCTGTTTATTAATTGTTTCCTTTTATGCAGTGAGCTCTATCAGTAGGCTGGGTGTGGCAACAGATATCATGGAAGAGACATTCCCTGCTCTAGGGAGTTTATAATGTGCTATTATCAGTAGTACTATGGCAGTGCCTAGAGGCTCAAGGCAAAATCAGGTCCCAACATGCTGGGTGCTGCACAGACACAGAGAAAGAGACAGTCCCTGCCCCAGGGAGTTTACAGTCTAAATAGACACACGAGGCGGCGGGAGGAAGGATTAAAATCAATGTAAGGGGACATTCAATAAAGTCAAAGTGCTGCACTTTAGAAGGAAAAAATAAATGTACAACTACGAAATGGGGAATCACTGGATAAGCAGCAATACTGCGGAAAAACATCTGGGGGTTCAAGTGGATCACACATTGAAGGAGTCGGCAGTGTGATGCTCTTGTGAAAAAGGCAAATGTCATTGTGGGATGTTGTCACCAGAGGTGGTGCCTTGTCCTGGCTGTTCGGGGGATTAGCTCTCTTCCAGGGCCAACACCTCCCCTTGCCGTCTCTCAGTCCCCCCCCCCCCCCCACCCCCACCCCCGTTGTCTCTCTCTCACTCTGCAGCCTCATCTCTCGCTCCAAGAGCTGCAGCTTCCTCTTCGTGACTCAGCTTCCAGCCAGGTCACTAAATGGCTTCCTCTTCTGGGGTATAGAGTTTCACTGGTCCCACTGCCCAGGCAATGCCACCACATCAGTGGCTGGTTGGGGAACTCCAGCCCACCCACTGCTCCAGGGTCCAGCCCAGGGACCCTGCCACATGCAGGGTTAGACTAGATGACCCTGGAAGTCCCTTCTAACCCTATGATTCTAAGTACTCCCTTCCTTCAGGGCCAGGCTTCTAGCATGCTGTTCTCTCCCTGGGTTCCCTCTTTCCCTTTCGAATGCACAGAGGGGGGCTGCAAACTTTCTCACTGCCACCAATTTCTGTTGCCAGCTTCCTGGCTTTATACTAGCCCAGCCCCCACCTGCTCAGCTGAGTTTCATCGTCCAATCAGGGGTTCCTTCTCTGGCCTAAACCACTCATGTGTGACCTGTCTCACTAATCTCCTCTGTCTCAGCTTCCTTCCCTCATTCGGGGGCTGATGTGGGGTGAACACCCCACCACAGATGTATTAACAGGAGTGTCATATGTAAGACACAGGAGGACGTTGTTCCACCCGTCTTGCCACTGTGAGGCCTCAGCTGGAATCCTGTGTCCAGTTTTGGGCATCTCACTTTCAGAAAGATGTGGAAAAATTGGAGAGAGTTCAGAGGAGAGCAACAAAAACGATCCGAGGTTTAGAGTGGATGAGCTGTGAGGAAAGGTTAAAATAAATGGGTGTGCTTGTGGATACAGACTAACACAGCTACAGCCTGATTCTGGACTGTGGGGCTGCTGAGCCCTCCAAATCCCCAACCTGGGCTGCCTCTCACCCCGTGATGCTGATGTCAAGCTACAAGCCTGACAGGCTCTGCGCTGACAGACACCTACGGGCAGGGACCCGCCCAGCTGTGTTACATGAATCCTCTCCCAGCCATTGATGGACCAGCAATAGAAGGCGCCAGCCAGTCCCCCCGAGCTCCAGCCCCAATCCCCAGAACTGCACCGACTCACACTGCTCAAGGCTCCCTGGGCAGTGCAAATTCATTAAGTAGTTTGCCGTCCCTCAGTGTGGAGTGGACACACACTGGCCTTTGTAAGCTGAGAACCCCTGTGCTAGTGGACTGACCATTGTATGTATCCAAAGAACTAAATAAGAACATAAATTCCCACCCCTTCCTCCAAAGCCCTGCCCCGCCTCTTCCTGTCCTGCCCCGCCTCTTCCCGCCCTTGCTCCGCCCCCCCAGCACATCCTGCCCGTTGCTGAACAGCTGATCCCCCATGGGCAGGAGGCGCTGGGAGGCAGGGGGAGGAGCTGATCAGCAGGGCCAGCTAGCAGGTGGGAGGCACTGAGGGGGGGGGTGGAGGTTAATTCACCCGCATTCTTTAAAAGGTCTGTCTGATTTCCCATTGGAATTTCTCTGGCTTCAGCTTCCAGCAATTGGTCCTTGTTGTGCCTTTGTTTGCTAAACTGAGGAGCCCTTTAGTACCAAGTCTGTTCTCCCCATGAAGGTATTTATACCCCACACTCAAGTGCCAGGGTTCTCTCGGTGCAAGGCATTTTTACCAGCCCCCAAATCAGTTTTGTGAGTCTTCTCTGCACCATCTCAACTTTTTCTGAGGACCAGAACTGGATGCAGTTTTCCAATATCAGTCTCACCAAAATGAAGGGGAAGCTTGTAGTGTCCAAGCTGGGATTGGACCTATTCCTGGGGCAAGAGAGACTTTAATCCTCCAGGGTCTGCTGAGCTACAACCATTCACTAGAATAAAATACATGTTAGTAAAACACAAATAGGAACGTCTTCCACAACGAGTAACACTGGGTTGTTCTTCAGATGCGAGAGGAAGACGTTTCAGAACCCAGTGGCCTTTTCTTCTGAACTGAAATGGAGAATCTGGGAATCTTCTCAAAGAAATGCCTCTGTGGAGACCATAATGAAGAAATTCAAAGGTAATAAACAGTCACCTGGGGAATTTTCTCACATATGTTACACTGATAATTGACAGAGCTGGGGAAATCTCTTGGGGACAATGATTGTGGATGGAGATTGTCAACTAATCATTTGGAAGCTATGAATTCCCTCCTCAGCTCTCAATACAGCACATACACACTGGGTTCGGGGCCTACATTCGGACTCCCTGGGGGTTTCCTTTCTTAGCCGCTATGAACGTTAACCTGAGCTTGGGCTTCCTGCTGAATTCACTGTTTTTGAAGTATGTTTGTTTGGATTTTTTGTCTGCAAGGTAGGATTACCATACGTCCGGATTTCCCCGGACATGTCCGGCTTTTTGGTCCCCAAATCCCCATCCGGGGGGAATTGCCAAAAAGCCGGACATGTCCGGGGCAATAGGGAGGCTAGGATCTCCGAATTTGTGTGTGTCGGTCGCCCGCTGTGACATCATCTCGGTGCGACACTGGGCTCCTGCCCAGGGCATGCTGGGGGCTGTAGTCCGGCCGGGCCTCGCTCTCCAGGGAGAGCCGGGAGAGGGGAGCGGCCGAGAACGACAACTCCCAGTGGCACCTGCGACGCGACCAACCTGCCCCTGTGAGGCAGCAAGCCGTCGGGGGAGGGGGGGCGCGGGCCCCTGTCCTTTGGGTGGGGGGTGTCTCTGGGCGCCGCTCGGCAGCCAGCGCCGGGCTGGGGGGCGCCCCCGGGGGGGTTGTGGACGCCAGCGCGTTGCGGGGAGCCGGCACTGTCCGGATTTGCATCCCCCTGGGGCTGGAGCTGCGCCCCCGGCCCCGGGCACCAGTCACGTAGGGTTACCATGCGTCCGGTTTTTCCCGGACACGTCCGGCTTTTCGGCAATCAAACCCCCGTCCCGGGGGAATTGCCAAAAAGCCAAACATGTCTGGGAAAAATACCGGATGGGCACTTCCCCTCCCGCGGCTGCTGTGCTCCTCCCCTCTCAGACTTCGGCTCTGTTTAAGAGCCAAGCTGCCCGAGCAAGCGCTACCGGCTTCAGGCAGCCCCCTTGCCTCCAGACCCTGCACCGCCGGCCGGGCACTTCCCTTCCTGGGCTCCAGCTGCTCTGCTCCAGCGGCGCAGGGTCCGGAGGCAGGGGGGGCTGCCTGAAGCCGGTAGCGCTGGCTCGGGCAACTTGGCTCTTAAACAGAGCCGAAGAGTCAGGGGAGGAGCAGAGCAGCTGGAGCCCGGGAGGGAAAGTGCCCGGCCGGGGGCGCAGGGTCCGGAGGCATAGGGGCTGCCGAAAGCCCAAGCGCTACCCGCTTCACGGGTTTGCTGGGCAGCCTCCAGACCCTGCGCCCCCAGCCGGGCGCTTCCCCTCCCGGGCTCCAGCTGTGCTGGGGAAGCGCCGGCCGGGGGCACAGGGTCTGGAGGCTGCCCGGCAAACCGTGAAGCTGTTAGCGCTTGGGCAGCCCTTTTCGCGTGGCTGGGAGGGAGGAGGGGGAGTTAGGGTGGGGACTTTGGGGAATGGGCGGAGTTGGGGCGGGGCCGGGGTTGGGAAAGGGGCGGGGCCAGGGCCCCGTGGAGTGTCCTCTTTTTGTATTTTTTAAATATGGTAACCCTACTGCAAGGCCTCCGGTGTCACCAAAGTCCCTCTCTTGCTTTAGAGCGGGGGTGAGGAACCTTTTTTCTATCACGGGCCATTGACCCACAGAAAAAAATCAATTGCAGGATACTCACCGCGGGGGGACAGAAAGGGGCGTGGAGGCTCGGGGCTCCCCTCCCCCCCCGCAGCAGGCTGAGCTGGGGCTCACAACTCCAGCCCTGTGGGGAGTGCAGAGGCAGTAGTGCTGGAACAATTTTTACAGTGGGGGTGCTGAAATCCAGTGGTCCTCAAACTTTTTACCTGGCACCCCCTTTACTCCTGTTTGTGCCCTCTCCACAGAGCTGGTGCTAAGACTGGGCTGTGGCTCCGGGAGGTGGGGGCAGGAGCAGAGCCCCAGGGGTGGGTCAGCAGACCAGACCCAGCGTGTGGTGCTGGGAGCAGAGCCCCATGCGGGGGTCCGGCAGCCAGCCAGGACGCTGGCGGATGGAACTCTGTGCAAAACCGGGGGGCGGGGGGGGTGCACTGCAGCACCCTTTGCACTCCTAGTTCCCACAGTTCTGTGCAGAGACTCGGGGCTTCCCCTCTGTGAGAAGGCGAATCAGCACTCGTGGCTCCAACCCCACAGTGAGGGGAGTGGGTCCTGTGGGCTGGATGAAATTGAGCAACAAGCCAGATCTGGACCACGGGCCGTAGGTTTCCCACCCCTGCTTTGGAGATACTCCAACTTTTATCCTCCTGAGCTGGAGATAATGAGACCACCAGGTCTGCCAGGAAGGATGAGCCAGTTTTACTGAGTACTAGTGGTACAGGGGAAGATTTAAAGTTGATCGAATGCTAATCAGTGAAAAAGTGTCTGTGTATTGGTCTGTCTGTGAATTATGTGTTGGTGTCAGAGGGTTTGTCTACACAGCAATTAAACACCTGTGGCTGGCCCGTGTCCCCTGACTCCGGCTCACGAGGTTCGGGCTGGAGCCTGGGCTCTGCGACCCTCTCCCGTCACAGGGTCCCAGAGCCCAGGCCTCTGCCCAAGCCCGAGCATCTCGAGCCAAGTCAGCTGTCATGGGCCAGCCACAGATGTTTAATTGCTGGTAAAACATCTCTGGGTCTGTCATGTAACCTTAGGTCATGTCCTTAGTTTTTAATGTTTGTGGTTATTTTTTAATGAGGTGTGTAATGGTTTATATTGGTCTGAATTGCACTTAGCCTCCTTAACTATAACTGAATAAAGTTTGTTTTCTTTTCATTTTGTTTTTCTGTTAGAACATTAACAATGTGAATATATTCATCAACATGACATTTCATCTTTTTCACCCTTTTCTTTCTCTAGACTGTCTGTCGTCTAGACAGCGGTTGCACAAAGGTAAATTTCTCGGATCAAAGGGGGAGTGAAAGTTTTCATATGAATTATGGGGGCTCATTGGCAGCACGATAGTTCAGGTTTTGTTTCAATTTTGCGTTTGACAGGAGCTGAACACTATATTACTGGTGGCTACACAGATCTTTCCTAAAAACAGAAGAGTAGATTCTTTTGTCTATTATGATTTAGAATTAGGCCTCACTCATGATCTCGCGATAGAATTCTCAGCTGCGGCTGAAAAAAAATCCCGACATTTGAGAGTTCTAAAAATTAGAAATCCTGTCAGCTGCCCTGGGCGTGGCTGGGAATCCCGCTGTCAGCCACCCCAGTGCGGCTGCTCCCCTGCCAGCCTGGGAAGTGGGAGAGGGGACCCCACTGCAGCCCCCAGGCCTAGGGAGGGTGAAGAACCCCAGGAGGAGCAGAGGTGAGGCTGGGAGGGCTTTAGTATGGCCTGAGGACTGCAGTGGGCTTGAAGTGAGCAGGGGGTTGATGGGCTGAGGGGGCTGTATTGATAATGGGTTCTGAGCAGATAGGGTGAGTGCTGGGAGGGTGAACTGAGAGCAATGGGGTAGGGGTGCTGAACTGATGGGGGGGTGATGATGGGGGCTGGGGACTGAATTGAGGGGGGTTGGATGGGGACAGAACTGATGTGGGGATCTGGGGGACAGGATTAATTGTTGGGCAGGAGACAGGCAGATGTGGCGGTGAGAGCTCCTGCCGCAGGACGCAAAATCACCTTCTCCAGGACATGTGGGAGAGTGGGCAACACTGATTGTCACATGCGCACACCCTGGGGAGGGGCCAGGGGAGTTCAAACATCAAGAGACTGACCTAAAAATGACAGTAGAATCCTTTTTAAAAATGTCATGATTTTTGGGCCTATCTGAGATTTGATCTCTTGAAGTCGGCAATACTGCATTAGCCATTGCATAGCCTTGGGGCCAGCAGTGTGGAGACTGGAAAGTCCCCGATAGACCAGCACAAGACAAGCAGCGATTCAGGAAGTGTGCGGTGTCCTCACCCACACCACAGCTACACAGAGTCATGCAGCACCAGTGATATCTCTATAAAAGCAGGTTTTCTAGTGCTCAGCTCGCTGATCTATAGGAGGGGGGGCTCTGCAAGGAGACGGGGCTCTGAAGAGTTTCATCATGGGACAGGGGGACTTTGGATTCCCTGTAATCTGCTGGGAGCCTCCTATGATGCCAGGGTCTCTAATCACATCTGTGGGGAGAGGTGGGTGCAGATGGGGAAAGATTCCAGGGCCTGATTGTCAGGCCCTTTTGTGCTGCTCTGTCAGAGCAAAGGGGCCTTAATGTGCCTGGAAACAGACCCCAGAAAATAGCCCCTGTGCAGGAGAGCCACCCCCGTCCGTGTGAAGTTGGCACAGGGGCTCTACAGCAACTGCTGCCAGCCGTTATTGTAGGAGTGGGTTTGGGGCATGCTGGGGACCAGAGCCGTCCCTAGGGGAGTGCCGGATCCGGGGCAGAAGTGACCAATTCATCTCTTCCGGGACTGACCGTGCCAGCCAATCGCACTGGCCCACAGGGCCTGGCGCAGGGGGGCCCGGGGTGGAAGTGATGGATTCGTTTCTTCTGGGACTGACTGTGTCTGCCCATCGCACTGGCCCACAGGGCCCCCCAAAGCGCGGGGCCCGAAGCAGTCACCCCGATTTACTCTACACAAGGGACGGCTCTGCTGGGGGCATAGACAGGATGCATCGCACTCTGGCTGTTCTCTGCTTTGCAGCGCTGAGGCCCCTGTAACTAGGGGCCAGGGAGACTAAAGGAAGGACAAAGTGGCTTAAAACCACCTCCCTCTAACCCCCCTTGTCTTTCCCCCAAGCACAAGGATGGAATCACTGAGAGTCAGACTCGGAGTCTGGGGGCCTGGCTCAGCGGAGCTGCTCCTTTCACTCTGTCCCTGAACTGGCTCTGTCAGGGTGTGAATCCCCCCGGCCCATGGCTGAGATCTCAGCGCTGCTCCCCAGGCACAGCTGGGTAAATGCTGGAGGCAGGAGGTTGCCTGAGTCACTCCCCAGCTGGGGCAGGTTCTGTCACTGACAGAATCAGAGCCTCCCCCAGGGCTGAGCTCTGCCCCTCACTCTCTGATTCTCTCTCTGCAGCCAACGTGACTCTGGATCCAAAGACGGCCTATCCCGACCTCATCCTGTCTGCAGATCAGAAAAGTGTGAGATTAGGACGCACATGGAGGGCTCTGCCCAACAACCCTGAGAGATTTGACACTGAGCCCTGTGTGCTGGGCTGTGAGGGATTCACCTCGGGCCGACATTACTGGGAGGTGGAGGTGCAGTGGGGGGGAGTCTGTGCTGTGGGGGTGGCCAGAGAGTCTGTGAGCAGGAAGGGACGGATCCGGGTTAACCCTGAGCAGGGGATCTGGGCTGTGGAGGGCTGGGGGAATCAGTACCGGGCTCTCACGTCCCCTGAGCACGGCACCCCCTTGTCCCTGAGCCGGGCACCCAGCAGGATCCGGGTTTATCTGGACTATGAACGGGGGCAGGTGACGTTTTTCGATGCTGGTAACGAGGACCCGATCTTCTCTTTCCCACCGGCCTCTTTCGCCAGGGAGAGAATCCGCCCGTTCTTCCAGGCTGGTGTTAGTGTCCCGGTCTTTGGGGTTCTTGGTACTGTGCGGCTCACACTGAGTCCCTGAGGTGCCCTGTCTGTCCCCATGAAACAGGCTCCTCTAGACCCCACCCTCCTGATCTCAATGACCTGGAGGACTCAGCCAGTCTCCCTCCGCACAGACAGGGCTGCAGGGGGGTGATGCTCTACCCATAGCTCTATGGCTGTGGAGGTCTGTGTGAAGCTCTAGGCTGGGTCTCTAGGTTTCTAGGAGGCCAACTCTGTGTGGAGTAGGGGGGTCCCACCAAGGAAGGAGGGAGCCCCTGTGGGAGGGACCAAGCCGGGGGCCAGGGAGAGACCCCTCAACGGGGAGTGGGGAGAGCAGGGAGGAGGCCTGGCTGAAGAAGCTGGTTGGGGAGGGAAATGGGGGTGTTTAAAATCATTTTAGTTGATTGTTATTTAGCCACAACCAGCTAATATATATTTAAATACAGCTGTTAGCATGTGTACGAGGTGCAAAGGCTGGAATTTTCAAAAGAACCAAAGTGACCTAAGACTCATTGATTTTCAATGGAACTTGTGCTGCTAAGTAACTTCAGGGGATTTTCAAAAGCACCTAAGTCATGGAAAGCACCTTAACCTTATTAAAGTCCCGCCGTAAATGGACCTGAGAGGGAAATTTGTCTGTTTAAAACTTTCTGGAAAGCACTGGAAAGCACTGGTTTGCTGTGTGAGATGAATTTTGAGACAGAAACAAAAGGTTGGTTTCCATATGAATTTTACCGAAAGTTATTTAAGATGAACAGAGCCCTGAAAACCGAATCCGTTCCCTTGTGTCCGCTGCCCAATATGGGATGTAAAAGCAAAAACAGATGAGAAATGAAGGATTGATGACAAATATATGAATGATGCTGGATTCCACAATACACTACATTTCCTGCTAGATCATCTCTTCCACCCCCATTATACCGTCAAGTAAATCATCTAAGGGTATGTCTACACTATGAAATTAGGTCAATTTTATAGAAGTCGATTTTTCGAATTCGATTTTATACAGTCGATTGCGTATGTCCCCACTAAGCGCATTAAGTCGGCGGAGAGTGTCTTCACTACCATGGCTAGCATCGACTTACGGAGCGGTGCTCTGTGGGTAGCTATCCCACAGTTCCCGCAGTCTCCTCCCCGCATTGGAATTCTGGGTTAAGCTCCCAATGCCTGATGGGGCAAAAACATTGTCGCGGGTGGTTTTGGGTACATGTCATCAGTCGCCCCTCCCTCCGTGAAAGCAACGGCAGACAGTTGTTTCGCGCCTTTTTTCCTGGGTTACCCATGCAGACGCCATACCATGGCAAGCATGGAGCCCGCTCAGCTCACCATAGCTTCTGCTGTTGTGGGCAAGTCGACTGTGGGACTGCTGTGATCCAAGTAGCCAATGCAATCATTGACGTTCTGTTATCAAGAGTAGTGACTGTGGGAAATGTGCGGGCCTTTTTAGATTTTAGGTGCATCATATTCCTGTCCTTTGTCGCTGGGGAAGAAGTCTTGCAGCCGTACATTCCAGTCCGGTCGGTGCTGTAACACCCCATAGCACTTCTGTGGTTGGCACATGTAACAGCTCCAGGGTTCTTGCTCTTTTGCCTTTGACGAGGTACCTTGCCCTACCCAGACCTCCAAGCATTCGACACAGAAACACCTGCAGCAGCTGGTATTGCTACACAGCAGCAGCTCCTTGCCTTTGCAGCAGATAGGGCAGTAGGACTGGTTCCTGTCCTCGTCGGACATGTAGCTTGGCCGGGGGTTCTGGGAACATCTTCCCTGCCCGGCTCCTAGCAACCTCCAGGGCATGGTGTATCCCCTGCAACTCTGCTACTCCCCAGCGATGAGCTCGGGGGATCCGTTCTGGTCCTCTTGGGAGCTGCTGGCAGACGTGGTACTGCTGCTCTGGGAGGACTCCTTAGAATCCTATTCAGTGAGGAATCCTCGTGGCACCTTAGAGACTAACAAATTTATTTGGGCATACGCTTTCGTGGGCTAAAACCCACTTCGTCTGATGCATGGAGTGGAAAATACAGGAGCAGGTATAAATACATAGTACGTGAAAAGATGGGAGTTGCCTTACCAAGTGGGGGGGTCAGTCTAATGAGACAATTCAATTAACAGTGGAATACCAATGGAGGAAAAATCACTTTTGTAGTGGTAATGAGGATGGCCCATTTCAAACAGCTGACAAGAAGGTGTGAGTAACAGTAGGGGAAAATTAGTATGGAGACACTCCCCCGTCCCCCGAGCGGTCTGAGGCATTGCTCAATCCCTCCCTTTAGGGGTGGGAGGGGAATCCACGGGAACGCACCCCTTTATTTGGGGACTTTGCTGATTTTGGACAACCAGTTGCAAGTGGTTTGCAGCATAAGGAAAGGGGAATGGTGCATTAAAGGGACATTTCTCTGTCAGACTGTCACACTGCAAAGTGGGAAACTGAGGCAAAGGACACTGCCCAACTGACTGTGGGGCGGTTTTTTACTTATGGTTTGCAAACTTTTGAATCATTGTTGCGATTTCTTCCCAAATTAACGCTGAGCTCCCTCTTCTTTTTAATGAAAGTTTTCTTTTGTTAAACACAGACTCAGTGCTTACGAGTGGGGAAGTATTGACCAGGGGTGGTGTTTAGTTTTCCCAGGTTACTGGGTGGGGGTTCAGGCTGGTTTTGTTTTTTAATGTGAAGAGGAAGCCCTAGATCAGGGGCAGCACAAACTTTTTGGCCTGAGGATCACATCGGGTTTCCAAAATTGTATGGAAGGCCAGTTTGGGGAGGCTGTGTCTCCCCAAACAGCAAGGCGTGGACGGCCCCCGCCTCCTATCCGACCCCCACCCCCGCTTCTCGCTCCCTGAAGGCTCCCCCGGGACTCCTGCCCCATCCAACCCCCCGGGCCCCTGATGGCCTCCCCAGGACTCCTACCCCATCCACCACCCCCTGCTCCCTGTCCCCGGACTTCCCACTCCTGACTGCCCCCTGCCCCCCCATCCATACTTCCCCCCCCATTCCTGACTTACCCCCCAGGACCCCTGCCCCATCCAACCACCCCTTCTTCCTGTCCGCCCCCGGAACCCCTGCCCCTGACTGCCCCCTGCCACCCCATCCAACCCCCCCCCGACTGCTCCCCCAGGTCCCCTGCCCCCATCCAACCCCCCTGTTCCCCGCCCTCTGACTGCCCCGACCCCTATCCACAACCGCGCCCCAACCACCACCCTGAACTCCCCTGCCCTCTATCCAACCCCCTCTGCTCCCTGCCCCCTTACCGTGCTGCCGGGAGCACCGGTGGCTGGCGGCGCTACAGCCGCACCACCCAGAGCACCGGGTCAGGCTGCAGCTCTGCAACTGCGCTGCCCGGCCACCCAGAGCATTGCGCTGGAGGCGCGGCACGCTGACACTGCAGGGGAGGGGGGACAGTGGGGGAGGGGCGGGGACGAGCCTCATGGGCCGGGCAGCAGGATCCGGCCTGCGGGCCGCCGTTTGCCCACCTCTGCCCTAGATATTGACTCCAGCCCTTGTCGCTGCTGACACCACCTGGCAGAAGGGTTACGCTACAGCTGGCTGAAAAACTGCAGCAGAACCATGTTCCACCAGAGAGAGCATTTCTGCAGAAGTTGAAACACTGCACAAAATAGTGTCGAAGGGCAGACATTTCATTATGGAGAAAAAACAGGGAGAAAAATTTCCAACCATGTCAAATCGTTCCCTTTTGACATTTTTCTGAATGAAAAATTTCAATGTTTCATTTTTTGCAAAAGACTTTTCGTTTTGACATTTTTCTTCATTGTGTATTATACAATATAAAATAAAAAGGCAAAATCAAAATGGTCATGTCAGAATAAAACATCGAAACCTTTCGTTCTGAGAATGTCAAAATGGGATGTTTTGACATTGAAAGATTTCCCCCTCGTTTTTCTCCTAAATAAAAGTATTTTGTGGAAATGAAACACTTCCAATTAATGCCAAACAATTTTTTTTTAAATTCTTTCACTGAGAATTTGAAATGTACAAGTTTTGTTCCTAAGTGGAATGAAGACAAACGTCAAAACCTTGAAATCCTTCATGAAATGGTATTTCTGTCCGTCCCGGAGCTTTAGATGGGATCCCAGTAATGAGCGAGAGTTGCAGGAATGTAGAATTAGTCAGCTCTATGCTTGGCTGATGCGGCAACTCGGGTATCTGGCGCCACCAGGCGGACAAGGGACATCTATTTAGAACACATCACCGGACATCAGCAATACCAGGAGAGATGCGGGAGTGCCATTGAGAAGGGAAGTCAGGAAAGTAACTGAAATACTTCCCTGATGGATTGTATTTACTGAGGGGCAACCTAGCCTAAATTCTCAATTACTGAGGGACAATCTACACTCATTGCTATATTTGCTTTCCACAAGCTACTGTTAGTATAACCTTTTATGAGTGATGTACCCGAATATTTGGATGCCAATATCTAAACTATTGTTAAATTTATTAACCTTAATTTGGGATATTGCAGATTATGAACTACATGTATTTTAGGACTTTTAAATCAAACTTTGTACTTTTGGATAATTTAAGCATTATGCCCAGATGTATAGTCACTCTTTCTTTAACTGGCGTATTAGATCATTTTAACATTCGTTCTCCTAGTAATTAATTTTCTGTTTCTTACCATTAGAAGTTTCATCCATTTATATCTTTGTTCCTAATGCAGAAATACTACTGCTCATGGTAGCAAGTTGTCTATCCTTCTGCTACCCAATTCTCCCAGCTGGATTTCATTAGATTCCAACTCACAGGTTATAACCCAAAGAGTGGTAGATACCTCTATTACCGTGGCAAGTGACAGTGGCTCATACACAAGCAGAGATGACAGTGTTTGTCCCCCCAAAATAAATCCCATTGCTCTGGAGTATGATAATTTGGTCTGAATCTGCATGTTATTTTCTGAGAAATGGGTTAAAAAACCCTCACAGTGAAAACTATTTGATTGCATACATCACTGGAAGCAACACAGTTCCACCAGCCTTTTTGTCACTTGGAATAGCATTGCCGATCAGGGCTTTGCAGAAGTTAGATGGAGGCTAAGAAGCCCAGCTGTGCCCCATGCAAAGCCCTTGGCACAAGATATCAAAATGTTTTCATGCTGCAATTGATGAGAATCAGGCAGTGACTCCGGCCCCATTATTCCAGTCACCTGTTTTCCCTCTTCCTCCGTCGCAGACCATCTGTATATCCCCTGCTGACCTGTGAGAACATGGCTAAGAAGGTGGTATTTAGAAATTATTGTATCCATCACAGAGGGCAAATATTAAACAGAAAAAAAGATGGTTACTGTCACAGTTATTGGGTTGAGGGGGAGGGGCATGACTCCAGAATCCTCCCCTTCTAAAGGCTGGAATACTACTGGCAGCCCACAGTACTTTGTAAATTTTCCCAGAACCACCTGCTGCAGAGAGCTGCGCCATGAGCTATGCCAGGGATCTCAAACATGCAGCCTGCGGGACTATTTCCTGTGGCCTGCCAAGCGGCCTGCTTCCGCCCCCCTGGCCTACCTCCAGCCCCGGGGTGGGCAAACTACAGTGGATTGCCCCCCTCGAGCCCCGTGCCGCTCCCTGAAGCGGCTGGCATCACGTCCCTGCGGCCAGGTGGGGAGGGGGGAGAAGCAGAGGTCTCCATCCGTGTGTTGCCCTGGCTTCCAGGCACTGCCCCCCCCCCCCCCCCCCGCAGTTCCCATTGGCCAGGAACGGGGAACCGCGGCCAATGGGAGTTTCGGGGGAGGTACCTGGAGGGGTGGCATGCAGAGCCCTGCGTCCCCCTCCCCCAGGGGCCGCAGGGACATGGTTCCAGCTACTTCCCGGAGCAAAGTGGGGCTGGAGTCGGCAGTCTGCCCTGGCCCCAGTGTGCACTGCTGCCACCCCAGAGCCCGAAGCCCTCCTGCTCCCCACTCCCCAACCCCCTGCCCTGAGCGCCCTGCTGCATCCCACACCCCTCCTGCACTCCAACTCCCTGCCCTGAGCCCCCTGCTGCACCCCACTCCCCAACCCCCTGCCCTGAGCGCCCTGCCTGCACCTCAACCCCCTGCCCTGAGCCCCCTGCTGCACCCCACACCCCAACCCCCTGCCCTGAGCCCCCTGCTGCATTCCACACCCCTCCTGCACCCCAACCCCCTGCCCTGAGCCCCCTGCTGTACCCCAACCCCCTGCTGCACCCCACACCTCAACCCCTTGCCCTGAGCCCCCTGCTGCATCCCACACCCCTTCTGCACCCTGAGCCCCCTGCCTGCACCCCAACCCCCTGCTGCACTTCAACTCCCTGCCCTGAGCCCCCGCCACACCCCTCATGCACCCTCTGGGGGCAGGGAGGGGGCGGACTTGGGGTGAGGACTTCAGGGAAGGGGTTGGAATGGGGGCAGGGAAGGGGTGGGAAGAGGCGGGGCCTCATGGAAGGGGTGGAGTGTGGGGAGGGCCGGGGGCAATGAGGGGGGGTGTCAGTGATACGGCCCTCGGGCCAATGAACTAGCCCTCATGTGGCCCTCGAGGTCATTTGAGTCTGAGACCCCTGAGCGATGCTATAGGTACCTCTGGAGTCCTACATCACAGTGGCACAGTGATGGCGGGAAGAAACGCTGTATAAAGCTGTGTGTGGATGTGGCAGATGCTGTTTGTCAAACAACTGTTCTGCAGAGTGGCCGTGCTGCACCATTGCAGGGATCAACAGCATCAGGTGCAGCCACTCCACAGTCTGTCCTGGTGCTTCCTCCAGGTGCTAACTCAGACCAGAAGGAGTTTCCGGCCTCCCAAGAGTAATGAGGCAATGTATACGTCGGAAACGCCTGTTTGGTGTGCAAAGTCCAGGATCAGCCCCTTTCTGAGAACAGTAAAAGGAAACTGAATTTGTCTCTTCCTGCAGAAGCAGCCATGGCTGCTGCGAATCCAGCAAAAATGCTTCTAGCTGAACTGACTTGTTCGATGTGTCTAGATTATTTTAAAGATCCAGTGTATCTAGATTGTGGGCACAATTTCTGCCAGGCCTGCATCACTCAGTGCTGGGAGGCATTGAGTACAAACTTCCACTGTCCTGAGTGCAGAGAAACCTTCTCCCAGAGAAACTTCAAACCAAACCGACAGCTAAGGAATATTGTAGAAGCTTCCAGAAAACTTACACGGGAGTCAACAAAAGAACCAGAAGTTGAGAGAGTGTGTGAAAAACACCAGAGGGCTTTAGATGTCTTCTGCCAAGAGAATCAAACACCCATTTGTTTGCTTTGCCATCTGTCCCGAGATCACAGAGAACACACTGTGGTTCCCATAGAGGTGGCTGCTGAGGATTACAAGGTAAGAAATCATGGGATGGTGTAAAAGCTGGAACGGCCAGGAACGGCATTTTAGTAAAAAGAGTTTTGCAAAAAACAACAGATACTGTTAGAGACCCTTAAGAACAATATTTTAGCCATGAGAACAGACTTCTAACACACTGTTACTAACCTGTTCTGGCCCAGAACCATTTTTAACACCAATAAGGACCCAGAAAAGTCAGTTCCAAAGTGACCCAGGGGGTGAAATTTACACATATAGCACAGAACTATTACGTGGAAATGTTGCTGACCGGGGCCACATATTCTGCTAGAAATGAAAAAAACATCTTGTGTGCAGGTGTCAGTGCAGCCACAGGAATTGCTGGATTTTCCTGAAAAAAGGCACATTAAGGAGGAAAGGAAAAGTCTCCTAGTTGAAACGTGGCATATGAAAGAAGTGTAGTTGGCTTCAATATTGTCACCTCTTAAAAATACCAATAACTTCTGGAAGATCCAAACTTTCAGAGATTTCAGGGCCCTGGCAGTACTGACAGACAAACCCTTCCAGGGCACAGTGAAGGTCATACTCACCACATACGTCATTGTGACTGATTCTGCTTTTCTGTTTTTCATACGTTATTTTTTATTTGTTGTGTATTTTTGGGAAGAGTCACTCTCATACGGGCAGCTGAGACATTAGAGTCTGCCATTTTTCACTGGTAATTTTTAGAGAGGCCTAAATGTTTCTGCTCCACAACTTTTGACAGTACAGACGGCAATGTATGAACATGAGATCTCAAGGGATATTTTCTCATTCCTATAGGGCACACATGGGTCAGGTGTTTCATCTAGTCCCAAATAACGAACAATCACTTTGTCCACATTTCTATCAAGAACTTCATATCCGTATCTGTGACACAAAACCTCATCTGTATCGATCAGTCTTCGGAAATATCTCTTCCTTACCAGAGGATCCCCTGTTAGGGAAAGATGTCTTCCTCTGTGGACCCATTTGTATTGATCACACCGCCAGTCATCTTTTTTGTCCTTTTCCCCTTCATAACTGTGTGCAAGCAGCTGTCCATTTTTTGGCTTAGAAGCTGGGAGAGTCGATATTTTGTCTTTTATAGGATTTCTTAAAATGTCCAGTGCTTCCTGCAGTGAAAGTGGTCCCAATTTATACATAGAAACTAAACTACACATACTGGAGAGAAAAAGACTAAACAATCTATTTTATTGTCCTTGTGCACCTGTGAACTTTAGGTTTTGTTAAATCTTCTGTGCAAATCAGATTAGAGTTAAGGGGAGACACACCACTGACGCAACTGATGATAGAGGAGGATGGTTAAAGTAGAATAATGTATTGCATTTAAGCAACACACACTCCCAGTTCAGTGATTGGCAACAATGATAGGGGCCTAGGAGGTTAGTGGCCTATTCTGAGCCTACTTATGTGCCATGCAACTGTACACACGGGATTTCCACGCCCTCTAAGCAGCTCTCTGCATTCTCGACACTGACTGAGAGCTACGTGCAGGGGGAAGATCAAGGTTACTGTAGTGGAGCAGAGGTGAAAATGGGGTGAAACGGGTGTTCCCACAGGTACATGCGTTCTGAAGCAGCAAGAAAGCGAATATTCGGACCCACACTGTCCCCTCATTGCCTGCTCCCTGACCCCATTCCTGTGGTAACATCTTAGCTGGTATATGAGTGAGCACTGAAAGTGCTCAGTGACAGAGGAGTGAGATTAGAGTAAGGAAATGGACTTGCAGGGGGCAGAGAGACAAGGTGCGGGAGGTAATATCTTTGATTGGACCAACTTCTGTTGAGGAGACAAGCTTTTGCGCTTACACAGAGGTACACAGAGAGAGGCAGCAAATCAACTGCAAAGCAAAAGGGATCAAGAGAGACTCAGACTTTTTAACTAAAGCCAGGTAATAGGAGGCAAACAACTGTTTAAACAGATTTAACAGTAGCCATTCTTCAACGAAAAAACTTCAAACACAGACTTCAAAGAGAAACTGCAGAGCTACCATTCATTTGCAAACTTAACACCATCAATTTGGGCTTGAATAGGGACTGGGAGTGGCTGGCTCACTACAAAAGTAATTTTCCCACTCCTGCAATTGACACCTCTTCATCAATTATTGGGAGTGGACCACATCCACCCTGACTGAATTGGCCTTCAACCCTGGTTCTCCACTTGTAAGGTAACTCCCTTCTCTTCATGTGCCAATATATATTTATGCCTGTATCTGCTATTTTCACTCCATGCATCTTAAGAAGTGGGTTTTTTACCCACGAAAGCTTATGTCCAAATAAATCTGTTAGTCTTTAAGGTGCCACCGGACTCCTCGTTGTTTTTGTAGATACAGACTAACACAGCTACCCCTCTTATATGTGGGATAGCCTTACTCTCAGTTAGTTGTAGTATGTGTATCATTTTGGTCCCATGAGCCACTTCAGAACTGTGTGTTCTGGGTCCTTTTTGGAGTTAAAAAAGAGGTTCGTCTTCAAGTGATTGCTTATGCGTATTCCACAATAGGTGTGCGTGCTCACCACGTACACCGGTGCTGGAAGTTTTTCCCTGAGCAGTACCCGTAGGGGAGCGCCTGTAGTGACCCCTGGAGTGGCACCTCTATGGTATGGTATAAGGGGCGCTGCGTGCTCCTCCCACCCTCATTTCCTTCTTGCCGCCAGTGAAGGTGCTTCAGAACTGCTGTGCTCCAGCTCTGCTGTAGCTTCCCTCTTTGGACTTCGTTTAGTTTGTAGTTAGTTAGTACCTGTAGTTAAAATTAAAAAAAAAAATAAAAAAAAGAACTATAGTTAGAATAGATACGTGCGCCCGGGTCGGGGCATGCTCCATGCCCCAGGCTTTAAGTCATGCGACACTTGCATAAGACCTATGCCCATGAGTGATCCACACGCTGACTGTTTATGCTGTCTGGGGGAAACCCACCTCAGCGACCGCTGCAAAATTTGCAGATCATTTACGCCTTGGAGCAAGAAGGAGCGGGACATACAGCTCCAAGCTATTTTGATGGAGTTGGCCCTGACCTCGACACCGCTGCACCACTCCGAGTCGGCACTGAGCACTGTGGTGACCCAATGGTGCCTTCCACCAGCCGGCACCTCTCCCCATCCACGGGACACTCTAAAAAGACGAAGAGGCGGTCTTCTCCATCAAGGCATCAGGGCAAGGCTGGGGGCGAGACTAGACTCGCCTTGGGCAGCTCTCAATCCCCATCGACCTTGTGGCCTCCGACTCAGGTCGAGCGGAGTAGCCCGGCCCACTCCGAGCCAACCTCCCTGGACGCCAGTGGCCACATTCGGGTGTCCTCCATGCCGGAGGCCTTGCAGGAGGCTTGAGACGTTATGTCTCTACCGGTACCAGTTGCACCAGCACCAGCAGCTCCTCAGTCCAGAGGCAAGCCGGTGCTTGGTCCTCCACAGTCACCGCCCGGACGGTACCGTTCACAGTCAAGGGAAGATTCCCAATGCCGCTCTCCGCTCGGTGACCATCCCACGTGCAGCCCGCAGCAGTCCCTGTCAACCCCCACCAGGTTGTCTGGCTGGGTGCCGAGTAGCAAGGGATCCAGGCACCGCTCTGCCTCGAGGGAGCACAGACCTTGCGATCAGAGCCTGCCCCGCCGGGACTGGGACAGACGGCACCAAAGGTCGCTGACTCTGAGAAGCTATCATAGCCCCTCGTGGTGCCGATGCCGACGCTGCTCACGCTCTTCGTCCCGGTCGAGGTCTCCGCCACGACACCAGTCCCGCAGCCCCAGGCGTAGATCGCTGGCATCCAGCTGTCGCGGATCTGCTCATCAGAGCCGTTCGTGGAGCAGCCACTACAGATGGTACTCCCGCTCCTCCACACCGGGATCACGGTCTTGAGCTCGGCACCGCTTGTGACGCCGCCACTCGTCCCCATCCCAGGATAGCAGTAGATCGTATGCCAGCCCAGCCTCCCTTCGGAGTCAACAGTCGGTGAGCCAGGTGGGTCAAGGGGGACAGCCTGCGCCGATGGTGCCACAGCAGGTGCAGTGGCACCGGGCTCCCTGGCCAGCGCTCTGACACCAGTGGGCCCCGTGGGCCCCAATGCAGCCCCCGGTGGTGACTCACTCAGTGGCTGGAGCCTCAGAAAGACCGTTGGCCTCCCTCTCTCAGCCCCCCGGGAAGGATCAGCGGAGCGCTTCTCACCAGTTCCACGCTCAGAAGGGGACCAAGTGGTGGGACCTGTGGCACCGGTGGGGACACAGAGCACCGCACCCCCATCCTCCCACAATGAGGCCATCACAGCACCTCCTCCTCCTGTCCCTCAGGAGGACACAAAAGCCCACCAAGACCTATTGAAAAGGGAGGCATCAAGCCTCTACCTACAAACTGAGGAGGTGGAGGAACCTTTGGACTCCGTCTTCAATGTCCTCTCGGCTACAGCGCCGGCCAGGGTGGCTCTTCTCCTCCATGATGGGGTGGTGAATATCTCAAACGCCCTGTGGCAGACCCCGGCTTCCTCGCCCCCCATCTCTAAGAGGGCAGAACGGAAGTATTTCTTGCCTGCTAAGGGGCCCGAGTATCTATATACCCACCCTGCCCCCAACTCTCTAGTGGTCGAGGCAGTCAACCATAAGGAGCGTCAGGGCCAACCTGCTCCTACGCCTAAGAATAAGGACTCAAGGAGACTAGACTTGTTCGGTAGAAAGATTTATTCGTCCTCGAGTTTCCAACTGTGGGTGACAAACCACCAAGCCCTGCTGGGCTGATATGAATTTAACTTGTGGGGCTCAATGACAAAGTTTGCGGACTCTCTCCAGGAGCGTGATAAGAAGGAGTTTAAGGCTCTGGTTGAGGAAGGCGCAGCTGCCACCAAAGCATCCCTTCAGGCGACCTCGGACACTGCGGATACGGCTGCAAGATCTATGGCCTCTGCGGTCTCCATGAGAAGAGCATCATGGCTCCTGCTATCAGGGTTGTCCAGCGAGGCACAGAGCTCCTTGCAGGACCTCTACCCCACCCACCTAGTACACACAGAGGCAGCCCTCCCTCCTAACGTTTAGCCCTGGGGTTGGGGTGCTAAACACTAGTAGGAGGAAACACTAGTTTAAGTCCCTCTTCCACCTGATAAGAAGAGATTCAAACAGGGATCTGCCATCTCTTGGGTGAGTGCCCTAACCATGGACTATTGTGATGTGGGGCTCCCTCTCTCTCCCCTGGAGAAGCTGTTCCACTGGGGATAAAGAGTCATTTGGGCCAAAGAGAGAGAAAGCATGAGAGTGATTGTATAGTCATGTGGTTAGGGCACTCACCTATTTTATTATGTATTTGATATTCTTGCAAACATAAATAAATGGGGTAAAATCCTCCAAAAACAACCAAAACTAAACCAGTTTTTCTTTTCTTAGGCCCAAATTCAGAGCCGTTTGGAGACTTTGAAGAAAGAGAGAGAAGAGATTCTGTCATTTAAATTGAGTGGGGAAAATAAAAGCCAGGAACTGCTGGTAGGTGCCGTTATTACTCAGAAGCAAATGTGCACAAGGACATTATCAATACACGGCTTAGTCTGAGTATCGTAAGAGGAATAGTGAGTAACACATTCTCATCTGTGAAAGATTATTACTGATTTGTTCTCATCGTAAAGAAAAACTGTTCTGCTTTAAGTGAGAGTAAGCAGGAAAATGCTTCATTTAAGAGAGAGTTTTAATAATCCAAATATTTTCACTGATGATTCTAGTGTAATTTGTTTACTTAACAGTAGTTTCTCCTTTAGTCTTTCAACTAAAGCTGGTTGAAAATTTTCAACCAAAAAAATCTTCCGGCGGATAAACGGGGTTTAGTAGAAAACAACTTTTTTCATGGGAATAAGTCATTTGCAACAAATTTTTCAATTATTTTGACAGGAAATTTCAAAATTAAACAAACATTTTTGTGTCATTTCAAACTGAAATTTTCATTTTGCTTTTAAATAGCTGAAAAAATTTCAAACTTTCATACGTTTGTTTTTTATCTCTCTTTCTCTTTTTAGTCCTTTTTTCCCACTGAGTGCACTAAAGCGAATAATTTCTAGGGTTTTTTCCCTTCATTTTTTCTTTTTCTTTTTGCCACTTTTTCAAAAATGGGAGCTCTTTTGAAGAGGTACAGAGAGGAAGTACTAAAAAGAAAAATGTTCCATTTTGGGAAAAGGGAGAAAGAAAAATGTGACATTTTCAAAAGTTATTTCAAGATATTTTTCAAAGAAATCCAAAGAAGTTCCATTTTGAAAACTGAGAAATGGAAACAACTTTGAAATTCAATTATTTTTGCAAATTCCCCCACCCCCCCATTTTTTGGCCAGCTGCACTTTCAACAGAGATAACCACAGCTGGACAATCAGTGCAGCTGCTCTAGGAATCTGCTGTCCCAGAGGAGGAGGCTCACTTAGGGCCTAAAACAAAGCACAAGGAAGTCATTGGAAAGACTCCGGGTCAGTTAAATTCTGTGGGGTTGCAATGACGTGCTGCAACATGCATAAAATGTCCCATGACTCACTCCGTAGTCTTGTCCTTGACCTGTGCTTTTCCTGTTTGTATCTTGTCATTTCAGAAAGAGCTAGAATCTGAAAAGCAGAAGATTGTGTCTGAATTTCAGCAACTGTGCCAGTTTTTGAAGGAACAAGAGCGACTCCTGCTGGCCCAGTTGGAAGAGCTGAATCAGGAAATTGAGAAGAGGAGGGATGAATATGTTGCCAGATTATCTGAGGAAATATCTTCTTTCAGTTCCCTGGTCAGTGAGATGGAGCAGAAGTGCCAGCAGCCAGCGAGGGAATTCCTGCAGGTGAGACAGTGTTAGAAACACCCCAGAACCTTTCACAGGGCAAGAAAGTCTCCTAACTCTTCACTTTTGGAGTGTAGGAGTGAATGGTCAGAACATACAGTATTGCTAAAATATACATTATTTTTCCTTAAGGGCTTGATAAAATGCCCATTAAAGTCAATGGAAATATATTTCTTGAGTACAATGAGCATTCGATCGAGCCCTAAATGAAAATAAATTCTTCTTTTGAATTCTAGTGGGAGAAGACTCCTCCAAAAATGGCAAACTCCAAACTCTGTTTTCCCTGTCTCATAATGCAAGAACAAAGGGACTTTCAATAAAATTAGAAGGTGACAAATTCAAAACTGAACCAATCAACGCTTTTTCACACATCACGTAATTAGATGGTGGAACTCATTACCACCGGATGTCGTTGAGACCGAGCATTTAGCAAAACTCAAAAAGTGATCGGATATTTATATGGATAACAAGAATATGCAGAGTGATATTAAACCTCATGTTTCATTGCTTCAGCCAGTTGCTAACTGTTAGAGAGAAGGATGAGAATGTGGGAGGCAGATTATATTACACCTTCCTTTGAAGCATCTGATATTGTCCACTTTTGGAGACAGAATACTGACCAGATGGACCTCCAGTCTGATCCATTCTGGCATTTTCTGTGTTCCAAACACTAACTTCTGAAGATCTAAGATGGAACCTGTCATTAATTATGGAAATAGCTAAGATTGAAGGGGAGTTTCCATTTAAAGCTTCATTTTGCCACTCTTCCTACCTATCACAAAAAGGGAAAATATAGGCCTTAAAATTGATACATGAGCTCTGAGGCCATGGTGATGTTGTCTGCCAGAACTGAAGTTAGTTAGGGAAGCTGTTCATTACTTATGGTAGCCTGAAAGTATAAGTAGTGATTAGAATTCCAAAAGCCTTCTAATGATTTTATTTTCCAAAAAATGCCTCTAACTAGCAAATAAAAGGAAAAAAAGGTGAGAAATAAAACATAGCATCCTGGACTTCTGTAGCTGATATCTAGAGTCAAATTCTCTGTTGCAACTAGTATCTGCTGTGGGCAGCATTCTTCACTCCTAAGGTTTCCTGCATTGAACCTGCGGTGTAGGATAGTGAATGGCCCTCTGTTACTCTGTACCCCAAACCCATTGGTCTCACCCAGCCCCAACTTCCTGTGGGTGTCAAGAAGCCCACAGGACGGGCCTTCAGAATGTTTGTGGGGAGGGGAGAGAGAGTTTACAGCATGGGGGCAGCGCAGCATGGGGGACATTCCTCCCTCTGGACCCACTGGAGCATGCAGGAGGAGATCTTCCCCACACCTGTGAGTGTTCGGAAGATCTTTGTTCAACACATTGCAAGACTGAGCCCTCTGATTTCATGTGCCAGCTGGTTATCCAAATGTCATTATACAAAGAGCTCATATGCCTCCTTATACAAACTTCCCGGGCCCAGATCCTGCAGTCAGAGCACTTCTCCAAAAGAGCAAAGACAAGACATTTAATGTTTTTGTTTTCATTAATAAATAACAAATAATTTCTCTTTGAACCTCAAACTGTGAAGACAAAGTGAGTCCCCTCCAGAGCAGAAGGGATCCTTAGTATGAGATATGAGACTGAATTTCCTTTTATTTCTCCCCTCTAGGACATCACAGGCACCTGGAGCAGGTACGTGGCTCCTTCTCACTCTCCCTTTCACTTCCGAATGCAGGGAAGGGATTTTAAACATGAGACATTTCTCCCCATGGTCCAGCAGTGCAGAATGTGGGGCCCAAACCATGTCCCTACCCCTGCTCTCTGCTCGCTCCTCTCCGCCCCCTCCCCCCATCACTTGCCTTTAAGGCAGGTACAAAGGCAGAGAACAGAGCTCTCCCACTTTTAAAAGTGATGGGGCCACAGCCCCCCTGTTCTGGTGCCCCTGTCAAGAGATGGAGAATCCACCACTTCCCTTGGCAGTTTCTTCCAGTAGTTAATCCACCCGCACTCTTAAAAATATCTGTCTGATTTCCCATTTGAATTTCTCTGGCTTCGGCTTCCAGCAATTGGTCCTTGTTGTGCCTTTGTTTGCTAAACTGAGGAGCCCTTTAGTACAAAGTCTGTTTTCCCCGTGGTTCTCTCAGTGCAAGGCATTTTTACCAGCCCTCAGATAATTTTTGTGGGTCTTCCCTGCACCATCTCCACTTTCTCAACGTCCATTTTAAACTGGGGACACCAGAACTGGAGGCAGTTTTCCAATATCGGTCTCACCAGAATGAAGGGGAAGCTTGTAGTGTCCAAGCTGGGATTGGACCTATTCCTGGGGCAATAGAGACTTTAATCCTCCAGGGTCTGCTGAGCTACAACCATTCATTAGAATAAAACACGTTAGTAAAACACAAATATGACCGAACTCCACAACGAGTAACACTGGGTTGTTCTTCAGATGCCAGAGGGAGAAGTTTCAGAACCCAGTGGCCTTTTCTTCTGACCTGAAATGGAGAATCTGGGAATCGTCTCAAAGAAATGCATCTGTGGAGACCATAATGAAGAAATTCAAAGGTAATAAACAGGCACCTGGGGAATTTACTCAGGGTACATCTACACTACAGGGGGGAGTCGATTTAAGATATGCAAATTCAGCTACGTGAATAGCGTAGCTGAATTTGACGTATCGCAGCCGACTTACCCTGCTGTGAGGACGGCGGCAAAATCGACTTCTGTGGCTTTCTGTCGGCGGCGCTTACTCCCACCTCCGCTGGTGGAGTAAGAGCGCTGATTTGGGGATCGATTGTCGCGTCCCAACGGGACGCGATAAATCGATCCCCGAGAGGTCGATTTCTACCCGCCGATTCAGGCGGGTAGTGTAGACCTAGCCTCACACATGTTACACTGATAATTGACAGAGCTGGGGAAATCTCTTAGGGACAATGATTGTGGATGGAGATTGTCAACTAATCATTTGGAACCTATGGAACCAGCAGCTGTGACCCAACGCAAAAGCTGGGGGCGCTGCAGCACCTTCTGCACTCCTAGTTCCCGCAGCTCTCTGCAGAGACTCGGGACTTCCCCCCAGTGAGAGGGCGAGTCAGCACTTGCAGCTCCAGCCCTGTGATGGACAGGGCCGGCTCTAGCTTTTTTGCTGCCCCAAGCAGCAAAAAAAAGCGCCGCCCCCCCGTGCCCCCCAGTCGAGCGCTGCCTCCCGAGCCCCCCAGCCGAGCACCGCGCCGCCCCCCCCGCCGAGCGCCGCCAGAACCCCCCCCCCAGAGCGCCACCACCCCCCCCCGCGCCACCCCCCCGCTGAGCGCCGGAGCCCGCCCCCGCCCCCTGCTGAGCGCCGCTGGAACCCCCCCCCCAGCGCCACGCCCGCGCCGCCCCCCCCGCCGAGCGCCGCATGCTGGAGCCCGGCCCCCCGTGCCGAGCGCCGCCAGAACCCCCCCCAGCGCCGAGCCCCGCGCTGCCCCCCCCCGCCGAGAGCCGCGCAGCGCCGCCGGAGCCCGCCCCCGCCCCCCACCGAGCGCCGCCGGAACGCCCCCCACGCGCCACCAGAGCCCGCCCCCCACTGACTGCAGCGCCACCGGAGCCCGCCCCCGCCCCCCGCCGAGCGCCGCCGGAACGCCCCCCACGCGCCACCAGAGCCCGCCCCCCACCGACTGCAGCGCCACCGGAGCGCCCCCCCTCCCCACGGAATGCCGCGCCGCGCTACCCCCGCCGCCCCTTACCAGGTGCCGCCCCAAGCATGTGCTTGGGTGCCTGGTGCCTGGAGCCGGCCCTGGTGATGGGGACGGGTGGTGGTGCTGCCGGTCAGATGAAATTGAGCAACAGGCCGGGTCCGGACCGTGGCTGTTGGTTCCCCACCCCTGCTTTAGAGATTGTCCACCTTTTATCCTCCTGAGCTGGAGATAATGAGACCACCAGGGCTGTCAGGAAGGATGAGCCAGTTTTACTGAGAACTAGTGGTTCAGGGGCAGATTTAAAGTTGATTGAATGCTAATCAGTAAAAAAGTGTCTGTGTATTGGTCTGTCTGTGAATGATGTGTTGGTTTCAGAGGGTTTGTTTACACAGCAATTAAACACCTGTGGCTGGCCCGTGTTCTCCCATCACAGGGTCCCAAAGCCCAGGTTTCTGCCCAAGCCAGAGCATCTACACAGCAATTAAACAGCCCCAGTGCCCGAGTCCTTAGTTTTTAATGTTTGTGGTTATTTTGTAGTGATGTGTGTAATGGTTTATATAGGTCTGAATTGCACTTAGCCTCCTTAACTATAACATAATAAAGTTTGTTTTCTTTTCATTTTGCTTTTGTGTTAGAACATTAACAATGTGAATAGATCCCTAAACATGACATTGCCTTTTTCACCCTTTTCTTCCTCTAGACTCACTGTCGTCTAGACAGCAGTTGGACAAAGGTAAATTTCTGGGATCAAAGGGGGAGTGAAAACTTTCATATGAATTATGGTGGCTCATTGGCAGCACCATAGTTCAGGTTTTGTTTCAATTTTGCATGTGACAGGAGCTGAACACTGTATTACTGATGGCTACACAGATCTTTCTTAAAAGCAGAAAAGTAGATTATTTTCTCTATTATACTTTAGAATTTTTAAGTAGTGGTTGGGTTAACCAGATGGGCTGGGGTGGGGGAGAGGGGGCGAGCAGTGTATCTCCATAGAGATCTAAAAGTTTAAAAATGAGCCTATAGGAAAATCAGAGAGGAACATCTCACCTCATTTGCAGAACTCTTTATGCCCATACATCACATCCCCTGGCAATATTATTATTATTAGCAAATGCACAAGTGGTACAATGAAGAATGGGAGAATTTAACATACAAAAATAGGTTTCAGAGTAGCAGCCGTGTTAGTCTGTATCCGCAAAAAGAACAGGAGTACTTGTGGCACCTTAGAGACTAACAAATTTATTAGAGCATAAGCTTTCGTGGGCTACAGCCCACTTCTTCGGATGCAGTAGCCCACGAAAGCTTATGCTCTAATAAATTTGTTAGTCTCTAAGGTGCCACAAGTACTCCTGTTCTTCATACAAAAATAGATATTTCTGTTTGATCTCTCTACTTTATAAGTCAAAAGAAAAATGTTAAAAATGTCAGAAGGGGTTAGGTAGACATCAGCTATTAGCAGACATGCCAACTCTCACAAATTGATCGTGAGAGATGCGATTTCTGAGTAAAATTAAGCCCCACTCATGATCTCGCGACAGAGCTGTGGCTGGAAAAAAAATTAGTCTTAATTTTACTTAGAAATCGTGTCAGCTGCCCTGGGTGTGCCTGGGGCTCCCGCTGTCACCACCCCAGTGCGGCTGCTCCCCTGGGAAGTTGGAGAGGGGACCCCATTGTAGCGCCCAGGCCTAGGGAGGGTGAAGAACCCCAGGTGGAGCAGAGGTGGGGCTGGGAGGGCTTTATTATGGCCTGGGGGCTGCAGGGAGCCTGAAGTGAGTGGGGGGCTGACGGGCTGGGGGGGTTGTATTGTTGGTGGGTTCTGAGCCGATAGGGTGAGTGCTGGGAGGGTGAACTGAGGGCAGTGGGGTAGGGTGCTGAACTGATGGGGGGTGATGATGGGGATTGCACGATTGAATTGAGGGGGGTTGGATGGGGACAGGATTAATTGCTGGGCAGGAGACGGGCAGATGGGGGGTGAGAGCTCCTGCAGCAGGAGTCAAAATCCCCTTCTCCAGTGCATGTGGGAGAGTGGGCAACACTGTCACATGCGCAGACCCTGGGGAGGGGCCAGGGGAGACTGGCCTAAAAACGACAATAGAATCCTTTTTAAAATGTCATGATTTTGGGGCCAATCTCATGAGATTTGATCTCTTGAAGTCGGCAATACTGTATTAGCCATTGCATAGCCCTGCGGCCGGCAGTGTGGAGTTTGGAAAGTCCCCGATAGCCCAGCACAAGCCGAGCAGCCGTTCAGTAAGTGTGCGGTGTCCTCACCCTTCCCCCCCCCCCGCAGCTACACACAGTCCTGGGGGGCCAGGGGGGTCTCTGTAAAAGCAGGTTTTCTAGTGCTCAGCTGACTGATCGTTAGGAGGGGGGCTCTGCAAGGAGACGGGCTGTGCAGAGTCGCATCATGGGACAGGGGGACGTTGCATTCCCTGTAATCTGCTGGGAGCCTCCTGTGATGCCAGGGTCTCTAATCACATCTGTGGGGAGAGGTGGGTGCAGATGGGGAAAGATTCCATGGGTCTGACTGTCAGGGGGGCCAGGACCATCCCTAGGGGGTGCAGGGCGGAAATGACGGATTAGTTTCTTCTGGTACCAAGTATGCCAGCCAATTGCACTGGCCCGCAGGGCCCCCGAAAAGCGCGGGGCCTGGAGTGGTTGCTCTGATTTGCCCTCCCCAAGGGACGGCTCTGCTGGGGGCATAGACAGGAGGCATCACACTCTGGCTGCTCTCTGCTTTGCAGCCCTGAGGCCCCTGTAACGAGGGGCCAGGGAGACTAAAGGAAGGACAAAGGTGGTTGAAAACCACCTCCCTCTAACCCCCCTTGTCTTTCCCCCAAGCACAAGGATGGAATCACTGAGATTCAGACTCTGGGTCTGGGGGCCTGGCTCAGCTGAGCTGATCCTTTCACTCTGTCCCTGAACTGGCTCTGTCAGGGCGTGAATCCCCCGGGCACATGGCTGAGATCTCAGCGCTGCTCCCCAGGCACAGCTGGGTAAATCCTGGAGGCAGGAGGTTGCCTGATTCACTCCCCATCTGGGGCAGGTTCTGTCACTGACACGATCAGACCCTCCCCCAGGGCTGAGCTCTGCCCCTCACGCTCTGATCTTCTCTCTGCAGTGCACGTGACTCTGGATCCAGACACGGCCCATCCCGAACTGGTCCTGTCTGCGGATCGGAAAAGTGTGAGAAGGGGAGACACATGGCAGGCTCTGCCCGACAACCCTGAGAGATTTGACACTGAGCTCTGCGTGCTGGGCTGTGAGGGATTCACCTCGGGCAGACATTACTGGGAGATAGAGCTAAAGGAAGGTGAAGTCTGTATTGTGGGCGTGGCCAGAGAGTCTGTGAGCAGGAAGGGAGATATCGATTTCAACCCTGAGCAGGGGATCTGGGCTGTGCTGTGCAATGAGGATCGGTACTGGGCTCTCACATCCCCTGATGATCTCAGCCCCTTGTCCCTGAGCCGGGCACCCCGCAGGATCCGGGTTTATCTGGACTATGAACGGGGGCAGGTGGCGTTTTTCGAT